>NC_047516.1:8980932-9355932 GCF_902827115.2 Pseudochaenichthys georgianus | reverse complement strand
GGTGGTCAACTACAATGCGGCGAGCTTTATCCCCTGCGCTCTGGCCCGTACGAAGGCCACGGCAGTTGTACGACAAGACCCGTCATTTAGCGAGACAAGTGAGTGCCCATAGCACCAGCAGGCACACTCATCCCCCCGCAGTAGGTGCAGTGTTTGAGCCGATAACTCCCGCTCTGCGCGGCTCATAATATCGCCTTACAAAGGCCCCTTCTGGCCAGATCTCCGGATTGTACGTTTCGCTGATCTCATTGCATTCAGCAGATACTTTGAATGAACCGTATCTACCGTGTATAGTGCCAAACAGGCAACCTCACGGCCAAGCTTTTCTTTAAGATACACAGACACAGTTTCAGCATCGAGGTCTGGTGAGAACTTGGAAGCAAAAACACTCACCAGCTTAGTTTTGATCACTTTGATGTTGCCCGCAGCTCCGGTGCCAACAATAGGCCCGTTACCGGATTTATCTTTCCGCTCGGGAGCAACAGTGCGCACTCTCGGTTTATCAGCAGCCTGCTCTGAGGCATGACGTCAGCTTTTTTTCACAACATGACTCCACTTTGGAGAGCCTGGCAAAAACGTTGATCCACTGGGACTATCCATTGTCGTAGCCCTCTCCACGTTCAGAGCAGAGGCCCCGCCGCAGCCCTCACTCCGAAGCCCAAGAGCAGACTTCAGAGCACAGCTGCTCCATTCTCCCAAGTAGGCTTGAGACATCCATGTTAGTAAATGTCACCGGCGGCAGTTCATCCAAGTAATAAGAAACAAATCTGGGAGTGATTTCTCCACACTCGTTCATTACTTTAAGGCAACTTGTTATATTGTTGATGTCTTTCTTTCCCCCTTCATGGGAACGTTCCGCTGTGTAGTTGGGCAAAGATCAACAATGCTTTCTTCGAGGATTCTATCCACTCAGAATCAAACGTGTTTGCAGCCAACAGGACGATCTCATCGTGGCTTAATGTCTTAACTTTCACAGCAAGGAAGTTAAGAAGCTCATCCTCCACAATAACTTTACCGTCAACCGTAGTGTGGGTCTCAGGTTTTACCCGAGACCGGCTGAGAGTCCGGCTAAAGACAGGAGCAACCGAGCTCCGTGGTGCAGTGTCCGCCATGTTGCGTATCCCAGACTACAGACAGCATAACAACACATGGTGCTCATAAGAGTCCAATAGATTTCAGTCGACATTACACCTGACTTTATTTCTAAAACCATTGAAGATATAAAAGGAGCTGTGGTGTTTCTTCCTCTCTCAGGCGCAGACATGCTGTCTCTGGACGAGCCTCTGGACCTGAAGCTGCCCTCGGGGCGGACAGACGGACACATCACCTTAGGAAAGAGAACATATCCCTCCGCCATCTGCAGGCCGATCTGCTTCCCGTCGCCACCCTCCTCCCCAGGTACACCTTTGTATTTGTTATATTTAATATTCCGTTCCTACCATACTTATGCATATATAATATCATGCTTTATATTTTGTATATAATGTATATTTTCAATTCTTTTTTTTAATGCTATTTTATTTCTATTGAGAAGTTTACATTTTGGAATGTTTATTTCTTCTCTGAGAGTTACTCTGAAGTGTCCTCGTGGTCTTCAGTCTGCAGTCTCACATGTTCTGGTTCTTCTCTGAGAGTTACTCTAAAGTGTCCTCGTGGTCTTCAGTCTGCAGTCTCACATGTTCTGGTTCTTCTCTGAGAGTTACTCTAAAGTGTCCTCATGGTCTTCAGTCTGCAGTCTCATATGTTCTGGTTCTTCTCTGAGAGTTATTCTAAAGTGTCCTCATGGTCTTCAGTCTGCAGTCTCATATGTTCTGGTTCTTCTGTCTCTGAGAGTTACTCTGAAGTGTCCTCGTGGTCTTCAGTCTGCAGTCTCACATGTTCTGGTTCTTCTCTGAGAGTTACTCTAAAGTGTCCTCGTGGTCTTCAGTCTGCAGTCTCACATGTTCTGGTTCTTCTCTGAGAGTTACTCTAAAGTGTCCTCATGGTCTTCAGTCTGCAGTCTCATATGTTCTGGTTCTTCTCTGAGAGTTATTCTAAAGTGTCCTCATGGTCTTCAGTCTGCAGTCTCATATGTTCTGGTTCTTCACTGAGAGTTACTCTAAAGTGTCCTCATGGTCTTCAGTCTGCAGTCTCATATGTTCTGGTTCTTCTCTGAGAGTTATTCTAAAGTGTCCTCATGGTCTTCAGTCTGCAGTCTCACATGTTCTGGTTCTTCTGTCTCTGAGAGTTACTCTAAAGTGTCCTCGTGGTCTTCAGTCTGCAGTCTCATATGTTCTGGTTCTTCTCTGAGAGTTACTCTAAAGTGTCCTCATGGTCTTCAGTCTGCAGTCTCATATGTTCTGGTTCTTCACTGAGAGTTATTCTAAAGTGTCCTCGTGGTCTTCAGTCTTCAGTCTCATATGTTCTGGTTCTTCACTGAGAGTTACTCTAAAGTGTCCTCGTGGTCTTCAGTCTTCAGTCTCATATGTTCTGGTTCTTCACTGAGAGTTACTCTAAAGTGTCCTCGTGGTCTTCAGTCTTCAGTCTCATATGTTCTGGTTCTTCACTGAGAGTTACTCTAAAGTGTCCTCGTGGTCTTCAGTCTCATATGTTCTGGTTCTTCACTGAGAGTTACTCTAAAGTGTCCTCGTGGTCTTCAGTCTTCAGTCTCATATGTTCTGGTTCTTCACTGAGAGTTACTCTAAAGTGTCCTCGTGGTCTTCAGTCTGCAGTCTGCAGTCTCATATGTTCTGGTTCTTCTCTGAGAGTTACTCTAAAGTGTCCTCATGGTCTTCAGTCTGCAGTCTCATATGTTCTGGTTCTTCACTGAGAGTTACTCTAAAGTGTCCTCGTGGTCTTCAGTCTTCAGTCTCATATGTTCTGGTTCTTCACTGAGAGTTACTCTGAAGTGTCCTCGTGGTCTTCAGTCTTCAGTCTCATATGTTCTGGTTCTTCACTGAGAGTTACTCTGAAGTGTCCTCGTGGTCTTCAGTCTTCAGTCTCATATGTTCTGGTTCTTCACTGAGAGTTACTCTAAAGTGTCCTCGTGGTCTTCAGTCTGCAGTCTCATATGTTCTGGTTCTTCTCTGAGAGTTACTCTAAAGTGTCCTCATGGTCTTCAGTCTGCAGTCTCATATGTTCTGGTTCTTCTCTGAGAGTTACTCTAAAGTGTCCTCATGGTCTTCAGTCTGCAGTCTCATATGTTCTGGTTCTTCACTGAGAGTTACTCTGAAGTGTCCTCGTGGTCTTCAGTCTTCAGTCTCATATGTTCTGGTTCTTCACTGAGAGTTACTCTAAAGTGTCCTCGTGGTCTTCAGTCTTCAGTCTCATATGTTCTGGTTCTTCTCTGAGAGTTATTCTAAAGTGTCCTCGTGGTCTTCAGTCTTCAGTCTCATATGTTCTGGTTCTTCACTGAGAGTTACTCTAAAGTGTCCTCGTGGTCTTCAGTCTTCAGTCTCATATGTTCTGGTTCTTCACTGAGAGTTATTCTGAAGTGTCCTCATGGTCTTCAGTCTGCAGTCTCATATGTTCTGGTTCTTCTGTCTCTGAGAGTTACTCTAAAGTGTCCTCGTGGTCTTCAGTCTGCAGTCTCATATGTTCTGGTTCTTCTGTCTCTGAGAGTTACTCTAAAGTGTCCTCGTGGTCTTCAGTCTTCAGTCTCATATGTTCTGGTTCTTCTCTGAGAGTTACTCTAAAGTGTCCTCATGGTCTTCAGTCTGCAGTCTCATATGTTCTGGTTCTTCACTGAGAGTTATTCTGAAGTGTCCTCGTGGTCTTCAGTCTGCAGTCTCATATGTTCTGGTTCTTCTGTCTCTGAGAGTTACTCTGAAGTGTCCTCGTGGTCTTCAGTCTGCAGTTTCATATGTTCTGGTTCTTCTGTCACTGAGAGTTACTCTGAAGTGTCCTCGTGGTCTTCAGTCTGCAGTCTCATATGTTCTGGTTCTTCTGTCACTGAGAGTTACTCTGAAGTGTCCTCATGGTCTTCAGTCTGCAGTCTCATATGTTCTGGTTCTTCACTGAGAGTTACTCTGAAGTGTCCTCATGGTCTTCAGTCTGCAGTCTCATATGTTCTGGTTCTTCACTGAGAGTTACTCTAAAGTGTCCTCGTGGTCTTCAGTCTTCAGTCTCATATGTTCTGGTTCTTCTCTGAGAGTTACTCTAAAGTGTCCTCGTGGTCTTCAGTCTTCAGTCTCATATGTTCTGGTTCTTCTCTGAGAGTTATTCTAAAGTGTCCTCGTGGTCTTCAGTCTTCAGTCTCATATGTTCTGGTTCTTCACTGAGAGTTACTCTAAAGTGTCCTCGTGGTCTTCAGTCTTCAGTCTCATATGTTCTGGTTCTTCACTGAGAGTTATTCTGAAGTGTCCTCATGGTCTTCAGTCTGCAGTCTCATATGTTCTGGTTCTTCTGTCTCTGAGAGTTACTCTAAAGTGTCCTCGTGGTCTTCAGTCTGCAGTCTCATATGTTCTGGTTCTTCTGTCTCTGAGAGTTACTCTGAAGTGTCCTCGTGGTCTTCAGTCTCATATGTTCTGGTTCTTCTGTCTCTGAGAGTTACTCTAAAGTGTCCTCGTGGTCTTCAGTCTTCAGTCTCATATGTTCTGGTTCTTCTCTGAGAGTTACTCTAAAGTGTCCTCATGGTCTTCAGTCTGCAGTCTCATATGTTCTGGTTCTTCTCTGAGAGTTACTCTGAAGTGTCCTCATGGTCTTCAGTCTGCAGTCTCATATGTTCTGGTTCTTCACTGAGAGTTATTCTGAAGTGTCCTCGTGGTCTTCAGTCTGCAGTCTCATATGTTCTGGTTCTTCTGTCTCTGAGAGTTACTCTGAAGTGTCCTCGTGGTCTTCAGTCTGCAGTTTCATATGTTCTGGTTCTTCTGTCACTGAGAGTTACTCTGAAGTGTCCTCGTGGTCTTCAGTCTGCAGTCTCATATGTTCTGGTTCTTCTGTCACTGAGAGTTACTCTGAAGTGTCCTCATGGTCTTCAGTCTGCAGTCTCATATGTTCTGGTTCTTCACTGAGAGTTACTCTGAAGTGTCCTCATGGTCTTCAGTCTGCAGTCTCATATGTTCTGGTTCTTCACTGAGAGTTATTCTAAAGTGAAAATCTCGAAATGTGATTATTTTCCTAAATTCTCAAAATTATGACTTTTTCAGAAAATATCGAAATACTTTTAAAAAAGAGGCTTGAACAGAAAGTGTGGAAAGGGGCGGGGCTACACAGGGTGAACAGGATTGCATGATATGGAGAATATAATCAAACAACATTTTATTCTCCATGCAGAGTCGCAGTTCTCGCCTCAGGATGGACCCTGCTGCAGTCCTCCAGCCGTGGACCTCCGCCTCGCCCCCCCCTCCCCCTCCTCCCCTCACAGCAGTCCCCGGCCTCACCTCTTCTCTCAGGTGAGACAACAACAAAACAGCCACTTCCGTTGACTTAATGTAGAGTGTATGGGTCCTTCTCAGGTAGATTATATTCATTTCCTCGCTCCTCAGTCTCGGTATCACCAGAAGTTGATTTATCTGCGCCATCTTGAGTAGCATCCCATGGCTCTTATTTCTGCCGGAGGATCGAGGAGCGATAATGGAGGAACCACCAGACCATCCTCCGATGAAATCCTCAGACACTCGCCCCGCCCCCTTACTGTGTATCGGTCACTGATTGGACGAGGCAGCGCATGCACTGATCTGATGCTTCTTGACATGAGAGCAGTTTCCCAGCGGAGTGAAGAAAACACATGAACCTCACGGGACTCCCTCCTCAGTCTATACCGTGTTTTGTTTCAATTCTTGTTTCATTTAGTTACAAATATGTGATATATCTGAACAACAACGTGGTCAACAAATGTTGTATTCATTTATTGGAAACATTTTCATGATCGCTTTTTTCGTTTTTATATTTTAAGAATGGCGTTTATCTTTTTTGAGAATGAGTTCTTATTTGATTTTATTTATTTGGGTCTACAAGTTTAGTCCAGTTAAAAACATGAATCAAAGATGGGTTGCTGTATTTTAGTAGTAAAAAAAATGCATTCATCATCATAACTATTCTATATAATTGACACACAGTGCCTGTAAACCGAAGGAGAACGCTGGCCTTTATTCTCCTACTGGAAAGACTACGGAGGAGGGATGGGGGAGGAGAAGGAACCGGTTTTGGGGGGTGGGCCGGATGCTGTCAGAGTTCCACTTCCTGCCCGACATTACCTTACGGCTGCGTCGCGTTGAAAAATAGACTTCAATCCTATTTCGAGCGGCGCCCAGCGGCGAGACGCTTCTGGGACGCTTCTGAGCCGTAACGCAGCGCGTCTGGTGGAATAGCACCCATTGACTAGAGTGGCCGCGATGCTTGCGGATGCCGCAACGCGCCGCAGACGGACCCAGTGGAAACTAGGGGTGAAACTCGCTCTTCGCTGTGACGCCTTCCATATAAGAGTCCGTTGTAATTTGTAGTCCAACAGAAAGTATCAGAGCAATTCACCCTCTCCCAGGGGCGGCGGGTCCTGTAGGCTAGGGAAGTTTAGCCTTCCCAAATATTTTTGTCACTGCATCCTGGTAAAATAAAAATATAATGTATAATATTTGTGTCTTTGACATTAGCGCTGCTATGCACAGTGGCGGAGCCAGGACATTTGCAGTGGGTGGCCAGGATGGAACCAGTGATCATTTTGGGGTGGCATTGAAATCACTATGAAGATCTCATTATAAAACAAGGGGGTATTTAAGGCACCTGCTTTGCAGCCACCTGTGCCCTGTGTGCTACGAAGCCAGTTCCACAGACCCTGGATATGTTTGAGTCATCTTAACTAACCCTAACAAACGAGATCTCGCTTAGCGGCACTACGACGCTGGTTATCAACTCGGTAAATCAAGCCAGGGTTTCTCTCTCCAGCTGAGAGCGCATTCACGTGAAAGGGGCGGGGTTAGCTACATTTGACCAATCACAAACAGGGACAAGTGTACTGACAGCGCAGCGTCATACTTCATTAATGAAAAGTAAACTAATATTAGACAATTATGAACTTTAAAAATCCATGACTTAAACACTTGATCCAGGATACGAGCCACAGAGCTGCTGCACGGAGAATATGGGGATAAAGAAATTAAAACTACAGAGTGTTTGAAAGCGTAACAGGTTCATGATGTCACGGCCCGTCTAAGACACGATGTGACTTTCATTACATTTGACTCGAGTGTTTCCTCAACATAATGTGTTGCTTAAAATAATGCTTCTGCATCCAGTCTGTGACGCTGTGAGTGTTGCACGGCCAGATACGCTCAGCTGACTCAGATCAGGACATATTGCGATCAGAGGTGTCTGTTTGTAGATGTATGTGCATTAATAAACAAGGCAAGTCAGGCTGTGTCTCAACGCCGTGTATTCACATCGAGCAGGTAATGATACAGCTGAGGTATATTCACGTGAGGCAGATGTATAACACAATACGTCCACAGGGTGGAGCTGCAGCCTAGCCTAAACCACCCTGTAACAGTTGCGCTAGACTTTTTCGCTGCCCGTCATTTTGACGGACAGGATCGTAAAACTTCCGTCAAAATCCTGAATTACCCGTCGGCCTTTACTCTGGGGGGGGGGGAAGCATGCTCGTGAACTGTCAACGGGGGGGGGCAGTTCACATGCGCCGTGTTATGCATGGCTGCTGCACCTCGCGGGAGCGTGCGCAGCGTGAAGCCAAAGCTCACAGACAGTTCAATGATCGGTTAGGTTTGGAAACGGCAGAACACGGCAGAACACCGGAGCCTCGCTGCGGGGACACGTTGGCGCTGTTCCGAGTTTGTTCTAATCTGTCAAAATGACGGACTGCTTTCAGATTTGTCCGTCATTGTAAAAAAAAATCCGCCATAGACGGAAAATATTGGGTTAACGCGACCTCTGATTGTGATATGCTATGATATGATATGGTCTGATATCAGTGTGATATGAATGATGAATGCGACACGTCGGCGTCTTCTCTGCACACAGCAGTTTAAACGGGATTTCCTTTATCCTGTAATGTGACTTGATAGATTTAACCTCCGCACACTGAGCTCTGATTGGTCAGCAGGCGGTGCTTTCACTGAGTCGATCTATTTTCAGAGGCGGGCAGCGTCAGGTAAAACAAGTTACCCAAACCCGAGCCTCACGCGCCGCCTATGCCCTCTCCTCTACGTCATATCCCAAACCGGCATCCAACAGGTGACGGAACACCAATAAACCACACCCGCGTGACCGGAAGTGATAAACAATAAGAAATAAAAATGATGCAAAGAGAAATGAAGATAATAATATAAATAATAACAAGGGCAGAACGAGCATTATCGCTCCTACGTACCGGCCCCTGATCTTGATGTTTTAAAGATATTTAACATTGTAAATCTGACACAGTGAACAAACAAGTACCAGACCTGAGTACTTCTACTTTTACTCAAGAACAAGATCTGAGTACTTCTACTTTTACTCAAGAACATCTGAGTACTTCTACTTTTACTCAAGTACACGATCTGAGTACTTCTACTTTTACTCAAGTACAAGATCTGAGTACTTCTACTTTTACTCAAGTACAAGACCTGAGTACTTCTACTTTTACTCAAGTACACGATCTGAGTACTTCTACTCTTACTCAAGAACAAGATCTGAGTACTTCTACTTTTCCTCAAGTACACGATCTGAGTACTTCTACTTTTACTCAAGTACAAGATCTGAGTACTTCTACTTTTACTCAAGTACAAGATCTGAGTACTTCTACTTTTACTCAAGTACACGATCTGAGTACTTCTACTTTTACTCAAGTACAAGATCTGAGTACTTCTACTTTTACTCAAGTACAAGACCTGAGTACTTCTACTTTTACTCAAGTACACGATCTGAGTACTTCTACTCTTACTCAAGAACAAGATCTGAGTACTTCTACTTTTCCTCAAGTACACGATCTGAGTACTTCTACTTTTACTCAAGTACAAGATCTGAGTACTTCTACTTTTACTCAAGTACAAGATCTGAATACTTCTACTTTTACTCAAGAACAAGATCTGAGTACTTCTACTTTTACTCAAGTACAAGATCTGAGTACTTCTACTTTAACTCAAGTACAAGATCTGGGTACTTCTACTTTTACTCAAGTACAAGATCTGAGTACTTATACTTTTACTCATGTACAAGATCTGAGTACTTCTACTTTTCTCAAGTACACAATCTGAGTACTTCTACTTTTACTCAAGTACAAGACCTGAGTACTTCTACTTTTCTCAAGTACACAATCTGAGTACTTCTACTTTTACTCAAGTACAAGATCTGAGTACTTCTACTTTTACTCAAGTACAAGACCTGAGTACTTCTACTTTTACTCAAGTACACGATCTGAGTACTTCTACTTTTACTCAAGTACAAGATCTGAGTACTTCTACTTTTACTCAAGTACAATACCTGAGTACTTCTACTTTTACTCAAGTAAAATATCTGAGTACTTCTACTTTTACTCAAGTACAAGATCTGAGTACTTCTACTTTTACTCAAGTACAAGATCTGAGTACTTCTACTTTTACTCAAGTACAAGATCTGACTACTTCTACTCTTACTCAAGTACAAGATCTGAGTACTTCTACTTTTACTCAAGTACAAGATCTGAGTACTTCTACTTTTACTCAAGTACAAGATCTGAGTACTTCTACTTTTACTCAAGTACAAGATCTGAGTACTTCTACTTTTACTCAAGTACAAGATCTGAGTACTTCTACTTTTACTCAAGTACACGATCTGAGTCCTTCTACTTTTACTCAAGTACACGATCTGAGTACTTCTACTCTTACTCAAGAACAAGATCTGAGTACTTCTACTTTTCCTCAAGTACACGATCTGAGTACTTCTACTTTTACTCAAGTACAAGATCTGAGTACTTCTACTTTTACTCAAGTACAAGATCTGAATACTTCTACTTTTACTCAAGAACAAGATCTGAGTACTTCTACTTTTACTCAAGTACAAGATCTGAGTACTTCTACTTTAACTCAAGTACAAGATCTGGGTACTTCTACTTTTACTCAAGTACAAGATCTGAGTACTTATACTTTTACTCATGTACAAGATCTGAGTACTTCTACTTTTACTCAAGTACACAATCTGAGTACTTCTACTTTTACTCAAGTACAAGACCTGAGTACTTCTACTTTTCTCAAGTACACAATCTGAGTACTTCTACTTTTACTCAAGTACAAGATCTGAGTACTTCTACTTTTACTCAAGTACAATACCTGAGTACTTCTACTTTTACTCAAGTAAAATATCTGAGTACTTCTACTTTTACTCAAGTACAAGATCTGAGTACTTCTACTTTTACTCAAGTACAAGATCTGAGTACTTCTACTTTTACTCAAGTACAAGATCTGACTACTTCTACTCTTACTCAAGTACAAGATCTGAGTACTTCTACTTTTACTCAAGTACAAGATCTGAGTACTTCTACTTTTACTCAAGTACACGATCTGAGTACTTCTACTTTTACTCAAGTACAAGATCTGAGTACTTCTACTTTTACTCAAGTACAAGATCTGAGTACTTCTACTTTTACTCAAGTACAAGATCTGAGTACTTCTACTTTTACTCAAGTACACGATCTGAGTACTTCTACTTTTACTCAAGTACAATATCTGAATACTTCTACTTTTACTCAAGTACCAAACCTGAGTACTTCTACTTTTATTCAAGTACAAGATCTGAGTACTTCTACTTTTACTCAAGTACAAGATCTGAGTACTTCTACTTTTACTCAAGTACAAGACCTGAGTACTTCTACTTTTACTCAAGTACAAGACCTGAGTACTTCTACTTTTACTCAAGTACAAGATCTGAGTACTTCTACTTTTACTCAAGTACAAGACCTGAGTACTTCTACTTTTACTCAAGTACAATATCTGAGTACTTCTACTTTTACTCAAGTACACAATCTGAGTACTTCTACTTTTACTCAAGTACAAGATCTGAGTACTTCTACTTTTACTCAAGTACAATATCTGAATACTTCTACTTTTACTCAAGTACCATACCTGAGTACTTCTACTTTTACTCAAGTACAAGATCAGAGCACTTCTTCCCCTCTGTGTTTTACACACTTTACCATCCTGTTAATAATACTCATATAGTTTATAAATTCTTATGCATATTTATATATTTATACACCAAACTCTACCCTGCTGTTTATCTTATATTTGTTCTTAGTGTTGATGGTATATGTATCAGAGGTATTCAGTAACAGCTGTTCCCCTGCCAGTAATATATCCTTCTCTTCTTCTGTGGTGTAGGAGGGGGCAGCGTTCCCCTTCTTCCTCCCCGTTGGGAACGCACCCCAGTTCAGCTTCCCCTCCTCGGTGCTCAGGGGGCCAATCAGAGAGCCAATCAGAGAGCCAATCAGAGAGAAGCTTCCAGAAACATCTGCGGACCCTCAGCTCACCTGCAGGTGGAGGAAGGTAGTACATACATTCTTTAAATTATTTCATATTATGTTATATTATATTATGTTATATTATACTTTACTATGTTATATGATATTATGTTATATTACATTATATTTCTGTTTGATATTATTTTTTTAAACCTAAGATGAGAGGCTTGCGTGTGTCTCACTTTCCTTTAATATGCTTTTACAAATATATTTATTTAACTAAATATTATTATTATATTTCTTTGGACATTAAAACTATAATTATAAATATTTATTTTATATTTTCTTTGTAAAGATTATTAATGTTTTGCAATGAAGAGCTAAGTGAACTGTAACTCTACCTCTGACCACCAGGTGGCGCCAACCACTACTTTCAGACCAGAGAGACATTCAAACACAAAGAGACAAAAAAGAGATGCAACAAACAGTAAAGGAACAGGAAGAGAGGCGATGCGATGATAACAAGACAAAAAATACAAATACAAAGTACTTTAAAATCCTTCCACACATTTATTCTAAAGTGCAATCTCACTGTGTGTTTTAATTTAAATTAATTCGACAATGCATTTCTTTAGAGGCAGCCCCCCCCCCAAGAAGAGATTTGTATCTGACATTAAGACTTTATTTGAAATACTAAGTATTTTTATCCAGATATTTGAGATACTCGACTTCCCTTGGATTCCTTCCATACACATATTTAGATAACGCCTCACTTTCATACTAAAACATAAAACTAGTGATATAAACTAATTGTGATGATGTCGGGAATGCAGTGGGGGGGCTTCATGGGGATATCTGTAGGGTTATTATTTCCCCCACAGAGGGTTGCTCACGTGACCCCGTCTCTTCAGTGCCGCCGGCTGTTCGCCTCGCTGCAGGAGCTCGTAGACCACATCAACGACTTCCACGTGAAACCTGAAAAGGATTGTGGGTACTGCTGCCAGTGGGAGGGCTGCCAGCGTAATGGGAGGGGCTTCAACGCCAGGTGAACACACACACCTCACACACACCTCACACACACTGTGCAAACATCCACTCTGTCTTCACACAGCGCTCATGTTGTCAGTAAACCACACACACTACCAGGGAGTCTCTCAAAGCACCGGGACAACCTACAATTCAGAAAATAAAAACGGTACAGAAGGACAGGAACAAGGAACAAGTAGGGAACTGTGACGGTGCGTCACTCTTTAGTGTCCCCTGGTCTCCCAGCTGTGTGCGTCACTCTTTAGTGTCCCCTGGTCTCCCAGCTGTGTGCGTCACTCTTTAGTGTCCCCTGGTCTCCCAGCTGTGTGCGTCACTCTTTAGTGTCCCCTGGTCTCCCAGCTGTGTGCGTCACTCTTTAGTGTTCCCTGGGCTCCCAGCTGTGTGCGTCACTCTTTAGTGTCCCCTGGTCTCCCAGCTGTGTGCGTCACTCTTTAGTGTCCCCTGGTCTCCCAGCTGTGTGCGTCACTCTTTAGTGTCCCCTGGTCTCCCAGCTGTGTGCGTCACTCTTTAGTGTCCCCTGGTCTCCCAGCTGTGTGCGTCACTCTTTAGTGTCCCCTGGGCTCCCAGCTGTGTGCGTCACTCTTTAGTGTCCCCTGGGCTCCCAGCTGTGTGCGTCACTCTTTAGTGTCCCCTGGTCTCCCAGCTGTGTGCGTCACTCTTTAGTGTCCCCTGGTCTCCCAGCTGTGTGCGTCACTCTTTAGTGTCCCCTGGTCTCCCAGCTGTGTGCGTCACTCTTTAGTGTCCCCTGGTCTCCCAGCTGTGTGCGTCACTCTTTAGTGTCCCCTGGGCTCCCAGCTGTGTGCGTCACTCTTTAGTGTCCCCTGGTCTCCCAGCTGTGTGCGTCACTCTTTAGTGTCCCCTGGGCTCCCAGCTGTGTGCGTCACTCTTTAGTGTCCCCTGGTCTCCCGGCTGTGTGCGTCACTCTTTAGTGTCCCCTGGTCTCCCAGCTGTGTGCGTCACTCTTTAGTGTCCCCTGGTCTCCCAGCTGTGTGCGTCACTCTTTAGTGTCCCCTGGTCTCCCAGCTGTGTGCGTCACTCTTTAGTGTCCCCTGGGCTCCCAGCTGTGTGCGTCACTCTTTAGTGTCCCCTGGTCTCCCGGCTGTGTGCGTCACTCTTTAGTGTCCCCTGGTCTCCCAGCTGTGTGCGTCACTCTTTAGTGTCCCCTGGTCTCCCAGCTGTGTGCGTCACTCTTTAGTGTCCCCTGGTCTCCCAGCTGTGTGCGTCACTCTTTAGTGTCCCCTGGTCTCCCAGCTGTGTGCGTCACTCTTTAGTGTTCCCTGGGCTCCCAGCTGTGTGCGTCACTCTTTAGTGTCCCCTGGTCTCCCAGCTGTGTGCGTCACTCTTTAGTGTCCCCTGGTCTCCCAGCTGTGTGCGTCACTCTTTAGTGTCCCCTGGTCTCCCAGCTGTGTGCGTCACTCTTTAGTGTCCCCTGGTGTCCAGCTGTGTGCGTCACTCTTTAGTGTCCCCTGGTCTCCAGCTGTGTGCGTCACTCTTTAGTGTCCCCTGGTCTCCCAGCTGTGTGCGTCACTCTTTAGTGTCCCCTGGTCTCCCAGCTGTGTGCGTCACTCTTTAGTGTCCCCTGGTCTCCCAACTGTGTGCGTCACTCTTTAGTGTCCCCTGGTCTCCCAGCTGTGTGTGTAACTCTTTAGTGTCCCCTGGTCTCCCAGTTGTGTGCGTCACTCTTTAGTGTCCCCTGGTCTCCCAGCTGTGTGCGTCACTCTTTAGTGTCCCCTGGTCTCCCAGCTGTGTGCATCACTCTTTAGTGTCCCCTGGTCTCCCAGCTGTGTGCGTCACTCTTTAGTGTCCCCTGGTCTCCCAGCTGTGTGCGTCACTCTTTAGTGTCCCCTGGTCTCCCAGCTGTGTGCGTCACTCTTTAGTGTCCCCTGGTCTCCCAGCTGTGTGCGTCACTCTTTAGTGTCCCCTGGTCTCCCAGCTGTGTGCGTCACTCTTTAGTGTCCCCTGGTGTCCAGCTGTGTGCGTCACTCTTTAGTGTCCCCTGGTCTCCCAGCTGTGTGCATCACTCTTTAGTGTCCCCTGGTGTCCAGCTGTGTGCGTCACTCTTTAGTGTCCCCTGGTCTCCAGCTGTGTGCGTCACTCTTTAGTGTCCCCTGGTCTCCCAGCTGTGTGCGTCACTCTTTAGTGTCCCCTGGTCTCCCAGCTGTGTGCGTCACTCTTTAGTGTCCCCTGGTCTCCCAGCTGTGTGCGTCACTCTTTAGTGTCCCCTGGTCTCCCAACTGTGTGCGTCACTCTTTAGTGTCCCCTGGTCTCCCAGCTGTGTGTGTAACTCTTTAGTGTCCCCTGGTCTCCCAGCTGTGTGCGTCACTCTTTAGTGTCCCCTGGTCTCCCAGCTGTGTGCGTCACTCTTTAGTGTCCCCTGGTCTCCCAGCTGTGTGCGTCACTCTTTAGTGTCCCCTGGTCTCCCAACTGTGTGCGTCACTCTTTAGTGTCCCCTGGTCTCCCAGCTGTGTGTGTAACTCTTTAGTGTCCCCTGGTCTCCCAACTGTGTGCGTCACTCTTTAGTGTCCCCTGGTCTCCAGCTGTGTGTGTAACTCTTTAGTGTCCCCTGGTCTCCCAGCTGTGTGCGTCACTCTTTAGTGTCCCCTGGTCTCCCAGCTGTGTGCGTCACTCTTTAGTGTCCCCTGGTCTCCCAGCTGTGTGCGTCACTCTTTAGTGTCCCCTGGTCTCCCAGCTGTGTGCGTCACTCTTTAGTGTCCCCTGGTGTCCAGCTGTGTGCGTCACTCTTTAGTGTCCCCTGGTCTCCCAGCTGTGTGCGTCACTCTTTAGTGTCCCCTGGTCTCCCAGCTGTGTGCGTCACTCTTTAGTGTCCCCTGGGCTCCCAGCTGCAGCGTGTTTGTCGGCCACCGTATGCAACATGTCTCATATTGCATAAGACGGCAAAGACAGGCGAAGCTTGACGTCTGTTCCTCTTGCTGCAGTTTGCCTGCATCTCTCAGCTGGTCTTTCTTTATCTTGTTTAGCGTCACATGCTTCATGCAAATGTTCTCTTGGTTTGACTTTTACAACCGGACTCGGACAGACACCTGTTTGTGTTCTTTGTGCTTGTTACGGCGTGGCTCATAGGCTGCAACAAAGATGGGAGACTAGACAAGTTAAGTGTAACAACAAGCATATTGATTTAAAATACCACAAAAGCCAAAGGTGTCAGCGCTCCTGTCTCTTTGTTTGCATAGCTCATGTAAATACAATACTAACCTGAGCTGTGTCCACGCCTAAGGACAGCAGCCGGATCTCATAGTCTTTAATGATCTGCTCCTAGCCGCCGACTCAGGCAGCCCAGCTGTCCTGGTGCTGTTAGACCTGACAGCTGCCTTTGACACTGTGGACCATAGCATCCTGTTGTCACGGCTTGAACAGTCCGCAGGCATCACAGGCGCTGCCCTTGCATGGTTCAGGTCTTACCTGACAGACCGTAGCTCTCAGTGCAGCTAGGTGCCTTCTCCTCTGCTAAAGCCCCTCTTACCTGTGGGGTCCCCCAGGGCTCCATCCTGGGCCCCATCCTCTTTTTACTGTACATACTGCCCCTAGGTTCAATTCTCACGAAACACAATATCCCCTTCCACTGCTACGCAGACGATGTACAGATCTATCTGCCTCTCAAAGCAAATGTCAACTCACTCCAGCAGCTGATGGACTGCTTAACAGAGTTAAAATCCTGGCTGAGTAAAAACTTCCTCACCCTCAACGAGAGCAAGACCGAGGTAATCTTTTTTGGACCCCGACCTCCAGCCTCTCCGGTTGATATTCTGGGCTCCCTAAGTAAAAACATCCTCCCCTCTGTCATGAACCTTGGAGTGACCTTTAATAGCACTTTTAAATTCGACAAGCAGGTCAGCACCGTAGTGAAATCCTGCTTTTTTTAAATAAGACTATTGGCCGAAACCAAGGCGTATTTATCTTTTAAAGACCTGGAAAGGGTTATTAACGCCTTCGTGACCTCAAGACTGGACTACTGCAACGCTCTGTATGTGGGTATGGACCAGGCATCAATTAGACGCCTGCAGCTAGTCCAGAACGCAGCTGCACGTCTCCTGACTGGCCACAAAAAGTGCGACCATATCACCCCAATTCTGGCCTCACTACACTGGCTTCCAGTTCGGTTCAGAATAGATTTTAAAATCCTTTTATTTGTATTTAAAGCCCTAAATGTTCTGGCTCCTCCTATGTAGCTGAACTCCTCCAGCGCTACACCCCAGGCCTTAAGAGCCTTAAGGTCTGCTGACTAGCTGCTGCTGGTAGAACCCAAGACCAGGCTCAAACCCCCGAGGGCACCGAGCCTTCGCAGCAGCTGGCCCCAGGCTCTGGAACACTCTGCCCCTCCATGTGAGGTCGGCCCGGACCCTGGGGGCTTTTAAATCCACACTGAATGTAATGTGTTTTTATGTGTTTAAATCACATGTACAGCACTTTGGCTCGACCAACATCGTTTTTAAATGTGCTCTACAAATACAATTTGATTTGATTTGATACAGATCATTTGCCAAGAAAATAAGTGTGTGTGTGTGTGTTAGTTAATGGATGTGTTATGATTCACAGGTATAAAATGCTGATTCATATCCGCACACACACCAACGAGAAGCCGCACCACTGTCCCACCTGCAACAAGAGCTTTTCACGCCTGGAGAACCTGAAGATACACACCCGCTCACACACAGGTGACACACACACACACACACACACACACACACACACACACAGATTTTCTTTTCTTTCTGTTTGCGTGTTTGCAGATCTTTTTATGTAGATTTACAAACAATTTGTTGTGTTTGTTGAAGGTGTTTTCACATAAAAAAAAAAAAAAAGATATTTTCTTTAATCTTGTTTTTGTAAGAATGTTTATTCCTGCCTAATCTTAAGCATTTAGCAGTTCATCCTGAAACCAGGCCACGGCTGAGGAGATATGAAGCAGTTATCATGGCCGTCCTTAGCCGCTTTCACACCAAGTACTTTGCGGTACTTAGTTCCCGGTACTTAGTTCCCGGTACTTAGTTCCCGGTACTTAGTTCCCCCCGAACTCTTTAGTCCCTGGAACTATCTAGTAGATCGCGTTCACTCCAGAATAAGTCCCTTACTGGCAGGCCGCAAACAACATCACGGCGTATACTGCCGCCCGAAGTCCCCGGAGTTGGGGACTGGCTTCAGTAGAAGCTGCTGGTTAGCGCCGACACCTCCTCATCTCCACCGCCCCCATGTTTTCTTTTGTGTTGCCATAAGCTAGTCTCTCTCTGTTGGTGCGCTGGGCTAATGCTAATTTTTTCATTTCATTTCAAACCTTTATTTAACCAGATTGGTCCCATTGAGATCATAGATCTCTTTTTCAAGGGAGACCTGCAACCTAATAATGCTAATGCAAGTGTAACCGCGGCCGCGCACACGGCCTAAAGTTTGGCTGTTCTCCTGATCAAAGTTGCCCTCTAACTCAACTTGATCAAACAGCAAAAGCTCCACAGATTCATTTAAAGGAACACGATACAGTTGGCAGTCAACAAGAAGGCTCAAGACAAGGAGTATCTCCCAAGAGTTTTACTATCTCAATGAATGGATGCATGTTGTGCTTTGTGTCTTCTGGTGAGGGATCCAGCACCCCTGACGTGAGCGGCCCTCACGTGCACTTCACTGCCCCTGAAGGAAAGTCCTTGTCTTAAGCCTTTTTGTTGACTGGTAAAACACTCCGAATCAGAAGGCGTTCTATCAACCAGTAGGTTTACACACAGAGGAATATGCTCTGGTACGTGCACAGAGACACAGCGATGACCCTGAGGGAGGAACATGGAACATATCTGCAGCTCCAAAGGGTGTGTGAGTGTTTTCATAGCAGCATGTCTCACACACCTTCACACAGACGGAGTGTAAACACAGTGCATGCACCCCTCCCTGCTTTGAACAGGATGCTTCAGTTTGAACACGCGATAGTGATCACGCTCTCAGACGGTCCTCACGCTGTCGCTGACAGGTAACAAGGAGTCGGATTTCACCTGTTATTACGGTTCAAGAGGCTTCGTCACTTCCCCTAGGTTTACTGCTTTGGGGGGTGCTGCTTGAGGGGGGGGGGGTGCTGCTTGAGGGGGGGGGGGTGCTGCCTGAGGGGGGGGGGTGCTAAGGGGGGGGGGGGTGCTGCCTGAGGGGGGGGGGGGTGCTGCTTGAGGGGGGGGGGGGCAGGAGTGCATCAGTGTTTAGGGTCATAAACACTAAACTCACAACTTAAAATGAAAGTGTTTAGTTTATTTAATAAAAGAGCACATGTTCAATGAGAAAAGTGACAGTAGATATAGATTAGTTGCAATATATATATATATATATATAAAAAAAAAGAAATTAATAAAAAAAAACACCTTCAATTTCAGGGGGGGCGCGGGGAACCGTTGGGGGGGCGCGGGGAACCCCCCCTGAGGGGGCGTGGGGAACCCCCCCTGAGGGGGCGCGGGGAACCCCCCCTGAGGGGGCGTGGGGAACCCCCCCTGAGGGGGCGCGGGGAACCCCCCCTGAGGGGGCGCTGCGCCCCCAACGGTTCCCCGTGTGTTATTGGTAAAACATAAAGAGCTTTTTGAACATTAAAGCATGAGCATCGACACTAAATACTGACCTCAGCCTGGACAAATGATGTCCTCTTTAAGTTGTAAAAGCCAGTGTTCCTGACTCTGTGTGTCCTCTGTCTCTGTGTGTCCCTCTGTCTCTGTGTGTCCTCTGTCCCCCCCCAGGAGAGAAACCCTACATGTGTCCGTATGAAGGCTGCAGCAAGCGCTACTCTAACTCCAGCGACCGCTTCAAACACACCCGGACTCACTATGTGGACAAACCGTACGGCTGCAAGATGTCCGGCTGCCTGAAGCGCTACACCGACCCCAGCTCGCTGCGCAAGCACATCAAGGCCCACGGGCACTTTGCGGCCCCGAGGCTAGGGGCCACAAAGTGCCGGCCGGGGGTGGGACTCCTGGGGCTACAGCAGGGTGAAGCGCCCCCTTTCAGCGGGGCCCATTTCCTCCTCCCCGGGGCCTTTTTGGGGGGCTTCGGGGCGCCTCTTTCCGCTTACTGCCGCCTCGGCTGCATGGGGCCCCTCGGCCTCTCCGACTCCCCCCTGATACACTTCGGACTCTCTGCGGTGTCCATGCTGGGGCTGGGGGCTCTGGGGAGGGGGGTGTCGAACAGAGAGGAGGAAGAGGAGGAGGAAGAGCAAGAAGTGGAGGCGTTAAATCTGTCTGCATGGGGGGGCCCCGGACTGAGGGACCCTCTGTCCTGGGTGCTGGTTCCCCCGAGGGCCCTACTCCTCCAACCAGCTGTTGTTAGATAGGATGTGCAAGGTGCTCTTCCTGTGTGTGTGTGTGTGTGTGTGTGTGTGTGTGTGTGTGTGTGTGTGTGTGTGCGTGTGCGTGCGTGCGTGTGTGTGTGTGTGTGTGTGTGTGTTTTGAATGAACAACGCCTGAACACGACCTGAGTGTTGGGTTGCAAAAGTCTGACGCTTTAAAGGGTCAGTTCACTCAAATGAGAAAAGAGACTATAAACATCACCACCGCTAAGCTAACGGAGGCTAAGTTGGGCGTGATGACGTGTAGTCGTCTCATTTAGACTCTTGTTAGCAACGGCCGTTTTTAAGTCCTCCAGCGGGGTGTTTTCTGACGTATTTTATGTGGTAGAACAAAACGATAAAGTGTCTTCCGCTCGTGTTAAGCACAGACCTTATTTCAGCATAACAACCAGAAAGACATTCAGAGAACCCTTGACCTCCAGCCCCGGGACAGGAAGTGAGGACATGCTGAGTCGCTTCAGGGGTTAGAGGCGGATATCTAAACGAGAGGAACGTCCTCTGTCTGCATGGCTTGATGACGCTTCAGTGGAATCAGGTGAACTGACCCTTTAATATGCTTTTACCTTTCCATTTCTCTACGCTTTCACTTCCTGGACGATCCCCTGAACCAGATGCTCTCACGCCGGTCAGGGACGAGCAGACGCACTCACCATGTTCTACTTTAACGTTTGACAATCCTCTCGAACTGATGACGAGGAGCGACGAGAAATAAAGCCCGTACACATAATTCAATGTACCACTAGACTTCTTTAAAACCTGCCAACGACACATCAGTCTGGATGTTTCCTTCAGGCAAAGCGTGTGCACTTAAAGGCGGGGTCGGTCATGTTGGAGAAACCGGCTCGAGTGGCTAGAATTTGAAAATACACGACCGGAACAAATCTGCCACTTCCCCACAGAGCCCCTCCCCCAACACACTGGAACGCGCACATGACCAATGAGGGCACGAGATCAGTGTGTGCCCAGATGGAAGGCTGACAGGCAGGCAGGCCGTCCAGTTCCTTACCTCCCCCACCTTCAATGGCTTACATTTCAAAATGAGATATACATCTTTTGAATATCTGACAGCAACTCCCACACGATGGAGCCACACATGTATGTGGTTATTTGAATACACTGTTTACAGCAGGGGTGTCAAACTCAAGGCCCGGGGGCCAAATCCGGCCCGCGACCTCATTTTATGTGGCCTGCAAGAGCTTGCAAAGAATACAATATACAATACAAGTGGTGTAATTGTTGAATATTTGCTTTCAATGATTTGCCCTAGACTTCTGCTTTCAGACGTAGTTATTTAGGAAGATATTACCAGAACTGATAATAATCCAATGCAGGGCCAACAATGTAATATAATACATTATTTAATATATATTATATTCACATATGTATATTTATATAAATTACAACCGGCCCTTTGAGTGCAACCATAATGCTGATGTGGCCGGGAATGAGATTGAGTTTGACACCCCTGGTTTACAGGGTATTTATCTGGTGCTCTGGTTTGAAGCTGACAGTACTGCAGTATTTCACTTAATGCTGCTTCACTATGTTCTACAAGTACTCAGATCCTTTACTTCAGTACAATTACTAATACCTCAGACTGAACTTACAGCAAGTAAAAGCCCTGATGTCAAGTAGAAGCATGCAAGTATCGGCAGCAAAATGTATTTAAAGTTTCAAAAGTACTCAATATGCAAAAAGTGTCTGTTTTTACAGAATAGTTTAATGTTCAGTTATTATCACAAATACGTAAAACTGTTTTTTAAATGACGTGATAAAGTTAACGTACTTGGTATCATTTTCAGTATATCTGAGGTTATTTCTGTAATAGTGTAAACATAATAATATCTCCCTCTGACCTCCAGTAGAAGTTAAGTCAGAAAATAAAATACTAAGATAAACTAAAAAAGTACCTACATTTACAGTACAGTACTTAAAGTTACATTCAACTGGCCAATACGCATAAGGAGCACTTTAAGTACATTTTGCACCCATTGTGCATTTTTCCTAAAGAGTGCAGGACTTTTACTTTAGTGGCTACTTTAACTCATATCTGAGACACTGCATACTGATATACACCTGAACATCAGCAGGAGAGGACTCTTTAAAGTAGAGACACTACATACTGATATACACCTGAACATCAGCAGGAGAGGACTCTTTAAAGTAGAGACACTACATACTGATATACACCTGAACATCAGCAGGAGAGGACTCTTTAAAGTAGAGACACTACATACTGATATACACCTGAACATCAGCAGGAGAGGACTCTTTAAAGTAGAGACACTACATACTGATATACACCTGAACATCAGCAGGAGAGGACTCTTTAAAGTAGAGACACTACATACTGATATACACCTGCACATCAGCAGGAGAGGACTCTTTAAAGTAGAGACACTACATACTGATATACACCTGCACATCAGCAGGAGAGGACTCTTTAAAGTAGAGACACTACATTCTGATATACACCTGAACATCAGCAGGAGAGGACTCTTTAAAGTAGAGACACTACATACTGATATACACCTGCACATCAGCAGGAGAGGACTCTTTAAAGTAGAGACACTACATTCTGATATACACCTGAACATCAGCAGGAGAGGACTCTTTAAAGTAGAGACACTACATGCTGATACACACCTGAACATCAGCAGGAGAGGACTCTTTAAAGTAGAGACACTACATACTGATATACACCTGAACATCAGCAGGAGAGGACTCTTTAAAGTAGAGACACTGATATACACCTGAACACCAGCAGGAGAGGACTCTTTAAAGTAGAGACACTACATACTGATATACACCTGAACATCAGCAGGAGAGGACTCTTTAAAGTAGAGACACTACATACTGATATACACCTGAACATCAGCAGGAGAGGACTATTTAAAGTAGAGACACTACATACTGATATACACCTGAACATCAGCAGGAGAGGACTCTTTAAAGTAGAGACACTACATACTGATATACACCTGAACATCAGCAGGAGAGGACTCTTTAAAGTAGAGACACTACATACTGATATACACCTGAACATCAGCAGGAGAGGACTCTTTAAAGTAGAGACACTACACACTGATATACACCTGAACATCAGCAGGAGAGGACTCTTTAAGGTAGAGACACTACATACTGATATACACCTGAACATCAGCAGGAGAGGACTCTTTAAAGTAGAGACACTACACACTGATATACACCTGAACATCAGCAGGAGAGGACTCTTTAAAGTAGAGACACTACGTACTGATATACACCTGAACATCAGCAGGAGAGGACTATTTAAAGTAGAGACACTACGTACTGATATACACCTGAACATCAGCAGGAGAGGACCCTTTAAAGTAGAGACACTACGTACTGATATACACCTGAACATCAGCAGGAGAGGACTATTTAAAGTAGAGACACTACACACTGATATACACCTGAACATCAGCAGGAGAGGACTCTTTAAAGTAGAGACACTACACACTGATATACACCTGAACATCAGCAGGAGAGGACTCTTTAAAGTAAAGACACTACATACTGATATACACATGAACCTCAGCAGGAGAGGACTCTTTAAAGTAGAGACACCACATACTGATATACACCTGAACATCAGTAGGAGAGGACTCTTTAAAGTAGAGACGCTACATACTGATATACACCTGAACATCAGCAGGAGAGGACTCTTTAAAGTAGAGACACTACATACTGATATACACCTGAACATCAGCAGGAGAGGACTCTTTAAAGTAGAGACACTACATACTGATATACACCTGAACATCAGCAGAGAGGGACTCTTTAAAGTAGAGATACTACATACTGATATACACCTGAACATCAGCAGGAGAGGACTCTTTAAAGTAGAGACACTACATACTGATATACACCTGAACATCAGCAGGAGAGGACTCTTTAAAGTAGAGACACTACACACTGATATACACCTGAACATCAGCAGGAGAGGACTCTTTAAAGTAGAGACACTACACACTGATATACACCTGAACATCAGCAGGAGAGGACTCTTTAAAGTAGAGACACTACATACTGATATACACCTGAACATCAGCAGGAGAGGACTCTTTAAAGTAGAGACACTACATACTGATATACACCTGAACATCAGCAGAGAGGACTCTTTAAAGTAGAGACACTACATACTGATATACACCTGAACATCAGCAGGAGAGGACTCTTTAAAGTAGAGACACTACACACTGATATACACCTGAACATCAGCAGGAGAGGACTCTTTAAAGTAGAGACTCTACATACTGATATACACCTGAACATCAGCAGGAGAGGACTCTTTAAAGTAGAGACACCACATACTGATATACACCTGAACATCAGCAGGAGAGGACTCTTTAAAGTAGAGATACTACATACTGATATACACCTGAACATCAGCAGGAGAGGACTCTTTAAAGTAGAGACTCTACATACTGATATACACCTGAACATCAGCAGGAGAGGACTCTTTAAAGTAGAGACACTACATACTGATATACACCTGAACATCAGCAGGAGACAGACCCGGCGTCATGGGCGTCCATCCAGGATTTGTGCCCGCTGTTTTAATCAGGGCTGAATACAACATTTTCATTGTTTTGTTCAGTGGCGGCGCCAGGGTATGGCTGGGGTAGGCTACAGCCATACCAAGAAATGGCTCAGCCCCACCATGAGACATGATGTTAAAGTAAGCAAAACCGCCAACTCGCGCCGAGAATTGCACAGACAGCAGTTAGTCAGATTGGTTTCAGCAGCCACTTGTCTGGAAATACCGAAGACTAGAAACGGTTTTGAAAACGTTTGTCACGTAGTGATTGTCTTCTCAATAGAACATCTTTGATAATGTCTTCTGGCCAATCAGAATCACGATAACGGCGTGGTGTTGTTGCAGGAAGTCCCGACGGAGAATACTTTTGCTGTAGTACATCTCTATTATAGACACGTAATGTTGTATCGATGTATATAGAGAGTCTATATACATCGATACAACACGTAATGAAATAAGACCCCACGGTTTGATGATCGATAGCTGTGTGGGATGTAAAGTCATTCACAGCCTCTTCCCTCTTCTCGCTGTGAGGAGCAGCAGGTTAAGCTTTCAGAACAAAGTAACAACAAACTAAAATGGCATTCATTTAATAGATGTATTTATTTTTCTTCGCAAGAGAGTACCAGAATGTGTATTTTACGTTAGTATTTCAAAAAGTCTGTGCAGGGGTTGGGCTTTCAGCAGGTAACTATTTCAGCTGTGGGGAAGTTGCAGGATTGGCTCCAGGTCGCCCTTTTTAATTACGACAAGACAAATGTGCCTTTTTATTTCATACAGTTGAATTTAGATTGAGACAGGGAAATAATGTAAACCTCACGCGTGGCGTTTCACTGTCAAGGGGGCGATATAAGATAAGATAAGATGAATCTTTATTAATCCCCGAGGGGAAATTCAGTTGTACAAAGCAGCAACAGGGTAAGCGTGACAAAAAACAGTACAGCAAAGATTCACACAGATCAATAACATCTAAAATAAATAACATAAAATCAAGGAAATAATGATAATAATAATAAAAGACTATGAAAATAGGAGATAAATAAAAATAAGAGTAAAATAACTGTCAGCATATATACATATTTGGTCATCATCTAAGTTATAAAGTGCATAACAAGTTAAAGTGACAAGTTAACCTGGGTTGTGAAAACAGTGTATATTTACGACCAGTGATTTAATTTGATTTCTTTTTCATCATTAACCCCTTGTTGTGCAGCCTGATGGCTACAGGCACAAAGGACTGTCCGAGGCGCTTGGTGCGTTGTGGTGGAGGGATGAGTCTGTGGCTGAGCGTGTAATTACATCGCAAATACTGACTTGAGCCCCCCCACCATAGATTACCCAACACAAATACTCTGGAGCCGCCACTGGTTATGTTTATTGTTGTTATTTGTAGGGCTTTGTCCTAATATTTATTTTTGTTTTAAACTATGTTGAAAGATTAGTTTAATATAATTGTTTTTATGTTGCTATGGAATTCTGAATGAAAGGCTGCGCGCGAGACTGGGTTTCCGCTGGGTTGAGTCGCGTGGGGTCTCGAGTGAGATGCGGCACAGCAGCCTGTCACTTTACTCCTGCTAGGTTAGTTTGGCTTTTATCATTTATATTTATCTGCAACAATGGATATCAGGAAGTGCTTCATGAAAGGAGTATGGCTGCTCAGCGCCAGATGCAGCACGTTAGAAGACATCAGTTACGTTACCAACGAGCTAGCTAGCCAGCCAGGGACAAGGAGGCAAGCAATTCTACTTTGAAGAGAAATTGACTCTCAAGCCGGCTCTCTCACAAACTGCTCTGTGCGCAAGCAGACCGCTGCACACGCTCTCTGCCTCGCTCTCTCTCTCTGCCTCGCTCTCTCTCTCTCTCTCTCTCTCGCTCTCTCTCTCGCTCTCTCTCTCTCTCTCTCTCTCCCTCTCTCTCTCTCTCTCCCTCTCTCTCTCTCTCTCTGCTCTCTCTCTCTCTCTCTCTCTCTCTCTCTCTCTCTCTCTCTCTCTCTCCATTTGCTCTCCCTCAGCCCACCTCTCCACCCTGTGTGCGCTCCTCAAGTCTGCCTGCGTGCTGCCCAAGTTGGCACAGCGTTACAAATGTGCCACAAAACCAACCAATGGATGTAGCCTATAATAAGACCGAACACAGCCTTATGGCAACCTAAAACCCCTCTGTTTCCGTAACAACAATTCACGATTCACAATTTGTGTGTGACTCTGCAGCTCCGTCTTCACTCTATTATTCATTTCAAGACAACGATCTGCTCAGGATCCGCCTGGCACCTGGACGCAGGGCGACAAAGGTGTGTGTCAGTAATGAGAACACACAAAGAGAAGCCCTCCAGTGTGTCTTTGTTTGACGATGGCCGCATGGGCCCAGTATCCGAGATGGATTATGAACTGTTATTGCTCCTCAGTATCTCTACAGGTGTCCACGTGCCTTGTGTTATGGGTCAATATAAGAGAAATATTTACACTAATGTATACATTTGCTTTTCATTACCTTTTAGACATGTGAAACTGAGTAACTTGACCACAGACGTGACGTGTACGTCAGGGCGCTGCAACACTTTCAGGACAATGATTTAAAGTCAATAAACAAAAATAAAAAAATCATTGTTTGTGTCTCTGCTGTTTTTAAGGAAACATCCCGTTCTGGTGTTTATGTGAGAAATCTTAGGAACTGTTATTTCATTTCATTTGAATTTACTCTGAGAATGTGCAAAAAAGTATTATTATTTTTTGGATCCCTTTTAATTTCAGCATGTGTAGAAATGTCACTGAGACGATGGGAAATTCCGTAAAAGGTAGATAGGACTCACAAAAGGTAAGATTTGTATTATGATTAAAGCTAAAGTTATGTTTTCCGTTTCCTTTTTATTCCAGCATTCATTGATTTGGTTAGACGACAGTATCAATTAGCTGTAATTAAAAGTGGCAGTGCAGAGGTCTAATACACATATTGTCTAATCTAAACCATCAACGTGTATCTTAGACCCAATTCCAACTAAGCTGTTAAAGGAAGTTTTCCCATTAATTAACACTTCAGGACTTGTCTCTATTCTTGTTTTGCTCGATCTCAGTGCTGCATGTGATACTATCGACCATGACATCCTATTGCAAAGACTAGAGCACTTAGTTGGCATACAGGGAACTGCTTTAGGCTGGTTTAGGTCCTATCTATCTGAACGCTCTCAGTTTGTACGTGTTAACGATGAATCTTCCACGCAAACCAAAGTTAGCCATGGAGTGCCACAGGGCTCAGTGCCAGGACCTATTTTGTTCACATTATATATGCTTCCGTTAGGCAATATTATAAGGAATCATTCTGTAAACTTTCATTGTTCTGCGGATGATACTCAACTATATTTATCAATCAAGCCTGATGAAATTAATCATCTAAATAAAATTCAAGACTGCCTGAAGGACTTACAAACGCAACACGTTCTCACTCCGAACCCGTCACTCTCTTACGCACAAGGTACCCCTTGAGAGTCAGTTTTCAACGGGCAGGGCGTCCCATTGGCTTGCAAAGAGCTCCCTGAACGTTGGTAATAGAGGAGTTGGGATCGCGGAGAAATGCTCTCCGCAGATCCATTCTCACAGCGTTTATCAACCTTTTTCTAACTCAATATCAAGACACACTTTGTGTTTACTTCTTTATTCTAATTATGTAGGACTTTTGTTGCCGTCAGTTACGGGGAGAGTAGGGGCTCAGAATACTGACATCTGTATTGTTTCATCGTTTTTTCCTTCTAATTTGTATTCTTTTCTAAACCACACTGTTATTTACTCAACAATAACACATCATTATCCTTGTGTTTATTTGTTTGATTAATAAACACAAGTTGGAGTCCGTCAGGACCGAGGGTCGGAGCAGCTCAGTTGCTTTAGAGAATTTTACACCCGGAAGTAAGTATTCTCTCCGCTTCGCTTGACAAACCCCGTGATAGTCCTCAAGCTCTGTGATTGGATGTTTGAGTGTGCGCCGAGGGTTACGCCGAGCGTCGAACAGCACTTTGAAATGGGATGGAACCACGGCAGACTGTCCACAACTGGATTTGAACGGGTCCACCGCGTCCCCCCTCCCCCACCCCGTCCCCAGAACTACACATGCTGGCTATTCTGTTTCGCAACATGTTCTCTATGGCACGTCTCTGCTGGGAGTTGTAGTTTTAAAAGACGTTTTCGTATTTCCCATAATAAGAAGTGGCCAGTATTAAACTGTGTACATCCCTGGAGGTTTAGGGGACAGGAAACACTCACATTTAAAACATATAATTAATAAATGGGTGGAAATTGCTTGTGCCCATTATGGGCAGTATTAATATATATACCCACATGCCAGCTAAGGTCAGAGGAGCTTTATTTAACAGCTGGTCTTATGTGTGTGACCCCTGTTGTTAATTGATGAGCCTGAAACATGCACTTGTCAAGGTTCAGAGGCACATTTTGCAAATATGGCAGTAGCCATCGATCATCTTAAGATAAGATATACTTTATTGATCCCAAGTTGGAAACATTTGCGTTACATCAGCATGTGTAACAGTTGTAAATATGCAGTGGTGTTTATTTGTAAATAATTTAGTATAATCACACAAATTCTGTGTTTTATATTTAATAATTCTGTGTTCTTTATTTATTGAATGTTCAATACCTGACAAGGCCGGAGATGAAAAACCTGGGTCGCAGGTTCCTCAACAGCGCATTACAAGACATCTATCAATGTGTGTGTACCTCCACCATTAAACTGTCCTATTCTGCAAATTTCTTATACTATCTACATACATCTTATAAGAGTATACTACATATGTATAATATCAGTTAAAATAAGTGCTTACACATACAGTAGTTAACATTGCAGGAAAGCAATATATTAGTACTTGGTCAGGCTTAATATTTAGACCCCCAAAGCTTTTTTCTTATTCAAAATAAGACCTTAACCTAAAGTATTCTTTAATGTTTAAATAAAGCCTTATTAGTTTGTCTGTCTGTGTCTCCTATTAATATATAATAATAAAAATAATACATTTCAATAACGTGCTTTAACCACCAGGTGTCCTTTCTATTAGCTGTGCACCATTATGGTGTACATATACCAATATACCGATTGGATCAAATATAAAAGTCAGCCGATTTAGTGTTGATACTGCAAGGAGACTTATTGTGTGAAGAGAAATTGAAGATTTTGTTTAATTGCTGATATATTTATGATCCACGTCACATATTCAGTTTTGGCGGCAGGTCTTCCTGTTTGTCTAGAAGTCTTCTCATCAGGGCTCTATAAATAGAGAACTACGGCAGATATGTAATATCTAATGCAGCCGAACCGTGTATTACAATGCCGTTATGTGATGACTTTCAAAGAGAAAAGCAAGAACACATTATTTTATTTAAAAAGCGTTTTCATATTTCACATCAACACAGGAAGTCCGGTTAACTAAAATGTCCGTGCGGAACAATTCAATGTTCAACAGTTCAATGTCCCGCTTCATTGTAGGAATTCTGCCATGTTTCGACTCTACCACTTTAGTTTGACCATCTCTGTTACTAAGTTATGGAATACTAAATAAATAAGTAATTAGATACCTTACCGTTACTGCGCTCATAAAGAAGGATAAGAATAATGCGTCTTGAACTAGTGTCTTGACGTTTCACAGACTGTTAGCTTATTGTGGTAGGCTGGTAGCCTATTTTAGAGCATATAAAAAGAAGGCGTGCTTACACTGTAGGTGCGCTGCAGTCTGCGTGATCTGCCTGTAGGGAGGGGCGGGCCGGCCCTGCGAGTAAAGTAACGAGTAAAGTAACGAGTAAAGTAACAAGTTACTTTATGTAGAGAGTAATGAAGTAGTTTAATATATTACTTTTTTTTAAAGTAATATGTAATATGTAATACATTACTTTTTTTTAGTAACGACCCCATCTCTGACCCCAACCCATAGATCCGTGGGTGAATAATGTCAATCACCACATTACACACATCCCTTCACATTTACATTTTAATTTACATTAAAGTATTTCGTGAGGCCTTCTAAAATGTTTTAAAATATAATTAGGGTTGTAGTTGCCTGGCAACGCAATCGCACAACGGCACGTCCATTAATTCCACAACCACATACATGGATTAACAAATTAATGTAGCCTTTGTTTCTGCTCAAAGAGGTGTCAACCAGCTGGGGCAACAAGAAAATCAGCGAAATCGAGTGTGACTATTAAAAAATAGATCATTATTATATTAATATTGACAATAACAACCGACCGTCGGGGAGCGTTCTCATGGCGTCGATTATCAACGCTATGGGAGGTCTATGAAGGTCTATGGGACGCCCTGCCCGTTGAAAACGGGCTCTCAAGTGGTACCCTGTGCGTAATAGAGTGACGGGGGGGGCCCAGACCGACCGTCAACATGTGACGGGTTGGGAGTGAGAACGTGTTGAAAAACTTGGATGACCTTAAACTTTTTTACTCGGCCCAAAGATTCTACGAAACAAATTATCTAAAGACATACTAACTATGGATGGCATTAATTTGGCCTCCAGTGAGACTGTAAGGAATCTTGGTGTTATATTTGATCAGGATTTATCCTTTAACGCCCACATAAAATCAATTTCAAGGACCGCCTACTTCCATCTACGTAACATTGCAAAAATCAGGCATATCTTGCCTCAAAACGATGCAGAGAAACTAGTCCATGCATTTGTTACTTCTAGGCTGGATTATTGTAACTCCTTATTATCAGGGAGTACCAAGAAGTCAATCAAGTTGCTTCAGCTGATTCAAAATGCTGCAGGCTCGTGTACTAACCAGAGTTAGGAGAAAGGGACCACATGACTCCTGTTCTGGCTGCCTTACACTGGCTCCCTATAGAACACAGGATAGAATTTAAGGTTCTTCTTCTCGCCTACAAAGCCCTTAATGGGCAGGCGCCATCTTACCTTAAAGAACTCATTATACCCTACTGTCCTACTAGGGCATTGCGTTCCAAGAATGCAGGGTTGTTGGTTGTTCCTAGAGTCTCTAAAAGTACAATGGGAGCCAGAGCCTTTTCTTATCAAGCTCCACATTTGTGGAATCAGCTTCCAGTTTGTGTTCGGGCGGCAGACACCCTATCCGTTTCTAAGAGTGCGCTGAAGACCTTCCTTTTTGATAAAGCTTATAGTTAGGGCTGATTAGATTCAGCCCCTAGTTTTGCTGATATAGGCTTAGTGTGTCGGGGGACATCTTCCTTCTTCCTTCTCTCTGTCTGTACCTGTGTCCTCTCATGGGGACATCTTACTTCTTCCTTCTCTCTGTCTGTACCTGTGTCCTCTCATGTTCCCATTAACCCAGCTTCCCCACATGTCTTTCTTTTTGGTGTCTATATACGCTGGGATCCGGAGTCATGGATGATCCTGCGGTCCTGTGTCCTGGATCGCGAGCCCTGGATCTTGAGTCGAGGCTGTGGTCCTGGATCATCGGTCCTGGATGGATATCCTCGTGGATTCATCTTCCTATTATACACACATGCATTTCCAAACATTTGGACTACCTATGTTGCAAATGTATTATCTTTTCAATTTACACACGGCATCTATTGCACGTCTGTCCGTCCTGGGAGAGGATCCTCCTCTGCTGCTCTCCCTGAGGTTTCTCCATGTTCCCCTTAAACTGTGGGGTTTCTCTGGAAGTGTTTTCTTGTACGATGTGAGGGTCTAAGGACAGAGGGTCTGAGGACAGAGGGTCTGAGGACAGAGGGTCTGAGGACAGAGGATCTGAGGACAGAGGGTCTGAGGACAGAGGGTGTAAGGACAGAGGGTCTGAGGACAGAGGGTCTGAGGACAGAGGGTCTGAGGACAGAGGGTGTAAGGACAGAGGGTCTGAGGACAGAGGGTGTCGTATTGTCATACTGATATTCTGTACAAACTGTGAAGTCCACTGAGACAAATGTAACATTTGTGATATTGGGCTATAAATAAACACTGATTGATTGATTGATTATTTCCAAAAAAGAACAATTTCACATAAACCTCTAAACCTTTTTAAAATATGTTTTTTTTCCATTTAAATACATTTTTTCGCTGCCCCCGATAGGTTGATGCGCCCTTAGCATTCGCCTATACTGCCTATGCCAAGGGCCGGCCCTGGGTTTACAACTAAGACACAGCCAAGCAAAAACTGAGGCATACAACTCCTTAAGCGTACTGTAATTGTCAGCACTACATCCCTGTCAGACGAGATATATACCACGTTGTTAGGCTCGTGTTGTGTTCAAGGACCCTGACCTTGGCCAGGAAAAACACGCACTCACTTAATTATTTTGCGGTCTAGATTTCATTATTATTATTTTTTCTTGTGTTTATAAATTACCTCGAGGGCCGTATCAAATGGTCTCGCCGGAGGTTCCCCACCCCTGCTTTAAAGAGTCCTCTCCTGCTGATGTTCAGGTGTATATCAGTATGAAGTGTCTCTACTTTAAAGAGTCCTCTCCTGCTGATGTTCAGGTGTATATCAGTATGTAGTGTCTCTACTTTAAAGAGTCCTCTCCTGTTGATGTTCAGGTGTATATCAGTATGTAGTGTCTCTACTTTAAAGAGTCCTCTCCTGCTGATGTTCAGGTGTATATCAGTATGTAGTGTCTCTACTTTAAAGAGTCCTCTCCTGCTGATGTTCAGGTGTATATCAGTATGTAGTGTCTCTACTTTAAAGAGTCCTCTCCTGCTGATGTTCAGGTGTATATCAGTATGTAGTGTCTCTACTTTAAAGAGTCCTCTCCTGCTGATGTTCAGGTGTATATCAGTATGTAGTGTCTCTACTTTAAAGAGTCCTCTCCTGCTGATGTGCAGGTGTATATCAGTATGTAGTGTCTCTACTTTAAAGAGTCCTCTCCTGCTGATGTGCAGGTGTATATCAGTATGTAGTGTCTCTACATGTCTCCATGCTTTAATGTTTCTCTGTGCTGCAGCACCTCTTTTCACCCTCTTCTGAAACCAGAGCCCAGTCAGCTCTGATTGGTTAGCTGGACGGCTCTGTTGTGATTGGTCAACCACTTAGAGATGTCCCACCCCTTAGCCTACCAAGTCTGAGTGCTAGCTCATGGATGCACGAGTACTAAATACACAAAAGTACAATCAGAACGCTTCTCATGACCGTTTCTTTAATGCAGTTCAGAAACCTCTTTTCACATTGGTGATATCAACTTCTCTTTTGTATGATTATCAATGCAGGGTGGGGTCTGGTGTGCTGCTCAAAGGCACTGAAAAGCCCGGCAGTGCCCAGGAGGTGAACTGGAAACTGATACTTTGTCCAGTCTAGGAACTGGCGCCCCTTTCATTTCTGATCTTTTGGCCCCCCAAAAGAAACAAATAAGTTAACCTTCCAGTGTCCTGCCCCCCGGGGGATTTCTCAGTGTCACTGTCCTAACAAGGGGGTTCAGGCCTCTTCAAGTCTTTCCAGTAATCCACCAGCTGTTTTGGAGACCCCAGGATGTAAGTGATGATCTTGGAGTATTCGCAGCGATTAAACTTTGTGTTATAGGCCTTGAACTTGGACGGATCAGGGGGAGATTGGGGAGAAAGACCCAGCTTTTTCATGCAAACTCCAACATAAGCATCCTCTATGTTAAAGTAATTAATCGATTTTGAAGCCTCCACAATCTTCTCGGGAAGATCGTTGGAGAAGACGTATCCCATGCCCAGAGTGTAGGTGGGGTATAAAGGCTCCGGGTACATCTCCACAGGGACGTACCACTTGGAGTTCTTTGAGCGGATGACGGGACTGTTCCACATGAGCATCCCGGTCAGGTAGTTCAGCTTGGGGATGTCCGGCTTCTGTAGCATCATCACTAAATTGTCAATGTTCAGGAACATGTCCGAGTCCACCTTCATGGCGTACGCGGCTTCGGGGCAGCGAGTGGCCAACCAGTCCATGATCACCATGGTTTTGATGGTCAGATTGAGGTAAGTGTCCAGGAAGTCGCTCTGGATCAAGTCGTGGTGCAGCCGGTTCTCCTGTTGGAGGTTCTCCTGCAGCGCATCCACATCGGCTCCTCTATAGAGGCCCAGCATGAACAGGGTGAGCACCACATCGCCCTGAACCTCGCTGCTGTTGCCCCACGTCTGCCGGATGGCGTCCCGAGCCGCCACGTTCTTAGGTGCCACTGGAACCATCAAGACCAGGAAGGGGGTCTTGGTCTTGCACACTTCTTTGTTATCCATTACAAAGTGGTAGTTACGTGGGTAGGCTAGATGGAACTGAAGAGCCTTGGGAGGTACGGTAGGAGGTAGAGTAGTTTGTTCTGTGGTTTCATTGAGTTGAACTCTGTCTTTCGATCGGTTACGGTAAAGAGGAGGCCGATGAAACCGGATTTATAAACCTCTGGTAGTGGTCTTTGAGTGAAAAGCTGGACCGCCATGACAGGGAGTTGCTGGAACAAAAGACAAGCAGCACCAGACAGAACAGGAGCAGGTACCGGAAGCAGGGGTTCAGCCAAGGCCTCTTCAGTGTCTAAAAAGAGAGGAAATGAAAGGTAAACATGTGGGAACTTATTTGGGGAACTGGGCTTCATCTGGTTTTTATCTGCATTTGGAAATTAGTACCAAGAGGTACCATTTTAGAGATTTTAGATTTATTTTCTAAAATATTCAGATTTCTTTTAATTTAATTTAGATTACAAAAATTCAGATTCTCTTTTTTTTTTATTGAAAATCTCTAAAACGGTCCCTTGTTGTAATTCTAATTGTATCGGTGCTACATAAGGGTGAACTAGAATGAACTGTTTACCACTTTATGGATGATTACTTGTGGTAATTTCATACTCGGAGCAAAGGAAGATACACAGTGGCTTTAAATTGAGTGCAAAAACATATGGCTACAGTACCATTGAGATAAGATAAAGTGAGCTATACACCGTATCAACACAGCAACAGGAAGCAGCATGAAAGAGGAACATGGAGGCACTACTGGGTGAGCCCACAGCAAGCACAGTGTCAGGGGAGTCAACCGTAACAACCAGGCAGAGAATCAAGAAGACAACAAAAAGTCTGAAAATGTCCACGAAAAGACACAACTCACTCAAAAAAACGATTATAGGTCTGAGTTACTCCAGTCTATCTATTTTGAGTTTGTTTGATGAAAATATATATGTTTTGAACTGAACATATTTACATCTAATAGAACCAACATATTACTATGTGATTTTAAATTAACATGATTTGTTTACGTTGATGCAAGGGGGGAAACATAATTGGATTTAATTATACCAGCTAAAAAGCATGGCTTTTAAATGAGCAAGATTCACTTAGTTTGACCTGACGTGAATTGAATGCATTGGTTTAATGACACCTGCTAGTTTGAGACGCATGACGTAGTAATCTATCGCGCGAGGCACACCACGGAGGAAGACCGCAGCACACACGAGGGAAGACCGCAGCACACACGAGGGAAGACCGCAGCACACACGAGGGGAAGAGCAGCACACACAGGGAGACGACCCCCATGGTAAGTAGTCCTATCTAGATTAATTAATGTATTGACGAGGTCTACACATATGAAACATCGTTGGTATATGAGGTGATATCATACACCTACCGTGAATATTGACCCGTGAAGTCAGCTAAATTGATGTTAAAGTGTTTCACAACTAGCGACTTATGGCATATATCGTGCACGTTGCCTTGCTGCCATGAACTCTAACGCCATATTTCCATTTTTTTTTTTAAAAGATGTCATAGTGCCTGCACGTTATATCAATTAGAAATAATAATACAACACTAAATGTATGTAAGGGCTAGTGGAGCAATAACTACTGGAATGCAGGGTGTAGTGCTGCCGGTGTTCCGGTTTAACTGGTTCCCCGATCAACTGGTTGACAGATGTGGAGGCGTGGCCTTCGACTGAAATACACATTTCGATCGCTTCTTCTGTCGTTTACATACATCTTTTGGTATATTTGGCTGGATAGGAACACTTTGATGCACATTCAACCTCACGCGTGGCGTTTCACTGTCAAGGGGGCGATATAAGATAAGATAAGATGAATCTTTATAATCCCGAGGGGAAATTCAGTTGTACAAAGCAGCAACAGGGTAAGCGTGACAAAAAACAGTACAGCAAAGATTCACACAGATCAATAACATCTAAAATAAATAACATAAAATCAAGGAAAATAATGATAATAATAATAAAAGACTATGAAAATAGGAGATAGATAAAAAAATAAGAGTAAAATAACTGTCAGCATATATACATATTTGGTCATCATCTAAGTTATAAAGTGCATAACAAGTTAAAGTGACAAGTTAACCTGGGTTGTGAAAACAGTGTATATTTACGACCAGTGATTTAATTTGATTTCTTTTTCATCATTAACCCCTTGTTGTGCAGCCTGATGGCTACAGGCACAAAGGACTGTCCGAGGCGCTTGGTGCGTTGTGGTGGAGGGATGAGTCTGTGGCTGAGCGTGTAATTACATCGCAAATACTGACTTGAGCCCCCCACCATAGATTACCCAACACAAATACTCTGGAGCCGCCACTGGTTATGTTTATTGTTGTTATTTGTAGGGCTTTGTCCTCATATTTATTTGTGTTTTAAATTATGTTGAAAGATTAGTTTTATAGCATTTTTTTGTATTTGCTATGAAAGTCTGAACGAGGCTGCGCGCGAGACTGGGTTCCGCTGTGAGTCGCGTGGGGTCTCGAGTGAGGTGCGGCGCAGCAGCCTGTCACTTTACTCCTGCTAGGTTAGTTTGGCTTTTATCATTTATATTTATCTGCAACATGGATATCAGGAAGTGGTTCTTGAAAGGAGTATGGCTGCTCAGCGCCAGATGCAGCTCGTTGGAAGACATCAGTTACGTTACCAACGAGCTAGCTAGCCAGCCAGGGACAAGGAGGCAAGCAATTCTACTTTGAAGAGAAATTGACTCTCAAGCCGGCTCTCACAAACTGATCTGTGCGCAAGCAGACCGCTGCACACGCTCTCTGCCTCGCTCTCTCTCTCTGCCTCGCTATCTCTCTCTCTCTATCTCGCTCTCTCTCTCGCTCTCTCTCTCTCTATCTCTCCTCTCTCTCTCTCTCTCTCTCTCTCTCTCTCTCTCTCTCTCTCTCTCTCCTCTCTCTCTCTCTCTCTCTCTCTCTCCATTGCTCTCCCTCCACCTCTCCACCCTGCGTGCTGCCCAAGTTGGCACAGCGTTACAAATGTGCCACAAAACCAACCAATGGATGTAGCCTATAATAAGACCGAACACAGCCTTATGGCAACCTAAACCCCTCTGTTTCCGTAACAACAATTCACGATTCACAATTTGTGTGTGACTCTGCAGCTCCGTCTTCACTCTATTATTCATTTCAAGACAACGATCTGCTCAGGATCCGCCTGGCACCTGGACGCAGGGCGACAAAGGTGTGTGTCAGTAATGAGAACACACAAAGAGAAGCCCTCCAGTGTGTCTTTGTTTGACGATGGCCGCATGGGCCCAGTATCCGAGATGGATTATGAACTGTTATTGCTCCTCAGTATCTCTACAGGTGTCCACGTGCCTTGTGTTATGGGTCAATATAAGAGAAATATTTACACTAATGTATACATTTGCTTTTCATTACCTTTTAGAACATGTGAAACTGAGTAACTTGACCACAGACGTGACGTGTACGTCAGGGCGCTGCAACACTTCAGGACAATGATTTAAAGTCAATAAACAAAAATAAAAAATCATTGTTTTGTGTCTCTGCTGTTTTTAAGGAAACAATCCCGTTCTGGTGTTTATGTGAGAAATCTTAGGAACTGTTATTTCATTTCATTTGAATTTACTCTGAGAATGTGCAAAAAAGTATTATTATTTTTTGGATCCCTTTTAATTTCAGCATGTGTAGAAATGTCACTGAGACGATGGGAAATTCCGTAAAAGGTAGATAGGACTCACAAAAGGTAAGATTTGTATTATGATTAAAGCTAAAGTTATGTTTTCCGTTTCCTTTTTATTCCAGCATTCATTGATTTGGTTAGACGACAGTATCAATTAGCTGTAATTAAAAGTGGCAGTGCAGAGGTCTAATACACATATTGTCTAATCTAAACCATCAACGTGTATCTTAGACCCAATTCCAACTAAGCTGTTAAAGGAAGTTTTCCCATTAATTAACACTTCAGGACTTGTCTCTATTCTTGTTTTGCTCGATCTCAGTGCTGCATGTGATACTATCGACCATGACATCCTATTGCAAAGACTAGAGCACTTAGTTGGCATACAGGGAACTGCTTTAGGCTGGTTTAGGTCCTATCTATCTGAACGCTCTCAGTTTTTACGTGTTAACGATGAATCTTCCACGCAAACCAAAGTTAGCCATGGAGTGCCACAGGGCTCAGTGCCAGGACCTATTTTGTTCACATTATATATGCTTTCCGTTAGGCAATATTATAAGGAATCATTCCTGTAAACTTTCATTGTTCTGGCGGATGATACTCAACTATTTTATCAATCAAGCCTGATGAAATTAATCATCTAAATAAATTCAAGACTGCCTGAAGGACTTACAAACGCAACACGTTCTCACTCCGAACCCGTCACTCTCTACGCACAAGGTACCCCTTGAGAGCAGTTTCAACGGGCAGGGCGTCCATTGGCTTGCAAAGAGCTCCCTGAACGTTGGTAATAGAGGAGGTTGGGATCGCGGAGAAATGCTCTCCGCAGATCCATTCTCACAGAGGCCCGTTGAGTCAACCTTTTTCTAACTCAATATCAAGACAACACTTTGTGTTTACTTCTTTATTCTAATTATGTAGGACTTTTGTTGCCGTCAGTTACGGGGAGAGTAGGGGCTCAGAATACTGACATCTGTATTGTTTCATCGTTTTTTCCTTCTAATTTGTATTCTTTCTAAACCACACTGTATTTACTCAACAATAACACATCATTATCCTTGTGTTTATTTGTTGATTAATAAAACACAAGTTGGAGTCCGTCAGGACCGAGGGTCGGAGCAGCTCAGTTGCTTTAGAGAATTTTACACCCGGAAGTAAGTATACTCCCCCCGCTTCGCTTGACAAACCCTGTGATAGTCATCAAGCTCTGTGATTGGATGTTTGAGTGTGCGCCGAGGGTTACGCCGAGCGTCGAACAGCACTTTGAAATGGGATGGAACCACGGCAGACTGTCCAAACTGGATTTGAACGGGTCCACCGCGTCCCCCCTCCCCCACCCCGTCCCCAGAACTACACATGCTATTGTGTTTCGCAACATGTTCTCTATGGCACGTCTCTGCTGGGAGTTGTTGTTTTAAAAGACGTTTTCGTATTTCCCATAATAAGAAGTTGCCAGTATTAAACTGTGTACATCCCTGGAGGTTTTAGGGGACAGGAAACACTCACATTTAAAACATATAATTAATAAATGGGTGGAAATTGCTGTGCCCATTATGGGCAGTATTAATATATATACCCACATGCCAGCTAAGGTTCAGAGGAGCTTTATTAACAGCTGTCTTATGTGTGTGACCCCTGTTGTTAATTGATGAGCCTGAAACATGCACTTGTCAAGGTTCAGAGGCACATTTTGCCAAATATGGCAGTAGCCATCGCTCCATCTTAAGATAAGATATACTTTATTGATCCCAAGTTGGAAACATTTGCGTTACATCAGCATGTGTAACAGTTTGTAAATATGCAGTGGTGTTTATTTGGTAAATAATTAGTATATCACACAAATTCTGTGTTTTATATTTAATAATTCTGTGTTCTTTATTTATTGAATGTTCAATACCTGACAAGGCCGGGAGATGAAAAACCTGGGTCGCAGGTTCCTCAACAGCGCATTACAAAGACATCTATCAATGTGTGTGTACCTCCACCATTAAACTGTCCTATTCTGCACATTTCTTATACTATCTACATACATCTTATAAGAGTATACTACATATTATAATATCAGTTAAAATAAGTTGCTTACACATACAGTAGTTAACATTGCAGGAAAGCAATATATTAAGTTACTTGGTCAGGCTTATATTTAGACCCCCAAAGCTTTTTTCTTATTCAAAATAAGACCTTAACCTAAAGTATTCTTTAATGTTTAAATAAAGCCTTATTAGTTTGTCTGTCTGTGTCTCCTATTAATATATAATAATAAAAATAATACATTTCAATAACGTGCTTTAACACCAGGTGTCCTTTCTATTAGCTGTGCACCCGTATGGTGTACATATACAATATACCGATTGGATCAAATATAAAAGTCAGCCGATTTAGTGTTGATACTGCAAGGAGACTTATTGTGTGAAGAGAAATTGAAGATTTTTGTTTAATTGCTGATATATTTATGATCCACGTCAATATTCAGTTTTGGCGGCAGGGTCTTCCTGTTTGTCTAGAAGTCTTCTCATCAGGGCTCTATAAATAGAGAACTACGGCAGATATGTAATATCTAATGCGTCCGAACCGTGTATTACAATGCCGTTATGTGATGACTTTCAAAGAGAAAAGCAAGAACACATTATTTTATTTAAAAGCGTTTTCCATATTTCACATCAACACAGGAAGTCCGGTTAACTAAAATGTCCGTGCGGAACAATTCAATGTTCAACAGTTCAATGTCCTGCTTCATTGTAGGAATTCTGACCATGTTTCGACTCTACCACTTTAGTTTGACCATCTCTGTTACTAAGTTATGGAATACTAAATAAATAAGTAATTAGATACCTTACCGTTACTGCGCTCATAAAGAAGGATAAGAATAATGCGTCTTGAACTAGTGTCTTGACGTTTCACAGACTGTTAGCTTATTGTGGTAGGCTGGTAGCCTATTTTAGAGCATATAAAAAGAAGGCGTGCTTACACTGTAGGTGCGCTGCAGTCTGCGTGATCTGCCTGTAGGGAGGGGCGGGCCGGCCCTGCGAGTAAAGTAACGAGTAAAGTAACGAGTAAAGTAACAAGTTACTTTATGTAGAGAGTAATGAAGTAGTTTAATATATTACTTTTTTTGTAAAGTAATATGTAATATTGTAAATACATTACTTTTTTTTAGTAACCGACCCCATCTCTGACCCCAACCCATAGATCCGTGGGTGAATAATGTCAATCACCACATTACACACATCCCTTCACATTTACATTTTAATTTACATTAAAGTATTTCGTGAGGCCTTCTAAAATGTTTTAAAATATAATTAGGGTTGTAGTTGCCTGGCAACGCAATCGCACAACGGCACGTCCATTAATTCCACAACCACATACATGGATTAACAAATTAATGTAGCCTTTGTTTCTGCTCAAAGAGGTGTCAACCAGCTGGGGCAACAAGAAATCAGCGAAATCGAGTGTGACTATTAAAAAATAGATCATTATTATATTAATATTGACAATAAACAACCGACCGTCGGGGAGCGTTCTCATGGCGTCGATTATCAACGCTATGGGAGGTCTATGAAGGTCTATGGGACGCCCTGCCCGTTGAAAACGGGCTCTCAAGTGGTACCCTGTGCGTAATAGAGTGACGGGGGGGGCCCAGACCGACCGTCAACATGTGACGGGTTGGGAGTGAGAACGTGTTGAAAAACTTGGATGACCTTAAACTTTTTTACTCGGCCCAAAGATTCTACGAAACAAATTATCTAAAGACATACTAACTATGGATGGCATTAATTTGGCCTCCAGTGAGACTGTAAGGAATCTTGGTGTTATATTTGATCAGGATTTATCCTTTAACGCCCACATAAAATCAATTTCAAGGACCGCCTACTTCCATCTACGTAACATTGCAAAAATCAGGCATATCTTGCCTCAAAACGATGCAGAGAAACTAGTCCATGCATTTGTTACTTCTAGGCTGGATTATTGTAACTCCTTATTATCAGGGAGTACCAAGAAGTCAATCAAGTTGCTTCAGCTGATTCAAAATGCTGCAGCTCGTGTACTAACCAGAGTTAGGAGAAGGGACCACATTACTCCTGTTCTGGCTGCCTTACACTGGCTCCCTGTAGAACACAGGATAGAATTTAAAGTTCTTCTTCTCGCCTACAAAGCCCTTAATGGGCAGGCGCCATCTTACCTTAAAGAACTCATTATACCCTACTGTCCTACTAGGGCATTGCGTTCCAAGAATGCAGGGTTGTTGGTTGTTCCTAGAGTCTCTAAAAGTACAATGGGAGCCAGAGCCTTTTCTTATCAAGCTCCACATTTGTGGAATCAGCTTCCAGTTTGTGTTCGGGCGGCAGACACCCTATCCGTTTCTAAGAGTGCGCTGAAGACCTTCCTTTTTGATAAAGCTTATAGTTAGGGCTGATTAGATTCAGCCCCTAGTTTTGCTGATATAGGCTTAGTGTGTCGGGGGACATCTTCCTTCTTCCTTCTCTCTGTCTGTACCTGTGTCCTCTCATGGGGACATCTTACTTCTTCCTTCTCTCTGTCTGTACCTGTGTCCTCTCATGTTCCCATTAACCCAGCTTCCCCACATCTCTTTCTTTTTGGTGTCTATATACGCTGGGATCCGGAGTCATGGATGATCCTGCGGTCCTGTGTCCTGGATCGCGAGCCCTGGATCTTGAGTCGAGGCTGTGGTCCTGGATCATCGGTCCTGGATGGATATCCTCGTGGATTCATCTTCCTATTATACACACATGCATTTCCAAACATCTGGACTACCTATGTTGCAAATGTATTATCTTTTCAATTTACACACGGCATCTATTGCACGTCTGTCCGTCCTGGGAGAGGATCCTCCTCTGCTGCTCTCCCTGAGGTTTCTCCATGTTCCCCTTAAACTGTGGGGTTTCTCTGGAAGTGTTTTCTTGTACGATGTGAGGGTCTAAGGACAGAGGGTCTGAGGACAGAGGGTCTGAGGACAGAGGGTGTAAGGACAGAGGGTCTGAGGACAGAGGGTCTAAGGACAGAGGGTCTGAGGACAGAGGGTCTGAGGACAGAGGATCTGAGGACAGAGGGTCTGAGGACAGAGGGTCTGAGGACAGAGGGTGTAAGGACAGAGGGTCTGAGGACAGAGGGTCTGAGGACAGAGGGTCTGAGGACAGAGGGTCTGAGGACAGAGGGTGTAAGGACAGAGGGTCTGAGGACAGAGGGTATCGTATTGTCATACTGATATTCTGTACAAACTGTGAAGTCCACTGAGACAAATGTAACATTTGTGTTATTGGGCTATAAATAAACACTGATTGATTGATTGATTATTTCCAAAAAAGAACAATTTCACATAAACCTCTAAACCTTTTTAAAATATGTTTTTTTTCCATTTAAATACATTTTTTCGCTGCCCCCGATAGGTTGATGCGCCCTTAGCATTCGCCTATACTGCCTATGCCAAGGGCCGGCCCTGGGTTTACAACTAAGACACAGCCAAGCAAAAACTGAGGCATACAACTCCTTAAGCGTACTGTAATTGTCAGCACTACATCCCTGTCAGACGAGATATATACCACGTTGTTAGGCTCGTGTTGTGTTCAAGGACCCTGACCTTGGCCAGGAAAAACACGCACTCACTTAATTATTTTGCGGTCTAGATTTCATTATTATTATTTTTTCTTGTGTTTATAAATTACCTCGAGGGCCGTATCAAATGGTCTCGCCGGAGGTTCCCCACCCCTGCTTTAAAGAGTCCTCTCCTGCTGATGTTCAGGTGTATATCAGTATGAAGTGTCTCTACTTTAAAGAGTCCTCTCCTGCTGATGTTCAGGTGTATATCAGTATGTAGTGTCTCTACTTTAAAGAGTCCTCTCCTGTTGATGTTCAGGTGTATATCAGTATGTAGTGTCTCTACTTTAAAGAGTCCTCTCCTGCTGATGTTCAGGTGTATATCAGTATGTAGTGTCTCTACTTTAAAGAGTCCTCTCCTGCTGATGTTCAGGTGTATATCAGTATGTAGTGTCTCTACTTTAAAGAGTCCTCTCCTGCTGATGTTCAGGTGTATATCAGTATGTAGTGTCTCTACTTTAAAGAGTCCTCTCCTGCTGATGTTCAGGTGTATATCAGTATGTAGTGTCTCTACTTTAAAGAGTCCTCTCCTGCTGATGTTCAGGTGTATATCAGTATGTAGTGTCTCTACTTTAAAGAGTCCTCTCCTGCTGATGTTCAGGTGTATATCAGTATGAAGTGTCTCTACTTTAAAGAGTCCTCTCCTGCTGATGTTCAGGTGTATATCAGTATGTAGTGTCTCTACTTTAAAGAGTCCTCTCCTGCTGATGTGCAGGTGTATATCAGTATGTAGTGTCTCTACTTTAAAGAGTCCTCTCCTGCTGATGTGCAGGTGTATATCAGTATGTAGTGTCTCTACATGTCTCCATGCTTTAATGTTTCTCTGTGCTGCAGCACCTCTTTTCACCCTCTGTCTGAAACCAGAGCCCAGTCAGCTCTGATTGGTTAGCTGGACGGCTCTGTTGTGATTGGTCAACCACTTAGAGATGTCCCACCCCTTAGCCTACCAAGTCTGAGTGCTAGCTCATGGATGCACGAGTACTAAATACACAAAAGTACAATCAGAACGCTTCTCATGACCGTTTCTTTAATGCAGTTCAGAAACCTCTTTTCACATTGGTGATATCAACTTCTCTTTTGTATGATTATCAATGCAGGGTGGGGTCTGGTGTGCTGCTCAAAGGCACTGAAAAGCCCGGCAGTGCCCAGGAGGTGAACTGGAAACTGATACTTTGTCCAGTCTAGGAACTGGCGCCCCTTTCATTTCTGATCTTTTGGCCCCCCAAAAGAAACAAATAAGTTAACCTTCCAGTGTCCTGCCCCCCGGGGGATTTCTCAGTGTCACTGTCCTAACAAGGGGGTTCAGGCCTCTTCAAGTCTTTCCAGTAATCCACCAGCTGTTTTGGAGACCCCAGGATGTAAGTGATGATCTTGGAGTATTCGCAGCGATTAAACTTTGTGTTATAGGCCTTGAACTTGGACGGATCAGGGGGAGATTGGGGAGAAAGACCCAGCTTTTTCATGCAAACTCCAACATAAGCATCCTCTATGTTAAAGTAATTAATCGATTTGAAGCCTCCACAATCTTCTCGGGAAGATCGTTGGAGAAGACGTATCCCATGCCCAGAGTGTAGGTGGGGTATAAAGGCTCCGGGTACATCTCCACAGGGACGTACCACTTGGAGTTCTTTGAGCGGATGACGGGACTGTTCCACATGAGCATCCCGGTCAGGTAGTTCAGCTTGGGGATGTCCGGCTTCTGTAGCATCATCACTAAATTGTCAATGTTCAGGAACATGTCCGAGTCCACCTTCATGGCGTACGCGGCTTCGGGGCAGCGAGTGGCCAACCAGTCCATGATCACCATGGTTTTGATGGTCAGATTGAGGTAAGTGTCCAGGAAGTCGCTCTGGATCAAGTCGTGGTGCAGCCGGTTCTCCTGTTGGAGGTTCTCCTGCAGCGCATCCACATCGGCTCCTCTATAGAGGCCCAGCATGAACAGGGTGAGCACCACATCGCCCTGAACCTCGCTGCTGTTGCCCCACGTCTGCCGGATGGCGTCCCGAGCCGCCACGTTCTTAGGTGCCACTGGAACCATCAAGACCAGGAAGGGGGTCTTGGTCTTGCACACTTCTTTGTTATCCATTACAAAGTGGTAGTTACGTGGGTAGGCTAGATGGAACTGAAGAGCCTTGGGAGGTACGGTAGGAGGTAGAGTAGTTTGTTCTGTGGTTTCATTGAGTTGAACTCTGTCTTTCGATCGGTTACGGTAAAGAGGAGGCCGATGAACCGGATTTATAAACCTCTGGTAGTGGTCTTTGAGTGAAAAGCTGGACCGCCATGACAGGGAGTTGCTGGAACAAAAGACAAGCAGCACCAGACAGAACAGGAGCAGGTACCGGAAGCAGGGGTTCAGCCAAGGCCTCTTCAGTGGTCTAAAAAGAGAGGAAATGAAAGGTAAAACATGTGGGAACTTATTTGGGGAACTGGGCTTCATCTGGTTTTATCTGCATTTGGAAAATTAGTACCAAGAGGTTACCATTTTAGAGATTTTAGATTTATTTTCTAAAATATTCAGATTTCTTTTAATTTAATTTAGATTACAAAAATTCAGATTCTCTTTTTTTTTTATTGAAAATCTCTAAAACGGTCCCTTGTTGTAATTCTAATTGTATCGGTGCTACATAAGGTGAACTAGAATGAACTGTTTACCACTTTATTGATGATTACTTGTGGTAATTTCATACTCGGAGCAAAGGAAAGATACACAGTGGCTTTAAATTGAGTGCAAAAACATATGGCTACAGTACCATTGAGATAAGATAAAGTGAGCTATACACCGTATCAACACAGCAACAGGAAGCAGCATGAAAGAGGAACATGGAGGCACTACTGGGTGAGCCCACAGCAAGCACAGTGTCAGGGGAGTCAACCGTAACAACCAGGCAGAGAATCAAGAAGACAACAAAAAGTCTGAAAATGTCCACGAAAAGACACAACTCACTCAAAAAAACGATTATAGGTCTGAGTTACTCCAGTCTATCTATTTTGAGTTTGTTTGATGAAAAATATATATGTTTTGAACTGAACATATTTACATCTAATAGAACCAACATATTACTATGTGATTTTAAATTAACATGATTTGTTTACGTTGATGCAAGGGGGGAAACATAATTGGATTTAATTATACCAGCTAAAAAGCATGGCTTTTAAATGAGCAAGATTCACTTAGTTTGACCTGACGTGAATTGAATGCATTGGTTTAATGACACCTGCTAGTTTGAGACGCATGACGTAGTAATCTATCGCGCGAGGCACACCACGGAGGAAGACCGCAGCACACACGAGGGAAGACCGCAGCACACACGAGGGAAGACCGCAGCACACACGAGGGAAGACCGCAGCACACACAGGGAGACGACCCCCATGGTAAGTAGTCCTATCTAGATTAATTAATGTATTGACGAGGTCTACAAATATGAAACATCGTTGGTATATGAGGTGATATCATACACCTACCGTGAATATTGACCCGTGAAGTCAGCTAAATTGATGTTAAAGTGTTTCACAACTAGCGGCTAGCTAGCTAGCTAGCTTCTTGGCATATATCGTGCACGTTGCCTTGCTGCCATGAACTCTAACGCCATATTTCCATTTTTTTTTTAAAAGATGTCATAGTGCCTGCACGTTATATCAATTAGAAATAATAATACAACACTAAATGTATGTAAGGGCTAGTGGAGCAATAACTACTGGAATGCAGGGTGTAGTGCTGCCGGTGTTCCGGTTTAACTGGTTCCCCGATCAACTGGTTGACAGATGTGGAGGCGTGGCCTTCGACTGAAATACACATTTCGATCGCTTCTTCTGTCGTTTACATACATCTTTTGGTATATTTGGCTGGATAGGAACACTTTGATGCACATTCAGTACCAGTGTGTGAGGTTGTGGTTACGATGGCGATATCCGGACGCGAACAGCGAGGACTACAAAAAGAAAAACGAGTTGACATGGGCATGTCTGTTCAAAACATTGCGAGCTCCAATAAATCATTTAAACCAGCTATTGTTGTCAGACTTATTACTGAATATCGTTCTTAATGTGATACCAAGTCCATCTGAGACCTGTGTACACCTTCAGACAGCCTCCCAGTGAAGCACACGTTGTTTACTCACAGTTTGAAAGCAGCGTGGAGAAGTCTTCCGCTGTGTTAAACTGTGACCCTCTCAGGTAAACTGTGATTCGCCCATGGAAAATGGGATCCGCCCAGATTAAACTGTGTTACATCTTCTGTGGCTATCTACCAGCGATCATGTTTAATATGAAAGACACACACATACATCCCTTATAAAAACGGCATTATGCAGCACTCATCCAGATAACATGTGACTGTTAACTCGTTTTGCAAAGATAGCAGCAGAAATATTTAGACTTGAAAATGCTGATGGGTCGGCAAACAATATTAGGAATCTTCTATTCCAACTACATAATATTCGGTGTCCATCGACATGAAAATAACAAAAAAGTTCATGCTGGACTCAAACCCGAGTCCCAACAGCGAAAGTCACTCCAGCCCTGCACGTTATGAGTGCGCCGCAGATCAACACGACATATCGAACCACCACACTACAACATTTTAGATTAACCTTGTTAAAAAGTTCCAGAAAAATGCAACCCGACCATCATTTATAATGTGAGCGAATGTATGTACACTTTAAGCCATAATATACATATTATAATATAGTATACTGACTGAGGTCTGTATCAAGCCTCATTAAGACCCACCGAGATCAGATATCCTTGTTTATACGGGTATCAAATCGACTCGACATCATATTAATAACGATATATGATACAAATGTAAGACTGACAACAAGAATAGTTTGTAAAGGATTTATTGACGTTAGAATTATTAACAAAGCACTTATATACTAATAACGGAATGGCTTATCTAAAGCCAGTTGAGTAGCACTTTAAATGTTTTGGCTCTATGAAACCTGATGTACTTTATGATTATGTTTTCTTCAAGTTTGTATCTTCTTGGTCTTATGCACTTATTGTAAGTCGCTTTAGATAAACGTGTCAGGTAAATGCAATGTCATGTAATGTAATTGACGTGAGTGTTTTGAACACTGTTATTTTATTTTTGATTCTCTGGGAAGTATCGTGTTGATCCGTGGCGCACTCATAACGTGCAGGGCTGGAGTGACTTTCGCTGTTGGGACTCGGGTTTGAGTCCAGCATGAACCTTTTTGTTATTTTCATGTCGATGGACACTGAATATTATGTAGTTGGAATAGAAGATTCCTAATATTGTTTGCCGAGACCAAGATTAATGACCCATCAGCATTTTCAAGTCTAAATATCCCTGCACACGCAGCAATGACATTTCTGCTGCTATCTTTGCAAAACGAGTTAACAGTCACATGTGATCTGGATGAGTGCTGCAGAATGCCGTTTTTATAAGGGATGTATGTGTGTGTCTTTCATATTAAACATGATCGCTGGTAGATAGCCACAGAAGATGTACACAGTTTAATCTGGGCGGATCCCATTTTCCCATGGGCGAATCACAGTTTACCTGAGAGGGTCACAGTTTAACACAGCTGAAAACTTCTCCACGCTGCTTTCAAACTCTGAGTAAACAACGTACGCTTCACTGGGAGGCTGTCTGAAGGTGTACACAGGTCTCAGATGGACTTGGTATCACATTAGGAACGATATTCAGTGATAATTCGGGCAACAATAGCTGGTTTTAAGGATTTATTCGAGCGGATCACAGCTTAACACAGCTGAAGACTTCTCCACGCTGCTTTCAAACTGTGAGTAAACAACGTGTGCTTCACTGGGAGGCTGTCTGAAGGTGTACACAGGTCTCAGATGGACTTGGTATCACATTAAGAACGATATTCAGTAATAAGTCTGACAACAATAGCTGGTTTAAATGATTTATTGGAGCTCGCAATGTTTTGAACAGACATGCCCATGTCAACTCGTTTTTCTTTTTGTAGTCCTCGCTGTTCGCGTCCGGACATCGCCATCGTAACCACAACCTCACACACTGGTACTGAATGTGCATCAAAGTGTTCCTATCCAGCCAAATATACCAAAAGATGTATGTAAACGACAGAAGAAGCGATCGAAATGTGTATTTCAGTCGAAGGCCACGCCTCCACATCTGTCAACCAGTTGATCGGGGAACCAGTTAAACCGGAACACCGGAGCAGCACTTCAGAAGCAGCACTGCGACCAAAAGTCACTGAACTAGCAGCCAGGAAAGAGCAACAAACAACTTAGTAAGATACATAAAGAAAAAGTACATCTGTTTACAGGTGGCGCTAGACTTTTTCGCTGGATCTTAACATTTCCGTCAAAATCCATTATTACCCGTCGGTCTGTACAAGGGGGGGGGGGGGGAACTGTAGCGCTGTGGCGCCGTGTTATGCATGTCCAATGCACCTCGCGGGAGCGCGCACACTCCGCACAGCGTAAAGCAAAAACTGACAGAAGAATATTCGGTGTACTGGTTTACAGTACTGTTTCACATGGGTGTTGTTCAGAGATCTATCCATAGATTTAGTTCCTAATTTTGCTCTCAAAGTGCACCAGATTGATGCATTTAACTTCAACATGTAAAAATAATCTTAAACATAATTCACATTCGGCATAGAATTACCCTAATTTAGTCTAGCAATTAAAATAATAGGTTCTAGCCCAAATTATATTGCACTTGGAGTTGGCATGCTACTTCAGATTAACCTAACCATGTCTGTTATTCACAGGTGCCCTGGGAACAAACCATAGACTTGACATTGCTGGCAGCAGGGCAACCTCTTCTTACTGGTGGTAAGTAATCAGCATCTTTTTTTGTTTTTGTTATCAAGTTTGAAGTTTGTGCACATTGTAATCTTAAGAACTGCTTGACTTTGCTTGATTTACATCAGTAAATTACTAAAACATATAGGCGCATATAGGCTATGTTATGGTGGTTGCCATAACATATAATACAAATATTGTCTTTGATTTTCAGATTACAACAGTACATGTGGAACTGCAAAGATTGTGGTACGTCAGTGTCTTCTAGGTTCCTGTTGTTGAAGCATTTCAAACTAAGACATGGCCATTATGGTCGTAATTTTTTCGATATCCATGCGCCTATGCCACTTGTCCATGCACATTTAAGACTTGGAACAATCTTTTAAGTCACATTTACAGAGTCCATGCCAAACAAACATCACAGCAGCGTATAGAATTGTCGACATTTCACTGTCAGTTGTGCGCATGTAATTTAATTGCAACAGAGAAAGAATATTTCATTCATATAAATACACATTTGAGGAGGAATGAAACAGTGACATGTATGTTTCTAGGTTGTCCATTCCAAACAAATATTCTTGGTACATTCAATTTGCATAAGTATAGGAAACATAACCCCCATACTCTAAAGGACTTAAAAACTGGTGTTGTTACTGGTGGGCTGCCAGAATTTGCTGAGATTCTTCAAATGTGTATTGTTAAGGACCAGTTGAGCTTCATTGTAAGGGTGTTATGTGCATGGTATAGGGACCATTTTAGAGCTTTTCAGTTGACCCCATCACCCAGTAAAGAGGTTGCCCTGATCGAGCTTGCAGAATTGGCGGACACATATCCACTTGCTGACTACATGGTTGGAGGGATCCGAATGGTAACCCTAAAAAGGCACATAATCGTCTGAGCTGTTATTAACAAATTAACAAATTACTTATACACATATGGATTTCCTGCAAGTACTGAGCCATGTCTTCATTACACTCTCTGAAACGTTTTTTTCTTTCTCTTCAGGGTGAATGATGGCTGGACCTGTGACACTGCGTGTTGTCTTTGAAGAGAATGATGCAAGAAAACTTATCCTCCAGTCAGGAATGCCGGCTTCTCTTGAAGATCTGACTATTGAGATCAAGACATTCTTTGGGTTGGATGATGTTGAATTTAGGATCCAGTACATGGATGTTGACTTTGACATCCAGTATGTTAACCTAACATCAACGAGTGAAATCAAAGACAAAAGTACTTTAAGACTGATCACTGTTCAAGCCCCGGTCCTCATATTCCAGCCATGTCCCTCAACTTCATATCCGGAATTAAATGACCCCTCCGTTTCATCAGGTGACACCAATGATACAGTAATACTGTCATCCTCTCCCGAGTCAAGATCATGCACCTGGCCGGATATATTTGTTATCCCCTCGTTTTCATTTGATACGGAGATGCAGCTTGAAAAAGGAAACCAAGATTTACAAGCAAATGGCACGCCACTTATTCCTGGCCCTAAGATGAAATCAGTCATTCTTGAAGGCCTATCAGAGAAAATGTTCAAGTACACAGCGTACCCCAACAATGTACAGATAAGCAATGTAGCTGAAGCTTTGGTCAAGACCCATCCATGTTTGACAGAGCGAGGGTCCACAACAGGCTTTGAAGGTTGGAAGCAGAGCTTGAAGTACAAGATGGCAAACTTCCGTTCAAGGCTTGGCAAACTCGGCTGCCCTGAAATCTGTGTCAACTCCCTCAAGCACAAATCGCAAGACCAGGGCAAGGCAGCCTTAAATGTGAAGAAACCAAAGAAGGCTGAAGTGAATTACTGTCCACTGCTTCCGAGAGGGGAAACAAAAGAAAGCCTTGAAAATGAAAGTCTTGCACTGCTGAGTGAGGTACAGAAGAGAAACAACCAGGTGGTTGTGAAGGAAAAAATGGAGAGGACCTTCTCATACCGACGACAAGAGGTTGTCCAGGACAAGCCACTGGTTGCAGATTTTAAAAGCAGATGGCCGGCTCTGTTTGAAATGAATGAAGTAAGTAATATGCTATTACATTTTGCACCATATGTTAATATTTTGACACTGGACATTTTGATTAAATGAGAGTGGTTAACCAATTTTACTTTGTAAACTTTGTTGCCATCTTCATGTGTTTTCAGATCAACAGGGAGTTCATGCGAATTACCACTGTCCCTCTGACATCAAAATTCCTATCTCAACTTGATGAGTGCTCTGACCAGCTGGTAAAAGTCTTCATCAACAAAGGAGGTGCTGCAGGAAAAGAAATCAGAAGCACCATTGCAGTCATGGATAGGGTAAATTATGCTGCTTTATTAATCTATCAAACTTAATCTTTACAGTCAGAACAGCACAATTTCCTATGGATTTTATTTGTCATGTGGTATGGGTTGTAGTATTAGTGAAATAGTGTAAGAGCCATGCTCCATTCATTTGTCTGTGTTGTGCAATGTCAGAGGTTCTGTTGAGGTCAGACTGGGGAACACAGGCAGGCAGGACACGGCACTCTATGGATGGGGTTTAATGAGAGATCCGGGACAGGTGGCTAAGGCGGTGGGGCAGGCAGGCTGGTTGATAGGGGGGGGGGGGGGCAGGTAGGGGAGCAGGTAGGCTGGCAGGCAGGAACCAGAGGTGGCAGGCAGAGATCACTATTAGTAACCAGGTCACAGATACACAAAATATAAAAGAGCCAGCGCAACTAAAGTGAGAGTAGCAAACTACAATCTGGCGAGGAGTGGTTGAAAAGCCAGGGTTGATACTGCATGGTGGTGATAAGAGAGATGATGGACCACTGATGGATGCATCAACTGGAGCCTGCAGCCACGCCCACTCATCGAGACAGCCAGAGGGGAGAGCTAGGTGTAGGGTTCAACACTAATCAATTGATCTATCTATTCTTCCTTTTTGCAGAGTGATGACATTGAAGTAAGACGGGAGTGCATCCTCAAATGTCTCTGTACATACCTCCATGAGGACAGTGGAAAACTTGTTATTTGGTAAGTCATTTTAATCTTATTTTGAATTCATTACCTTGGCGGAGAGTAATATTTCCGGTCGCATGTATGGATTTGTCTGTTAGTCTGCAGGATTACACAAAAAGTACCAGACCAATTTTCATGAAACTCAGTGGAAGGGTGTAGCATGGGTTAAGGAAGAACCCATTTTTGGAGCGGATCCGAATCACAGGGCAGATCCCCAAATTAAAACAAAACAGCTCCCTGTGTGGGGGCACTAGAGACACAAGGTTAAGCCTGGGGTGTGTGTGGGGGGAGAGCACGGAGTGCACCGAACCACTGGCTGCGACACGAGGAGGGCGCCACAGAGGCCGGTGGGAGGGGGGTTGAAACGGCCATATCTTAACGTGGGAAGGTCACATACACGGGCATAAAGCTCTTGACCTAACAAATGCAGTAATACCAAACATGTCCTGCTCGCACGCACGCGCACAGAGCCACAAATGCATTCATGCTCTCTGCCCCATTTCTAGTTTAAATTATTGTGGTGACCATGAAAAAGGAGTCATCAGTAAAATAAAATGGTTTATTAAACAACAAAACTAAAATAGACACGACACCGAAACACTCTCGAATACACAGACTGGGAAGCGCAGTAAATAGACACACGAGGGAGCGACAGACAGAACAAGAAATATGGTCCTTTTTTATGTACAAGCAGGACCGCCCCCCCGGCAGTTCCATCAATTAGAACCCCATTGCCAGTTAGCTACATTATTATGCAGATGTCTTAGTGTTCAAAGGTGTTCACATTTTTTGGACCCTTACAATCTGATCAGTGCATAGCTTCATCATTTTCTGTTTGTGTTCCACAGAGCAGTGACATTGCTGAGGCCAAGAAGAAGATTGCAGAAACAGTGATGGGAATCTATGTCATCCGAAAAGAGGGAGTGGATATCACAGAAAAGCCTGAGGACATCGGAATTGCCATAGAGGGTGTAGTAGTTCTGAATGACCTGGGAAATGTGGCCTGTGCATGTGCCTTGCTGTTTGGATTGATTTATGCACTTAACCTGAGCTACCCATCAAACCTTAAGTTCACCTTAGAAGTCTTCCAAAAGTTGTTGATGAACCTGGATGGAAACAAGCTTTCAACCAAAGTGCAAGCGCTCAAAATCAAAATGGCTCAATGAGCCCAATGTATAGCTGAAGTTGTACAGTTTCTCTGTTAGGAATGTTTTTGAGGGTCAGTTATGTTAAGTGTTTTCAGACATTTGCTATTTTAAATGGGAACATTGGATGTCATAGTTGTTGTTCTTTATGTACAAAGTCTTTAAATGTACCTACCAGAATCTGCCCATGTACCCCAGAGGTTTCTCCATGCACCTGAGGTTCCTGCATTAGGGGCAGAGTGAGTCCTCCAGGATATCACTCACTCACACACTGGCCGTTTCTCAATGTCGAGTACACATGCTGCAGAGCCACTATTTCAAGTATACTACCTAATCGAGTGGCGTCGAAGGACTGTTTAAATGCATGTTAAATGCCCAGCATTCGGCGCCACTCGATTACGTAGTATACTTGAAATAGTGGCTCTGCAGCATGTGTACTCGACATTGAGAAACGGCCACTCACTCTCTCTCTCACTCTCTCTCTCACTCTCTCCCTCTCACTCACTCTCTCACTCACTCACTTTGTGCAGGTGGAGTAAGAAAGAGCTCATACAGTCTAAGCCTGACAATTGGCTTATAGGGTAATTTGCTTGTATACATTCCTAACAAGGTTCTCTGTTAGGAATGTTTTTGAGTTTTGAGTTATGTCTAATGTTTTCAGACATTTGCTATTTTAAGGAACATTTCTGATACTCTTAGAATTATATTTTTGATACCATTTGTGAGGTTCTGTTTTATAATGTGTATAATGTGTTTTAATCAGAGAGAGACAATGTTAACTTCTCATTTTGTGATAATAAAGGTTTTTATTAGCACAATTGTGTTTCTGTGACTTAATGGTTCTGTTAGACTAAATTGAGTGTTATCAGCATATTATAATTATGTGACAAAATTCCATGCAATTGAATTAAATAGAACCAACATGGTAAACACATGTTAGTTAAGCTAAAGTAACATATGTCAAGCTGAAGTATTAATTTTGCATTGGATGAATGAGATTAACATGTGTTGGGTTAACTAAAGTAAAAGATGTCAACCTGAAGTATTAATTTTACATTGGATGAATGAGATAAACATGTGTTGGGTTAACAACAGTGAATCATGTATTATGTACATATTTCATTTAAATTAGAGTAACATAATGTAATTGCGTGGAATTTTGTCACGTAATTAAATCATGTTGGTTTAACAAATCTTTTTTTTGAGTGTGTGTGTGTCCGCATCTGTAGCCATTATACCGCACTGTGAATGAATCAAAGTAAATATATAAGTCGTCATGAACACATCTGTCCATCAGACAGAGGGCTGCTGCCTCCTGTCATCATTAATGGACGTCTCTTTAAAATGACCACTCAGAGGAGAGGAGTTCTCATTTCTCTAACCGCCTGCTGCTTCCCCTCCTCTCTCCTCGGCTCCTCCGCTCGCATCTCCTGTGGGCGGGACTAAGTATCGAGGATAGGAGTCGAGGAGGGGAGTTCGAGAAATGAGAAAGGGCCCGTGTGTAGTAGGTAGTGCCATAGACATATAAAGAGTAGACGCCGCATTGGCTGCTGGGGCGCAAGAAATACGGCCGCCATCTTGGACCGGTCATCCTACAGACATTCTACCCAGAGACAGCAGAGGTTTCAAGATGCCAGAGCACTGTGCGGCGTATTGCTGTGCAAATCGGCGGACGATTGCGAACAGGGGTCGGGGGATTACTTTTCACAAGTAAGATTCAACATTATTATTGTACTGTATTGATGTCCGCCAGCGAAATCGTAGCCAGCAAACATTATGTGTATGGCCAACTGAGACTTTATAAATCATATGCTGCTGTAACAAGTGCATTTCCCCGTTGTGGGATGAATAAAGTAAAATCTAATCTAATCTATCTATGAAGAAGGAAGAAAATAAGCTTGACCTCCTTCTTAAAAAATGTTTGTGTTGACTCTCAAATCTCCCGTTTTTATTTTGAAGGTTTCCCAAAGACAAAGATATGAGGAAGAAGTGGGAAGTTGCTTTGAGGAGGGAAGGGTTCACTGCAAGCGAGTCATCCGTGATTTGCAGTGAGCATTGTAAGCAGGACGAGTTTGACAGGACAGGACAGATTATCCGACTCAGAGATGGTGTTATTCCCTCCATCTTCAGCTTCCCGGTTCACCTCCAAAGAGTAGGTGTATCATCATAAAGCTAATAGCATTCATACATGTAAATATTCTATTATCAATAACAGGGCAGGGTGAAATACCTATGTGTGTATTCTTTTCAAGTATTATGCTTCTTCATTTTAGCTGGAAAAGGGCAGGACTACGTCTACTTCCAGAAAAGCTGAAGAGAGCCTGTCTGTGGCCCCTCAGGACGACCCAGAAGCTTCAACCTCACACTCACAACCTCAGCCTAATGATGTGAGTATTTCTATTTTCAACATCATATCATAATGGTCCTAGACAAAGTAAAATCTCTCTTGTTTGTTGCCACTCATATTAAACACACTCACAAATAAACCCATACACACACAATTGAAGACATGTTGAACATGCATTCCTGGCACACTCACTCACACACGCGTGTGCACACACACACACACACACACACACACACACACACACACACACACACACACACACACACACACACACACACACACACACACACACACACACACACACACACACACATGATGCTGGCAGTGGCTTTGACAGGTGATGACTATAAGAAATAATGTGGGCCATACTCTAGTTGTGTCAAAGTGATGTGTGTGAAGTGAAACATCACTCAAACCATGTTCATCCCTCTTTCTAGGATCATAGCTATGTCTCGCCTGCTTCTCCTACTGCTCTTAAGGCCAGACTCAATGAAGCTTTAGCAAGAGTGGAGAGTCTCGAGCGAGAGAGGAAGAATGCCATGGCTAGAGAAAAGAGGGCAGAGACCACAGTGAGGAGTCTTTTGGGGGATTTGAGGGAAAAGAACCTCATTAATGAAGAACTCAAAGAGGCTTGATTTCTACTCAGGTAAAATGAAATTAGCACTTTGAGATTCATGTACATCTTACTCTTACACTCTTTATTAAACTCCTTTGTTATTATATGAAGGGGACTTATAAAAAATGTCTCATACAATTTCAGATCTTCAAATAGACTTCAAGGCAAAGCAGGGCCATGAGTACTCAAAGGACCACAGAGAGTTTGCCCTCACTCTCCATCTACATGGTCCAAAGGCATACAAATACCTCAGAGAGACTAAAAATCTTCCCCTCCCTCATCCACATACATTACAAAGGTAGTCTTAATGTTGTTCAATTTCATTTTTGGAAATTACGGTTGCAAGTACGTTAAATAGCTACTTCTCAATTATTTTTTTTACAGGTGGCTGTGTTCGGTGGATGGCAAGCCTGGCCTGAACAAGATGATGCTGGATATGCTGGAGAGAAGATGCCAGGACGACCAGGCTCAATATGGATGTGTTGCACTCATGTTGGATGCCATGGCCATCAGGAAACATGTGCAATATAATCCACATAACCAGTCAATGTCTGCTTTTGTAGACATGGGTGATGGAATCAATGAGACCGATGCTGCTACTGAGGCTCTTGTGTTCATGGTGGTTGGCCTACACGGACATTGGAAGGCTCCCATTGCATATTACCTGACGAAGTCTCTGTCACCTGAAACACAAAGGGTCCTTCTCAGTCATGCTTTGGAGGAGCTGCATGCACGGGGCATTCGGGTGGTATCTGTCACGATGGATGGGCATGCCTCCAACGTCAGCATGTGCATCCAACTTGGGTGTGAGCTGAAGGGAAACCCACAGGAGCCGCTTCAAACCAGTTTCCCGCATCCCTCGACTGGTGACAAAGTATTTGTAATGACGGATGCATGCCACATGCTGAAGTTAGTAATATGTTGCAGGTAAATGATGATTGTTGTAGATCTATTTGTACAAGTTATGTCTCTTCTGCTAAAAGTTGTATCTAAATATTGTTGTCTGTTCATTTGCACGTTATGGCTGGACGTGATGATCAACATTTTGCTGTTTGTACTTGTTTGAGCAGCGACTGAATCTTTCTCTGCAGGCATACAGTCCAATTGCAACGACCACCGGACAGATCAAGTGGACGTTCATCAATCATCTCAATGATGTGCAAAAAAAAGACGGACTGCATGCTGCCAATAAAATCACAGACACACATGTCTACTTTGAGAACCACAAGATGAGGGTGTCCCTGGCTGCACAAACACTGAGTCGCTCCGTGCCAGTTGCTCTCCGCACAGTGAGGGATCTTAGGTACTCTCAGTTTAAAGACTGTGAGGCAACGGCAGAATTCATTGAGGTAAACAGTTAGTGATTATAGAACCAAGTACGTGTTTGTTTTTAAATAATTGATCAAAATGTGATTTGAGCATCAGGAACAATTTGTTGATAATTCTCTAAGTTCAACATGCAAATATTTTCATGAACCGTGATATTGCATATTCATAAATACAAAAGTTTGTATATAACCTTACACAAACCTTCACACATGTTAGAGTGGTAAAGCTCTGTGTGAAATGTGCTGTAGCACAAAGCAGGCCTGTGGAGAGAAGGAAGTCAAGCAAATACTAAGTTTGCATGTTGCACGTTGAACATACAGTTTAGAAATAAGTACTAAGTACTAATAGATGAGTATTGATTACAACTATCTGATACCTAATGAAACACTGTAATGATAGTGATTTAGATGCCGATATTTCTTTATAGATGATTGACAGGCTGTTTGATACAATGAATGGACGCAATCCTCGTGCCAAAGGATTCAAATCTCCCTTGGGTGCTTTGAATTGGATGGAGAGGAAAGCATTTTTGTCAAGAGCCAGGGAGTACTTGCTCACTTTGGTGACAAAAGATGGAGCACCACTTCACCGATCCAAGAGGTCTATTAAAATAGTGCTTGTTATTCATGCATGAAAAGTTCACGACATGAGTTCAACGATACTCTGTTCCGTTATGCATCGAGTTCATAAGATGCTCTGTTCTCTACATCAGGTTCATATGATGCTACTGTTACAATGTGTTTTCCTTTAGTTTGGTCTGCTAACATGATGCTCTTTTATTTCAATGTTTTTCTGTGTTCACTTTTTTTGTTGGAATTATCTTGTATTCATTGTTTTTGAGGTCCCAGGTGCTTCTAAATGGTATGTATTACACAACATCAAGTTTTGCAGGTGTCAGAAGGAGGGTATGTATGTTGAAATGATGTTCTCTTGTTTCAATGTTTTTCAATCTGCAGTTTTGTTTCTATTTAAATGATCTTGTATTCAGTGTTTTTGAGGTCCCAGATGCTTCTAATGGTACGTATTACACAACATCAAGCACATGTAGGTGTCAAAATGGTATGTATTGCATGTGTTCTTGCATGTGTTCTTGTTCTCAAGTTATCCCAGTTCTGCAATTACATTGTTCCTAGTTAGCTAAGTGTCCTACAAGTATACTGTATATGTTTTGCCATGATCAGAGTAATAACATGTTTTTCTTTTGCAGGTACTTGTCAGTCATCGGATTTGTCATTAACATCGACACGTTGATGCTGATGATTCCTGAACTGCTCCAAGTTCAGCGGTATGTCCTCACCTACAGGTTCAGCCAGGATCACTTGGAGCTCCTATTTAATTCCATCAGAGCGTCAGGTAGGGTTGATGTTCTTTTAATTGCAATACATTCTGAAAATGACTTATGAGTAATGTATGTATTGTGTGCCTGTTTTCCATACAAGGTGGCTGGAATAACAATCCATCTGCACGCCAGTTCCAGGCCATCTTCCGCCGTCTGATGGTTCGGTGTTTCACCTAGTGAGACAGGCAATGTGGCAGCCCAAGATCACACTGTGTCCCTGTCTGCGGTAGAGATGTCCTCTGCTGAAACTGCTGAAGAGCACCCATCTCCATTCGCCAACATTTCGGCTGTTGTGAGTGACCACAGCTATCTTCCCACTCGGTTTGGTGGTCTGGTGGAAAATGCGCTGGTCTACATTGCAGGATTTGTAGTCCGGCAGATTCTGCGAAAGCTGTCCTGTGATGTGTGCCGTGCAAGCTTGGTCAGAGATGCTGTACCTTCATCATTTGATGAGAGCTACCACCTTCTAGCCCTGAAAAACAACGGTGGCCTAGTGATTCCATCACAAGGCACAGTGAAGGTGCTGAGAGCTGCAGAGAGGGTGATTCGCCAAGCTTCAACAAGGCAAGCTCCAAAGGTGTCGACAGTCACCTACATCGTCCGGGAGGAGATTGGAACGGAGGATGTTTTTCAGCTTGGGGAACACATTGAGGAGACGCAGTTTGGCATCGACAACCATTATTCCGACTTGTTGTCATTGGTTGTGTCTGTGTTTCTGAAAATAAGACTACACCACATTGCCAAACTCACCTCTCTTGACCTGCAGAAAGGGAGCACGAGAAAGAAGCTCTGCAAAACAGTCCTGTTTCAGGGCTTTTAGCTCATTTAAACTTTCATGAGCAACTTTGTGTAAATATGGTTTGGGGCGGGGTGGTGTCATGTTCTTGTGTTTAACTTGAACATTTACATTTTTTATATAAATATAGATGTAGATTTTCATTTTTTCTGACATAGATATTCATTTTTACTGATATATAACTTCTGTCTATGTATAATGTATTATTGTTTCTTCATTTTTCAACTTATTAAAATAGCTGAGTAGTAGGCCTACACAATCTGCTTCTGCTTCTCTATCATATAGACCATTAGTGTTTTTTTATATATATGTGTGTGTGTGTGTGTGTGTGTGTGTGTGTGTGTATATTAGCCTACATTATATATCGTGTGACTTTTGCAAAATACCTATCATACATAACATAGGCTATCAAATACCAGAATATTCTATTGCTGTTAAGCCTACTATGAATATTCAAATACGCCGAATCGTGTGTCCGGTATCATGCCTACATATATGACGTTTGTAGAAAGAAAGAAAACGTGAAAATCAGTTTTGTATTCAGCGAGTTATGATTCATTAAATGAGCTGACACTTCATTGGGCCTGCCAGACAGATTACACTGAGTGGAGCGGGTGACCGGTCCAAGATGGCGGCCCCACGGCTCGTCAGCGCCAATAGGCAGCAGCGGTCGATGCGGCGTCTACTCTTTATATGTCTATGGGTAGTGCTGTAGCGTCGACGCGTCAACTTCAAAATATCGTCGACGACATATTTCCGCGTCGACGCGTCGCTACACACACGTGGGTGTGTAAACAAAGCAACAAGCAGTTCGCAATCGCACTTCAAACACAATGGAGACTGAAACGGCTACCACCTCCTCCTCACAGGATTGCGCATGAAGCCCTCAAACGAAAACATCTCACCCTAGGTCTTCAAAAGCATGGGAATATTTTAAAGTTAGTCCAAAACGCAAAGATATTGTCATTTGCAGTCTTTGCCAAATGGAGTTGGCATATCACACAAGCACAACGGCTATGTTGGAACATTTAAAGCGGCAGCTAGCTGTGGTGGCTACCATTAGCAGCTAGCATTTGCTCTCCGATATTTACATAAAAATGGAATTATGGATTATAAATTCAATCATTTTTTTATACATAGACGTTAAAAACCTATGGATTAACCGATTCAGCCGCATATTTTCTCATTTTAATGCCATTGAACACGTCTTTTGATCAGATTGACAGCTACGGTGGTGAGACGATCTCCCTAGAAGCTCTGTAAAGGTACGTGTTGTGATGACTGTATTTGCTTCCCCTGTCGCGAGTCCGGATCACTCAGTGATGATACTATATACCTACATAATCTGTGGAGTCTCAGCTTTAATCGGATATCTTGTAAATGCAGCTACGATAAGTAATAAGGGTACTTTTATCTTGAGTTCTGTGCCAATGTCCGTTAGCATTTTTCGCTTATGGGTCATTTAGATGCTTCTTATGAGACTTGTGTTTTGTTTTGGTAAACATGGTTTGTATCGTTAGTTAGCTGAGATTATTTCCGTTAATCTGGTATAACATATTAATAGTTTGTTAAATATTAAGATCCCCTGAGACACAGTATCGTGAACACATTTCTTTTTACATTACGTTTTTTTTACATTACGTTTTTTATGAATTGAACGACAGAAAAATAATCGTTAGATTAGTCGACTAATCGATCAAATAATCGCCCGATTAATCGTTTTCGAAATAATCATTTCCCCCCAGCACTAGTAGTAGGCACATCTGGGACAGAGGAAAAAAAACGTGTTGCCTGCTAACCGACAGGTTAGGAGCATCAGGTTTAAATATCATTTATAAATATCATTTTAGAGCACACATTTGAAATCAGTAGACGAGGCTGTAATTTTGCCAGCTGTTACTCTCATGAGCGAGGCAGAAAATCATAGTTTTTAACATGCCAAAAAGCTGCTGTGTCATTTATTGCACCTCAAACATTAAAACAAATCCAGTTACGTGTTTCTGTACTTCCTCTAAGAAGAAAGGACAGTTACAGAAGATCTCTGTGATGCCAGATGTGGTGTTGTTAATGTGATATCCGAAAAACATTTCGGTTTAGGATGGCCGAAGACACTACACTACCCATAATCCCCAGCTATCGTTTGGGACTACAGTCCCGTTGACAAACCCCGTGATTAATCTTCAAGCTCTGTGATTGGATGTTGGAGTGGCAGTGCGCCAAGGTTACGCCGAGCGTCAAGCTCTTTGAAATGGAACGAAACCACGGCAGACTATTGTTATGGAAATCTAGGACCCAAACACGGCTGGAGAGTACAAGTCAAGTGATCAAAACAAATAAATGGTGAATCGAGAAAAGCTGTCTTTTGGTTATTTATTTGAAGTTTCAAATACACGATACAATAATATAATGTCACAAGTCGGACAGAGTATAAAATAGTCTGCGCGAGAGTGCGCAGAACAATGAAAAAGCAGAGATTATATAGGAAATGAGTGGGAACGTGAGAAATCTGGATTCACACAGTCACATATTGTTATTAGACACCTGGCCTTGAGCGGGAGATAGCATAACGGTTCTCAGAGCAGGGAAGTTCGTGTGTGACTGTGTATGAGTCTCCCAGTAGTCAAAGCAGCTCTGTGGCCTTGACGCGTCTGGGAATAAACCCATAACAGAATATAATAGAATGATAATAGTAGAAAGCACATCAGGAAATAAGAAGCATTTGGTTTAAGCATATGAAAGATATAATAAGGATGATATAATTTCCACTACATTCTCCCCTTTTGATCATACTTGATCAATAAAAAAAACAAATGATAGGATAGACTGATATAACACATCAATGAATACACTCCATCGCTGGTTTAAGTAAACACATCACAAATATATCATAGAAAACTGGCTGGTTTTTGTGGAGGACAGACTCCAATATAATGTAAGCATAAGAGAGGAGATACACACATGATTATATTGATAAATCGGAATCAGACTCTTCTGATTCTAGCTGATCTATCTCACTGTGGCGCAAAGGATTGTCGTGTAATGGAATAGTAGTATACTGGACGAAAGCTGAGGATACCATGCTGGAAACGCACTTCTTCAGTATTGGGATAATCAAACAGGTACAACTGATTAATAGGCCAAAAATGATCGCTTTCATGACGGCTAACAGGTTGTTAAGATGCAGCACGGTGTCAGTGATGTTCTTGGTGGCGTCGGGAATGTAAGTGCAACAGGAGTCACCGATCACATGACACAGGCCACCCTTTGAAGCGAACAAAAGGTCAAGAGCAAATTGGTGCTGCATGAGCATGTTCCTAGAGGCTATTATGAATGGGGTCAATGCCTGGAAGCCTTGCGTCGTCTCATAAGTCAGATTCTCTAGCCGGACGTGTAAGGTATCTATTTTATGGGCATTGTTTACTGTACCCCACCATGGGAACAGGCCACCCATGAATTTAGCTCCAGCGGACGTCAGATCTCTTTTTACCTTGTGGTGGTCGGGGTGTTGGAACTCTGGGTAATGATGTGTCGTGTGCATTAAGGACGTGAGTACAGTGACTGCTGGATTCAAATCCACTAGAGTGCATGTACCTATCCAGAGGGGAGCCAGAACTTGATAGAGCTTGTTGCCGCACAACCAAACGTAATCTTCTGGCGCGCTAAACCCAGCATCACTGGGCCACGCCAGTTGGAGGGAAATATGTTTAACATCAGGGAATGCTACGTTAGAAAGGATTCTTTCAGGGGCACCAGATATGTGACAATACGAGATTTTGTAAGCACCGTAACTGCATGTGTTCCGTAGGATGCGGGTACAACCAGTAGTAGTGCCTAGGAAAAAATAAGGTGGTGTAAGAGACGTTTTGTGGTAAATTCTCTGGATGCATAGGCTGTGTTTCATCCCTCTCAAATGACTGGGTGCACATGGCTGACGGGTTGGTACTTTGCGTATGTGGTGTCAAGCGTGGATGCACGCAAAGAGGAGTTAGACCGATTACTGCCTAGCATAACGCCACTCGGTTACGCTGTCTTCACCCTTGATGGGCCTTGTCAGAGCCATAAACGCACAGAGGTGTTCAACCTGGGTCAGAGAGCGCGGACGAACTGGCACGGACACTGATGAGTCCTGGGGGAAAAGGGTGCATGCATAACATGACCCATTTTGTCCTGCGGCCTGCAAGAATGATCTCAGAGTGTGCCACCAGACGTTACCGGTGATCCCATTACTGGTCTGAACCACATCAATGTTGCTATGGTCGTTATCGCCTATGTATAGATTAAATGTAGATGTACCTATGGATGTCAACAGTGGCGTCAAAGGTTGCTTACGCTTTTCCGGGGTCTGAGTTTTGGGCGCGATGTCTATGTAAAATGTGCCACGCGGGTCGGCGCCGGATACATACATACAGACAACAAAATAAAATAAATGTGGTTCGCCCTGCTTTCCCCATGTACCTCTTAGATACCTCGATTTTGGCTGACATGCTGTGTGCTGAAATGGATACATAAAATATAGGACTAGTCCTAACACAACTATCATGGCAAGTCTGCAGAGGAACCATCCTATGATTGTCCAGGCTCTCCAGTAGTATTCACATTGCTCACGGTTGCGTTGTCGTCTCTCCAGGCGAGCCCTCATCACGAGGGGGAAATGTTCCATGGTGTGTGTGAGTGTATTCTCTCGGTCGATTTCGTGACACGGACAGTCAGACTTCGCACACCGATAACACAAACGAGGAACCAGAGAGCATATGGAACCGCTCAGCTGGCACTTGCTCGTGACACCTTGTATGTAGTGTGTTTTGGTGTATGTAGTGCAAGTGTGGTGCTGGTGGTGACTAGGACACGTCACTTGTTGTCATCTGTTGGTGACTCGGACACGTCACTTGTTGTCACCTGTTGGTGACTCGGACACGTCACTTGTTGTCATCTGTTTGTGACTCGGACACGTCACTTGTTGTCATCTGTTTCTGTTGGTGACTTGGACATGTCACTTGTTGTCATCTGTTGGTGACTCGGACATGTCACTTGTTGTCATCTCTGTTGGTGACTTGGACATGTCACTTGTTGTCGTCTCCTTCTACCGTTTCTCCTTTCCTGTGACTACGACCTTGCAGTGGCTGGCGTGGACCCATGTAGCTCTCTCGGCGACCTTGACCGCTGTCTGGGTGACGAGAAGTACCTGGACCGGGCGGAAACACCAGGGACCTTGCCAACGATTGGATTTCCAGCTCTTTCTCCGGAAATCCTTGATCAGCACGAAGTCGCCGGGTTGGAGATGGTGAAGTGGACCAGTGGCAGTCGCTAAAGTGGATGATAGGTTAACACAATATGACAACATAGCATCCTCACACAAAGTTGTGGAGGGAAGAGGACATCCTGGAGCCTTGAGTCCAATCTGTGGAGGAGCCCCAAAAAGGATTTCAAATGGGCTGAGTTGACTCCGTGTTCTTTTCCGCATCCTCATGTACATCAACACAATGGGCAGAGCTTGTGTCCATGACAGACCTGTGTCTGCACAGCATTTTGCTAGTTTGTAGAACTGGTCTACCAGAATTTTGCATAATGCAGATTAGGCATGCTTCACAGTGCTTTTGAGCTGTTACTGTGAACCCCCTTGTGAACCACTCCTGATTAATAGACTCTAACATCCCTCCTTTTGACACATGATCCCACCCATGTGTCAACTTAGCGAAATGAGGGAACAAATGTCTGGGAAGACATGGATTGGAATTTGGGCCAACCCAGATGCTGGATTTTGGGTCAAAAACAGCCCCAGCAGCCTTCCATTGAGCCTTCTCAACTGGCGTAGCTAGCTGCTGCATGGAAGTCAGTGATGACATTTTGTCAGTGAAGGAGGAGACAGGGATTTTAACAAATGAGTGTGCGTGAGGTGCGAGAGGAGTCAGGGCAGCTGCCTTTGCGGCTGAGTCAGCAGACGCATTTCCTAGGGAAACTGGGTCTGTACTGCTTGCGTGTGCGGCACATTTACAGACTGCAACCTCAGATGGGAGCAGAATGGCGTCTAGTAAGCCTGCAACCAGTACATGGTTAAGTACTGGTTTGCCATCAGATTTCAGAAATTGTCTACACTTCCAAATAGCCCCAAAATCGTGTACTACCCCGAAAGCATAACGTGAGTCAGTGTAAATAGTCACGGTTTTGCCTTCTGCAAACGTGCAGGCTTCAGTTAGTGCGATGAGCTCTGCTGCCTGTGCTGAGAGGTGACATGGAAGCGGTCCAGAACGGAGTACAGCAGAATCTGAAACAACAGAAAAACCCACCCGATTAGTGCCCCCTTGGTCGCGAGAGGCAGACCCATCAACATACAAAATGAGGTCAGCCTTGGTCAGAGGAACGTCTTTTAAGTCCAAACAATAAAAACCTGTCTGTCTTTTAAGTCCGGTCTAGGTGTGCACACAATGGAAATTACGTCAACCGTCTTCAGGCAATGTTCAAACTAAATGAAGTCTCTCCTTTTGAAACATCATGTGTTGAAATAAACACCTGCAGTTCGAAAAATTTAAAAAATGAATTGCCTAATATTTTTTGTTGTGGAATCAATTAATTTCTTTCTTTAAAGGCAAAAACATGAAAAAGCTAAGAGAAAAACCCTATTGAATACAATATTATTTGGAGCAACTTAATTTATAAATGGTTGTCAACTTAAAAACATGTGTTCATGTTCAACATGTGGTAATTAAGTGCATACAACTTAAGATTACATTTAAATCATACGGTAAAACAAGTTGGAACTTTGGAGTAATCAACTTAAAAACTTGTGTTTATGCTACCAATTATTAAGTAAGTGGTAATTGAAAACACCTCTGATTGTAGAGGAAAAGCCTTCTCCCCTAACCCAAATAACTTTGTTGCTTTAACAACATTTCAATAGAAGTTGTCTTAACTCAATAACCATCGATGCAACCTATTGCCTTGATTTTCTTTGTTTAGCCAAGGCATTTGTTGTTAGAGTGTACGTAGACTGGGCCTCCCATATAACCTGGCTGAGCCGATATAAAAACCAATCGGCAAATAACTTTTCAACACATTATTGATTACTATTTTTGAGTTACTTTTAGGTTGGAAGTGAACATAAGTCATAGGTACATGGTGTACTTTTCCTTCACTACATGTATGTAATACCTTTAGTTACTTCACAGATGTGGATGAATGATGTGAAATATAATCAAGTGTTAAATCAGACTTTAGTTCCACCTGGAGTAAATCCACAAGCTACCCTGCAGTCTACAAAGTACTTCAGACTAGCTGCACCTTCACCAGCTCTGAGAACACTTTCATGATCAATCATTATAAAACATATATATATATTATTCTGAAATGGACCAATCTGCACAACGACTACTTTTACTGTCTTTACTTTCACTATATTCTGATAATACTTTTCTACTTTTACTTTACATTTTGAATGCAGGACTGTTACTGTAACACTCTGGTACTTCTACTTTTACTCAAGTACAAGATCTGAGTACTTATAATTTCACTACAAGATCTGAGTACTTATTCCTTTACTCAAGTACAATATCTGAGTACTTCTAATTTCACTACAATATCTGAGTACTTATTCCACTTCTGGTAGTGTATTAGTCTGAATTGTAGCTACAAAATCACACAGAGCTGCATAAAAATAGAATAATATGTACACGTGTGTACAATGATTTGTAGGTAATTTTGACTACTCAAGACACCTCACTTATACATCTTCAAAGTATTGGCTTTCAGAATATTAAACTTGTTTCGGCAAATTCAGATGATAAAATACAACTTTGAAGCTTGTAACGGCATAATTACAAGCAGAGAACGGACTAATGTAACATCACAGCAAGCATAACAACAGCCGTGTGTTATGAACACATACGCAAGAATGACATCATCTGTCGCTTAGTGATTTTTTTAACATTTAGTCTTAACACAAACGTGTGAATGTGTAAGGTTTACCATTATATTCAAATGTGAACAAAAATTGACTGTCTTTGTGTACCGGAACACTGGAAAAAAAATGCATTTGAGACATCTATGGCAGTAAATATGTTGCAGAGGCTGGAACTTGGGAAATAATCAGATAAGGATTCCGGACGAGCGTGCATGCACAGCTGCATTTCCATCGTAAATCCTGGACAAATCTCCACTCGTCAGGAGGTTTGTCTCTGATCTTTTTGACAGGAAACACTGGAATCGTTACACGGAATAATGACCCCTTGTTTAAGCAGAGAGGTAAACACTGGCCGAATGCCATCAACAGCTTCACGTTTCAATGAGTACGGTACGGAACGTGGACATTAACCCAACGTCATATCTGTGAGCTGCCCAGAGTGAGTATGGCACATCTGATTGCGCGGCAGGAAGCTCAGAGATATGAGAATTACCTTATCCTCAACCAACAGCAATGTGCGCAGAACGGCTACGTTCGTGCACATTTTCATTTGATACACGTCACGTGACATAGAGTACATGACATATTCTGTGTGTGTAGGTGCCCAATCAGTGACTGACTCCCAATCTTTAACGATTGGACCCAAATCCCTCCATCTATCAGTGGGGCCCCCTGGCTAGTGAAATGTGTGGACCGCCCCTGGGATTTGATACAGCTGGTTGTGTCTTGTGTGTGTGTGTGAGTCTAACAGAGATAGCGCTACCCAGCGAATTCCAATACATTTTTAAACATGAGCTCATCATTCACACATTCTAACAGTAAAACTCTCATCATAGCATTTACACGGATCTTTCAACCACGTTAGCAGTACAATGCAAAATGAGAAGCCTCCACACAGCAGGTGGAAAAACACATTGACCAAGGCAAGGCAAGGCAAGGCAAGGCAAGGCAAGTTTATTTATGGAGCACTTTTCAACGCAAGGCAATTCAAAGTGTTTGACCAGTCAAACGCAACAACTCCTGAGAATCAGGTTATGTCAGCAGCCCATTGATACACATTCACCAGTTATTTATCTTCAAATGACACTTTTTGAACCATCGTAGGAGATGGCTGTCGGACTTTAAGACCCTCATTTGTGGAAAAATGAGGTCCAAGCCGAACCGGAGAATCAGATCTCTGCCCAGTAAATGTATTGGGCAGGCAGATGATAAAATAACTGTTTTTTACTGATGTGGGAAATGGATGACTCATCACCGTTATCTCCACTCTGAAGTGGTACAGAAACTTCTCCTCTACAGTTACCCAGAAAATCCTATTGAGTGAATACATTTACTACTAAATTTGCATTCAGGCAAATCTGCCCTTTTTTACCACAGAATGTGTAGCCCCAGAATCAACCAAAAATGTGTGGGACATTTCTTAACGCAAACATTCACTGTCATATTTCAAATATGTACCCTTTTTAATTACAGACCTGTTCTCTAATTCTTCTAATTTCTCAATAGCATGTATGATGCGTGTGTGTGTGTGTCACTTCCCTGGTTAGATGCTGCTGGCATGGGTTCCGTCTCCCCCGACCGAATTCCTTCCTCCTCCACTCCCTCCCTCGACTGTCAGCTTGAAGAATTGTCTTTGTTGTGGTCCGATTTATCCGATCAAAAGTTCTTTTTCTGCTTCTCGTGTGGGCATTCAGCGATCCGATGACCCGTCTGTCCGCAGTTAAAACAGCGATTGTAGTTATTGCGGTCTTTTCCCCGTTCTCTGCCATTTCCTCCCCGGCCTCGGAAACCCCCTCCTCTGCCCTGGCCATCATTTTGGGTCCAGGTGGTTGTAATAGCCTGGATCATGGTCAGCTGGCCGGGGAAAGCGGAGCATGTAGTTATTCCTTTTTGGAGGTGTTCTTTTCTGTAGAGTTCAGCTTTCTTCGCGTCTCTTTTCTTTTTCTCTCTCTTGTCATGGATCTTTTTCAGTCCTGCTTCTTCTTCTTCATCTTCTTTTCTCTGTCTCTCTTCGTCTCTTTCCCCTCTCTGTATGTCCTGCTGCTGTGCAGCTGCTCCAGTGGCGGCTGGTATGTTGACCTCTGGTCCAGCAGCAGCAGCCCCTCCAGGAGCCTCCTCAGCAGGTAGCAGACGGGGGGAGGAAGGGGGGAATGGGGAACTTAGGTGAGGGAGAGGGTCCCGCACGCCTGAAAACAGAGGATAAAGGGAAGCATGTGGTTTATATTGTGGAGGAAACACAAAACACTTTTTATCTTTCTTTTCACCCTTATCGTCAGCCTGTATCTTTTTTATTGCCGCGGCCAATTGCCTTCTTTCACGGCACTCTGCTTCATCCTCCCAGTATTTTAAACACTTTCTATGAGTGTCCAGTTTTTCCAAGTCTTTTACTTTAATTGTACTCTTCTTTTTCATCCCATCTCCATACTCTTGTAATTTATCTCCCAGGTTTTTGATTTTTAATTTACTCAAAGAACCTCCCTTAGGAAATCCGAACATTTCCGTCCATATATTTAATTTAGACAGACTTTCTTCACCATATTTTGCTCGCATGACATCCACAATCGGACCCTCAGGAGGCTGTACACACCCCCTCCCCTGCTTTGCCCCCATAACAAAGTCTTTAAAGTGTTACCAAAACACTCCGTGTTACAAAAACACTATTTTTCATCCGTCGATGCCAGATATTACAAATATCTCTGCTTTCGAGCAGTCCCTCTCATAAATGTCATGGAGTTTAATTACGTTTAACTTTAAACAATTTAGACTTTGTACATCTCACCCAGTATTGAAAGCCCCTTTTAGTTCGTTGGATCTCGTGAAGTCAATCGGTTCCACCCCTCGCGCTGGTCCCCTCGTCCCGTACGGTTTTTGTCGGGGTAGAGGAGGACCCAAAGATCCCGGAGCTAGCAGCCACCAGCGTCCAGAGGTGTTCCCAATCAAACATACAGAGATCCTGCCAACAACGCCACTTGTTATGGAAATCTAGGACCCAAACACGGCTGGAGAGTACAAGTCAAGTGATCAAAACAAATAAATGGTGAATCGAGAAAAGCTGTCTTTTGGTTATTTATTTGAAGCTTCAAATACACGATACAATAATATAATGTCACAAGTCGGACAGAGTATAAGATAGTCTGCGCGAGAGTGCGCAGAACAATGAAAAAGCAGAGATTATATAGGAAATGAGTGGGAACGTGAGAAATCTGGATTCACACAGTCACATATTGTTATTAGACACCTGGCCTTGAGCGGGAGATAGCATAACGGTTCTCAGAGCAGGGAAGTTCGTGTGTGACTGTGTATGAGTCTCCCAGTAGTCAAAGCAGCTCTGTGGCCTTGACGCGTCTGGGAATAAACCCATAACAGAATATAATAGAATGATAATAGTAGAAAGCACATCAGGAAATAAGAAGCATTTGGTTTAAGCATATGAAAGATATAATAAGGATGATATAATAAAAAATGTCCACTACACTATTCAAAACTGGACTCGAATGCCCCCCCAGAACTACACATGCTGGCTATTGTGTTTCGCAACATGTTCTCTATGGCACGTCTCTACTGGGAATTGTAGTTTTAAAAGACGTTTTCGTTTTTCCAAAAATTAGAAGTTGACAGTATTAAACTGTGTACAGCCCTGGAGGTTTAGGCGATAGGAAACACATTGGTGTGTTCACATTTAAAACATGTAATTACTACATGGGTGAAAATCGCTTGTATCCATAATGGGCAGCATTAATATATACCCACATGACAGCTCATTGTTACTTTGTAATTCTACTCCACTACAATTCAGAGGTTAACCTGGTATTTTTACTCCACTACATTTACTTTAGTAACTCTACAGATTCTGATTAATGATGTGAAATATAAACAACCCTTAAAGCAGAGTTTAGTTCCACCTGAGTAAAATTCAGGGAAAGGTGATTGTCAAGTGCCAACAATCAGGCGAGATATTTGATAGTTGGTGCTTGAGAAGACTAAACATTTATCTGCAGATCTCTATAAAGTATATTAATTACTCGTTATTCTCTACTAATAGTTGATTAACTGTATATAATTGCTATTTTGCACATCCCTTTCAAGATTTCAAGATTTTCTAAGGTTTATTGACATATCATATACACAACTACGGTGTAGTTATGCAATGAATGAAAAACTTGGGTCACAGGTTCCTCAACAGTGCATTACAAGACATCTATCAATATGTGTGTACCTCCACCATTAAACTATCATATTCTGCACATTTCTTATTCTATCTACATACATAAGAGTATAATTCATGTGTATAATATCAGTTAAAATAAGTGCTTCGACATAGTTAACATTGCAGAAAAGCAATACATTAGACGTTAAGAGAGGAGCTGTGGATTATTGTTGATTAATGCATCTGTGTTTCTTAGGGTCAAAAACACTAAACCCACAATTTAAGATGAAAGCGTTTAGTTTATTTAATAATAGAGCACATGTTCATTGTGAAAAGTGACTGTAGTTATAGATTATTTGCAATTTGGTGCTATATATATTTAAAAAAATATATATATTTTTTAAACACCTTGAATTTCAGGGGGGGGGGGCGCGGGGTTCCGTTGGCGGGGCGCAGCGAACCTCCAAGACAATGGTAGGGGAAACACTGGATAGTGTTTAATCAACGATAGGTTTTCCCCCCCTCAAAGGTGATTGGTTCACTGCATCGCAGGTATTATTGTGATTGGCTCTTGGGCCACAACAAAATTAGACGTGCTGTCATCCTCTCATACTGACACCACACATACACACTTAGGGAGAGCCGGGACGAAAGTAACACGGGACGAAAGTAACGGAGCGATTTGATCCAAGCCCAAACAACTTTGACCGGCTGTCACAGTTTGCTTTCTCACTCACCTATTTTCTGCATTAACTTTCCTTAGTCACCTGGTAGTCACACCCTGTCTCTCTCTCACTCTGTTACACCCATCAGCTCCATTAGTATTTAGGCCCACTTCACTTTCACCTCAGTGCCAGATCGTACTTTGCAGCATGCCAGTCTTTCCCGCATTACCCTTCAGATTGCTCTCCCGGTTTCGACCCTGCCTGTCCCTGACCAGCCTGCTCCCTGACCCGTTCTGTACCTGCGACTCCCGTCCTGCTTTCTCCTGGAACCCTCGCCTGTCCCCGACCAGCCCTTTGCCTACTATCTGCCGTTTTGTCTCCTACCAGCCTATTGCCATCAATAAAGCTGGTTACCGACTATCCCTGGTTTCCCGTGTTCTGCATTTTGGTCCTCAGCTCGTTTGTGACAGAACGATCTGGCCAGAAATGGACCAAGCAAGCACCGGGTCTCCTAGAGACCGCTTTGAAAGGGTTGAGGATGCCATCCAAAGACAGGAGGTCACGATAGCTACCTTAGCTACCGAGACCCACCAGGCAACCTCAACCCAGGGACAAATGCTGGATTACCTTACCTCCCAGATGCAACAGATGGTCGCCACGGTACAACAGCTAGCTGCTACCATGGCTGCTACCGCCCCTCCGCCCGCAGCTCCGATGCTCGCTCCAGCCCTTGGCCCGACAGGATACGCTCCGGAGCCTCGTGTGGGAACGCCGGAACGCTACGCTGGTGAGCCGGAGGGATGCAGTCCTTTTCTCACAAACTGTTCCATATTGTTTTCACTGCAGCCACACACCTTCGCCTCCGAGGCGGCTCGGGTAGCTTTCACCGTTAATCATCTGACGGGAAGAGCCCGGTTATGGGGAACTGCAGAGTGGGAGCAGCAGACGTCAGCCTGCGCCTCTTTTGTTGCATTTTCCGCGGAGATGCGGAAGGTGTTCGGTTCCGTTCGTCTGGGTCCCGACGCTGCCGGGGGTCTGCTGAGTTTGAGCCAGGGTTCCGGCACGGTGGGGGATTACGCTATTGACTTCCGCACCAGCAGCCGCCGCAGCAGCTGGAACGAGCCGGCGCAGTGTGACGCATTTCTGAGAGGATTAGCGGATTATATGAGAGATGAGCTGGTTTCCTATGATCTCCCTGCTTCCTTGGATGGGTTGATTGAGCTCACCTCTCGGATTGACAGACGAATCCAGACCCGGAGAGGAGAGCAACAGACGCGAGCGGCGGGCCGCTGCTCGCGACAACAACTTCCGGTTTCTGGGAGATTTCGACTTCCGGTTTCGGCGGAGAATTCCCATTCCTACTCTGACTCACGGTACGGGGAGGCCGAGCCCATGCAAGTGGGTCGTACCAGTCTTACCTCTGAGGAGAGGGAGTTACGTCGAAGAGGTAATCTTTGCCTTTACTGTGGTCAGGCTGGACATATGGTTTCCCGTTGTCCGGTAAAAGGCAGAGCTCATCAGTAATGGAGAGTATACTGGTGGGCCAAACCTCTGAGTTGATCCCCAATCTAAGACCCTTGTGCCATGCTCAACTCCTCCTGACAGGCACATCTCAGGCTCTGGCTGTTTTTATCGACTCCGGATCAGATGTCAGCATCATTGACGAGGAGCTCGCACTACAGCTGGGCATCCAACAGGTTCGGTTGCTCCAGCCGGTACCGGCTAATGCTTTGGATGGTCACCTACTGGGAACGGTGACACACCAGACGACGCCGGTACATGTGCTCATGTCGGGGAACCACCATGAGACAATCCAGTTTCATGTGCTACGGTCCCCCCAAATCCCTCTGATTTTGGGCTATCCGTGGCTCCGCCGCCACAACCCAAACATTGACTGGGCAACTGGGTCTATCTTAGGTTGGAGTTCCTCCTGTCATCAGGTTTGCCTCAAGCAGGCTTCCGCACCTCAACTATCTGTGGATATGAACCTGGTTCCGGATGTCACAGGGGTTACGGCAGAATATTTGGACTTTAAGGAGGTTTTTAGCAAGGCTAAGGCGACATCTCTCCCACCTCATCGGCCCTATGACTGCGCCATTGAGCTACATCCAGGAGCAGTTCCACCCAAGGCCCGGTTGTACTCGCTTTCGGCACCAGAGAGGAAGACTTACATCAATGACTCTCTGGCTGCAGGAATTATTCGTCCTTCCACATCACCCGCAGGAGCAGGTTTTTTATTTGTGGCGAAGAAGGACAAGACCCTGAGACCCTGCATTGACTATCGGGGCCTGAACGACGTCACGGTGAATAATCGTTATCCCTTGCCACTCATCTCGTCAGCATTCGAGTTACTACAGGGGGCTACAATCTTCACTAAGCTGGATCTACGAAACGCTTATCACCTGGTACGAATCCGTGAGGGGGACGAATGGAAGACCGCCTTCAACACCTCTTCAGGACATTACGAGTACCTGGTGATGCCATTTGGACTTACCAATGCCCCTGCAGTTTTCCAAGCATTGGTGAACGACGTACTCCGGGACATGTTGGATCGTTATGTTTTTGTTTATCTGGATGACATTTTGATCTTTTCAAGGAACCTCAAGGAACACGTCCATCTTGTCCAGACAGTCCTCCAGAGACTTCTGGAGAACTCGCTGTTCGTCAAGACGGAGAAGTGCGAGTTTCACACTTCTTCGGTCGCCTTTCTCGGTTACATCGTGGGTCAAGGAAGTGTGGAGATGGATCCTTCTAAGGTTTCAGCGGTTACTTCGTGGCGGGTCCCTGATTCCCGGAAGGAGCTGCAGCGTTTCCTGGGATTCGCCAACTTTTACAGACGGTTCATCCGTGGCTACAGCACCGTGGCCGCCCCGCTCACCGCCCTGACCTCGTCCAAGGTGACGTTCCGATGGTCCCCTGCAGCCGAGGAGGCTTTTCAGGACCTCAAGGGCCGGTTTACATCGGCTCCTATCCTGCAGGTACCAGATCCTGCTGGTCAGTTGGTGGTGGAGGTGGATGCTTCTGACGTTGGGGTGGGGGCCATCCTGTCGCAATGTTCTGGTGAGAACCAGAAGCTCCATCCCTGTGCTTTCTTTTCGAGGAGATTGAGTCCGGCGGAGAGGAACTATGACGTGGGGAATCGGGAGCTTCTAGCAGTCAAGTTGGCGTTGGAGGAGTGGCGACACTGGCTTGAGGGGACAGAACAACCATTTCAGGTTTGGACCGACCATAAGAACCTGGAATACATCAGGTCGGCCCAAAGACTGAATTCCCGGCAAGCCAGGTGGTCGTTATTTTTTACCCGGTTTAATTTTTTCCTCTCCTACCACCCGGGCTCCCGCAAGGTTAAGGCCGACGCTTTGTCCCGGCAGTTCGAGAGGGGGGGAGACAACTGGGGTATTCCGGACACTATTCTCCCTGCTCCTCGGGTGATCGGCGTCCTCACTTGGGAGATTGAGGAGAGGGTTAGGACCGCTTTGGTGGACCAACCCGGTCCGAGTTCTTGTCCTCTCAACCGTTTGTTTGTGCCTCAGGTTTTGAGGGCTGAGGTGCTTCAGTGGGCTCACAGCTCCAGACTTTCCTGCCTCCCTGGAATTCAACGTACCAAGGGGAGGGTTCTAGAACGGTTCTGGTGGGCCACGCTGGAGGCTGACACTCGGGAGTTTGTGAACGCCTGTCCTGTGTGCAATCGGCACAAACCATCTCACCAAGCGCCAGCGGGACTCCTTCATCCATTACCGGTCCCACGTCGCCCTTGGTCACATATTTCATTGGACTTTGTGACTGGTCTACCACCGTCCCACGGACATACTGCCATCTTGACGGTGGTAGATCGGTTTAGTAAGATGGCTCATTTCGTACCCCTGCCTAAGATCCCGTCAGCTAAGGAGACGGCAGAACTGATTCTTATCCACGTTTTTCGCATTCACGGACTGGCGACTGATGTGGTTTCCGACCTGGGGCCCCAGTTCACCTCTGTGTTTTGGAGGGAGTTTTGTGAACTGATCGGGGCGACGGTCAGTCTCACCTCCGGGTTCCACCCACAGGCCAATGGCCAGACCCAACGGAAGAATCAGGATATGGAGACCACTCTCCGCTGCATGGCTTCCGATCATCCCACAACCTGGTCAAAACAACTCCTGTGGGTGGAGTATGCCCACAACACCCTCATCAGTTCCGCTACTGGTCTTTCCCCTTTTCAGTGTGCATACGGTTTTCAACCCCCATTGTTCTCTGCATTGGAGAAGGAGGTTACCTGCCCGTCTGTCCAGGCTTTCATCAGACGTTGTCGGAGGACTTGGAGGCAGGCTCGAACAACTCTGCTTCAGTCTGCTAACCGGTACGCCAGATCAGCGAACCGCCGACGCACCAAGGCACCTGTGTACCAGGTAGGCCAGAGGGTGTGGCTTTCCACTCAGAACATTCCCCTTCGGGTGGAGTCTAAGAAGTTAGCACCCAGGTTTATTGGACCCTTCGAGATTGTCAAGGTCATTAACCCCGCAGCAGTTCGACTGAGTTTGCCCCGGAACATGAAGATCCATCCCACCTTCCACGTTTCTAGGATTAAACCTGTCCGGGAGAGTCCTATGATTCCCGCCGCCCCTCCACCACCACCCCCTAGGATGATCGATGGGGGCCCTACCTACACCCTTCGTCGTCTACTTCGTTCCCGTCGCAGAGGAAGAGGGGTTCAATATTTGGTGGACTGGGAGGGCTATGGTCCCGAGGAAAGGCAGTGGATTCCTGCTCGTCATATCCTCAACCCTCAACTCATCCGAGACTTCCACCTGCGTTACCCGGAGCAGCCTTCTAGGACCCACGCTCAACCAGGCGTTAAGCCAGGGGGCACTCGTCCGCTACAGACCAGAGGCTTCGTCGAGGAGGAGGGGGAAGCGTCATCAGTCGAGGAGGACGAGGATTTCCAGGAGGGAGAAACCGAGAGAGCATTCTCAGATGAGTATTAGCCTTTCCCCATACCTCCACCTTCCACCCTTTGTCTGTAGGGTTTTTGTCTATTCTTCTTATATATATATATATATATATATATATATTTTTTTTTTTCTCCTAGAATTTTTCTTAGATGTCAGGAGCCGTCCATTAAGGGGGGGGTTCTGTCACAGTTTGCTTTCTCACTCACCTATTTTCTGCATTAACTTTCCTTAGTCACCTGGTAGTCACACCCTGTCTCTCTCTCACTCTGTTGCACCCATCAGCTCCATTAGTATTTAGGCCCACTTCACTTTCACCTCAGTGCCAGATCGTACTTTGCAGCATGCCAGTCTTTCCCGCATTACCCTTCAGATTGCTCTCCCGGTTTCGACCCTGCCTGTCCCTGACCAGCCTGCCTCGCCTGCTCCCTGACCCGTTCTGTACCTGCGACTCCCGTCCTGCTTTCTCCTGGAACCCTTGCCTGTCCCCGACCAGCCCTTTGCCTACTATCTGCCGTTTTGTCTCCTACCAGCCTATTGCCATCAATAAAGCTGGTTACCGACTATCCCTGGTTTCCCGTGTTCTGCATTTTGGTCCTCAGCTCGTTTGTGACACCGGCCAAATTACGTCAGAATGATCAGCATTCGATACTTAACAGACCTACTAAATATCAGGTTTAACTGTCAGGAGTAGCTAGTGTTATCACGATACCAACATTTTGGTTTCGATACCAAGTCAAGAATTGCGATTCCGATTATTTTTCGATACTTTTCTTAAAAAAAAGGGAAACAGTCTTAAATGTAATTATTGTGCTTTATTTCACACCAGAACCATAACCATAACACACACTTTTAAACAATGAGAACAATAAATTAAATAAATGACAAGAATTCGTATTAAATAAAATTAACACATTTCTTACAGACAGGCCTCGTGGTGTCCGAAGGCTTGCCCTCACTGTCAGAGATATCGCTCAAATACATCCAAATGTAGCTTCTGGCGTCTTTTTTGTCAACAAGCCGAGGCGCAGCGGCAGTTGCACTCCCACTTGCACTCCCACTTGCAGCCATGCTTCTAGTTTTCTCACATGCTCTGGCAGCTAGCGCGTGCACGAGAGAGGGGAGGCACTTGAGCGTGCTTGAGAGGGGCGGGACTGCAGGAAGCAGAGCGCTGAACACACACGGCTCTTATTAAAACGGCGCTTTCTCACCTGAGTACTTTTCCCCGTCATTCTTAAAGTACCGATACTAATGAAACGGAGGAATCGTAACGTTTTTAACGGCAGGGTATCGCGGTACCTTTAAAGTATTGGTACACCGTGCAACACTTGTCAGGAGTCAGTGTCTCTCCCCCAAACTCACACAATTCGATATGAACTGAAGAGCCGCATGAAACTAGGCAAAGAGCCGCATGCGGCTCGAGAGCCGCGGGTTGGCCACCCCTGCACTAGGCGGTGCACACAAGGTACACACAGCATACTAATAATAACTTTGTATTATTAGTGTAGGACACTTATGTATGTATAACATCTGAAGATGTGTAGTTTTATTCATGTTTTTACATAATTTTACAGGATATTGCTATACTATGTCTCATGCTTTACTTCTACACATTAATATCTGATTTGTAAAACATCACAGACAGAAAGCCATATCCGTCATTTAATGATCAGCTATTGAAATTGTGATTCCATAGATGTGTCTCCCATCACCCAAATTCCCTGACTATTCTCTCAACTCAGTATTTACATTCTTATATTCAAAGAAAATCAGTAATAAAACTACAAGTCCTTTTCTATCAGCTGTGCACCGTTATGGTGTAAATATAACCTATACCAATTGGATCAAATATAAAAGTCAGCCGAATTCGTAATGATACTGCAAGGAGACGTATTTTGTGAAAAGAAATGCAAGGTGTTGTTTAATTGTTGATATTTTTATGATCCACGTCACATATTCAGTTTTGGCGGCAGTTCTCCTGTTTGTCCAGAAGTCTTCTCATCAGGGCTCTATAAATAAAGAACTACAGCAGATGTGTAATATTTAATGCAGCCGAACTGTGTATTACAATGCCGTTATGTGATGACTTTCAAAGAGAAAAGCAAGAACACTCGGAATAAAGTATTATTATTATTTTATTTTTTTTCGGATATCATATCGCATTAACATCATATCCCAACATGCATTGCGGCTAAACATCCAATCAACGAGCTTCAAGCTGAGGATCTTGGGTAATCTGTTCAGTGGGTTTGTGTGTATCCTCAAAATGTCCCTTATAGGCCTACGTCTGTTTCCGGTGACTTTATTTACGGCTAAAAAGCATGCTAAAAAGCCCAAGATTATAGAATTAAACGAATAAATAAAACAAGGATAATTGTGTGTTATTGTTGAGTAAATAAGGAAAAAAGATTTTCAAAAATACAGATTTCAGTATTTTGAGGCTCTAAGCCCCATTTCTTTTCCTCACAGATGGGAAAAAAGTCCGACATTATACGATTTAAAATGAAAAACATAAAACACTGGCATGTAATTTACGTTAGAATAAATAGAATCGTTTTGAATAATAGATGAGTAAAATCTACATCACTTTACAGCCCCGCCCAGTTTTGGGGAAACCAACGGTGTCATTTGAACGGCGATCAAGCCTGAAGTCACAGAGATCTTCTGTTACTGTCCTTTCTTCTTAGAGGAAGTACAGAAACACGTAACTCTGGATTTGTTTTAATGTTTGAGCTGCAATAAACGACACAGCAGCTTTTTGGCATGTTAAAAACTATTATTTTCTGCCTCGCTCATGAGAGTAACAGCTGGTGAAATTACAGCCTCGCCTACTGATTTCAAATGTGTGCTCTAAAATGATATTTATAAATGACTATTATCATTATTATAAGCAAGACAATAAATGGCAAAGATATGTAGAAAATAAACGTATTTAAGATACGTTCATAAGTAGGGTTGGGTATCGTTTGAATTTCCACGATTCCGATTCCGATTCCAATTCTACTTTTCGATTCCGGTTCTTAACGGTTCTCAATTCCGATTCTTTGAGGGGCAGGGTAAAAAAATGATACATGCTTCTTCCACCAAAAAAATTACATTTATTCGAGAAACTTTTACACAGGTTAGTTTAAAGTAATATTCACATTAATCAGTCTGTTTATATTCACTGCTATGTAACTTTAACCTGAGAACCACTGAAGCTACAACAGTGCAACAGTCCAACTTTTAAAAACAGTTCTTGTTGAGAAAAACAAGCATATCTGCCTCTCAGGCATACCGGGAAGAAATGTTTGAACATTTTGAAGTAAAATGCTTCAATCTGGTGCACACGCAGAATTACTAGAGACTAGATCTTGGGGGTATAACTCTAAACACCCATATGAAAAAGATCGGTTTACATTTTAATAATTAAATAACAAATAGCCTACATGTAACGCATTTTATTTTTGTTGTTCATTCATATCTTATTTTACTATTTTATTTATGCATATTTTTTTATCTCTCCAGTTTAAAACGATATGTCTGGTTTACTGTCCTATAGTATAGGCCTACATTGGAATGATTTCAAACCTGTTTTATCCCAATAATTATAAAGGAGTGCCTTGGAAATATGTGTTTACATAAATTGTGACCAAAACGTTTGAGACCCACTGAGATAACTTAGACTAAAGTGAACTATCTAAACACTCAGAGTCCTTTACCTCACTGGGCTGGGCTCTCAGTCTGACTGGAGAGGACTCTCCATCCACATCATTGTAGAAACATCTTCTTCTTCCGTGAGAGCAGCTAGCACCAGATGCTAATAACAACAGCGCCCTCCCTTTCTCCCTCGCTCACTCGCACTTTGGCTGTGAGCTGCGGTTGCCAGATAAGCCAACATCCCCCATTTTCATCACTTGCAGCGCCCATCGTACAGGGCAAATGAAAAGTGTAACCGGGATGAGAAGGGTGTTACATTTACTTAATTATGAATGTTGTTACATCAAGGCCAACAATTAGGATGAGCACCAACGGTCAAAACATTTTTTTTTTCTCCCAGAGCTGTCAGCGCAGCGCCTCCACAGATCTGGCGCCCTCGGCGAACATTTATAATGCCAGTGCGACGGGCCGGCCCTGGTCTCAGGTTACACTGTAGGAAATGTAGATACAACGCTACATTGTCCGCCCCGCTGCAGTCATACAGTAGGCTACGGAGAGCGGCGAGAAACATTTCCTCAGGAATCGAAAAGCGGAACCGAAATTCACATTTCTAAATGATGCCGTTGGAATCGAAATGTTGGAACCGGTTCCGAACCGGAACCGGTTCTCGGTACCCAACCCTATCCATAAGAAACGTAACGTGGGAGAAATATGCTTCTAGAAGATATGTAGAAAATAAACGTATTTGAGATACGTTCATAACGAACGTAACGTGGGAGAAAATACGTTTCTAGCTAAACGTAATTGAGAATGCAGTTTAGTTCTGTGGGAACGTAATTTTTAGGAGACAGGGTTGCGCATTCACGCTCAAACCCGCTTGAGGAATGAACGGTGTGTGGAGGCATATCTGTGACATAGGAAATAAGCCTGTGCTGTCTAATCAACCGTCAGGTTTTAAAGACAGCCGGTTTGTGCCGCGAGCCCTGTTGCCTAATAACCGACAGGCTATGAGGCAGCCGCTTATGTCATCCGGAGGAGAGCTCTCCTGAACCGAGGGAACGGGGAGATCTCATTAGGCGGCTGCCTTTCCGATGATCTCCGGAGTTCCTGGAGAATACCGCCTATACGGCAGAGCCGAGATGGCGGATAGTGTCAGCCCGGCAGCCGAACCTATAGCTGACACCGGGCCTCGCCCTGTCTCCCCCGTCCGGAGGAGAGGGAGGATGGGGCCGGGGGAACCACATGGTGATCCGTGAATGGAGGGGAAGGAGTCACCTGACTGCTGCCCGCCACTCGGATCCAATAATCAAGGGCTTGGCCAATCATCCCCGGCCGCAGCCGCGAGAGCGTTCGCTCTCTGCTGTCTGTGGGCCAGAGGAAGACGGACACAATGAGTGCACGACACCTGGGGAGTGAGAGCCGCGTTTGCGTGCTCCAATCCCCGGCAGGACTCACCTGTATCGTCTGTGTAAAGCCGCTTCCTCCCTGGAGCGAGCCAGCCACAGCCGGTCGTAATTCATATGTCGGCTAACACCGAGCCCCGCCCTGTCTCCCCCGTCCGGAGGAGAGGGAGGATGGGGCCAGGGGGAAATGTTTGCTTTCTAGTAAACAGCTCTGAAAAGAGCTTGTGCCTGTACAGTGCTTCTGCGACGGAGTGCTGAAGAAAAGTGGGAGCAGATTGTAGGGACTACTTCCTATTTATACGGAAGTGAGTCCGTAGGTGGGGCCCATAGGTGGGGCCCATAGGTGGGCGTGTATTTAGTCTGTCAGTGCTGCACACGTGCAGTGGGGATTACCCAATAGCGATAGCCTTAGAGGGCGAAGCCTTATACGAAATAGAACAGAGACACAATATTGTGTGTGGGGGTTGATGGAGGAGATAGCACTCCTCCGTGCCGATCCCATGAGTTTGCTTCAAAAGAAGGAACACTCAAAACAACCAGGACGAGGGTTAAACAATAATCTGTTTTAATTATAAAAGGTAATAATGCAATACAATATAATACATTACCATACCATACAAAGCCATATCATATCATATGCGTAATGTCAGGAATATGCCTACCCCTGCCCTGGTTCATGTGCTGCAAGACCCTCCGGTCTGAGCAGCGCGAGAAGAGAGGCAGAACAAAAGGATGAACAGGCTCTCAATACCAACACAGACAGGAAGGGGTGGAGTTTAACGGGTCGTCTTTTCCGGTCATCTCAAACAAACACCTCTGGCATTCACTGTCTCATATTTTTGCAGCCTCCACACACACATCCCCCCACATTTGGGTCTTGCTCACAAAGATAACACAAAGATTTCATCTCTCATATCTCCAACTTCTTTTTACACAGACTGCTTATTATTAATACAAAGTAATTAAACCCACACATATACTATTCAAGATGTGTAGACTTCCCTGAAACATGACATGCATGTTTTTAAGCAGAATCTTAAGCAGATCTTAAGCAGAATATACTCTCATCCACCCAGCCCCCTGTCCTGCATACCTACACCTCCCCCACAGAGCAATAAAACCCTGTTTACTCCAACCAGCCCAGAATGTTTATAGCCATTTTAGTCCTCACATTTATGAAAGGATAGAACAGAGAAATCAATATAAAACACAAACACAGGTATTGTTTGAACAGTATTCACTTAACTGCTACTATTGATAATTACCAGAGAAACTCAAGGGACCTCTTTTAATATCTGGAAATTGCAACAAAACTTTCTGCCATTTCAAATGTAACACACTTCTTAAATATCAGATGATAATAATCTGCAGGGTGTGTCCCGGAAAGTGATACTTGATACTGGAGAGTGGAGGATATTAATGATTGTGTTACATTTTAGCAGCGGTGCACATACCATTAATATGGGGACATGCCGGACAGATCAAGTAAGGGTGACGATCCACCCGCTGTGAAATTAATTTATCTTCCATATTTGCCGTACACTTGTTTTTACGGAAGTTGAGATGTTTCTCGGTTGTGATTGGTTGTTTCTCGTCACATGACGAGCGGTGCGCACTGCTGCAGTAGTGTACGTCAATGGAAATGAGCTCGCAATGCTGATGTGTATGGCTCCGTACAAAGTTGTACTCATTGCATTAGTATAGGCTACTGTAGCTTTTTACACTGGAGGCGCCCATCTCGGCAGAAGTCGGTTCATATTAACCTAAAGATACATAATTAAATGGTAAATGTCGCCTTTAAGGAGCAGACATTTTTTGTATTTGTGTGTGAATAATGAAATAATTTCAAATATGTTTTTCTGTGATAGGTAATTGGTGTGGAGAAGATTGACCTCAGCCTTCCTTTGAACATTGTTCCAAAGGCTCTGTAGTAAATGGTGAGTATTCAAATGTTTTGTGTGATTTACTTGACTAACTTAAACTTGACCTTTAACGAATTGAAAACTGGTATTAGTCTGATAATTTCTGAATATTTATTCATAACATTTACATACTGCAAACATTGCAGGGATATACACATTTTCTGATTTATTAGGCAAACGTTATTCAGAAAGAGGCAAAAGCCAAACATTCTGTGATAAATCCTCCTTCACAAAAGTGATAATGTTTTGTTTGTTGAAATGGCTATAAGGGTGTTTCTTATATGTAGTCTTATATTACAGTAATACTTATTTTAAGTCGCTTTGGAAAAAAATGTAAACTAAATGAAATGTAATGTAGTCTAACCTGGTTGTTCGCACTTGATATAAAAAGTTATTCTCACTATGGAGCCAAAACAGGAGTAATGTGGTCCCTTGTCCGTGCTCTGGTCAATACATTTTGAATCAGCTGAAGCAACTTAACTGAGTTTTTGGTACACCCTGATAATAAAGAGTTACAATAAGCTAGCCTTGAAGTAACAAATGCATGGACTAGTTTCTCTGCATCGTTTTGAGGCAAGCACACAACTACAATCATAACATCATTAGAAAATGAAATGATTTCATGATTTTCATGACTATGATATTTTGTTTTCTTTGATAAATGCGGAGTTTAAGCGCATAACAACCCTGCCCCTCCAATCAAGAGTTCTCTCTCAGCTGGATGTGCTATCTGACAAACTTCTGAAGGTTTTTGAGAAGAGAGGAGGACAGATAGGCCAGCGTCTAAACTGTATTATGTCAAACATGACTCAAGTAAGAATTCATTTTAAGGAAATTATACATCGAGTCAATAGTGTACACATTTCATTGAGCAAAACAGATTCTTTCTTTTCTTATTCCCCTTCACTTAGGTTGATGATGTCGATTTATTCCGGGATTGTCTTCTCAAGGGGCTGTGTGTGTACCTCAATGAGAGAGTTTGTGGTCAGTAGAAGTAATATTTGACCTTTTGATTTTTTTGTTGGGCGTTAAAATATATATAGCCAAAAGTATGTGAACATCCCTGTTTTTTGTTTAATAGCCAGACTACACTGAAAAGCTAGAGGGCTTTTAATTTAAAACAGATACAGGAAATGAAACATTTTTTATCAGGTCAGACAGGACTATATCAGATAACAAGGAGGCTTAAAAGTACTGAAATCTGACCAAATGTACTTGTTAAACACAGGGACTTAGTAATGGGTATATATATGTATTGATTTGTTAGATCTCACTCTGTTCCTTTTGTGACTGTGCGCTCTGCAGACAGAAGATGAAGACGTCATTCTGCGGTCTATTGAGGGGATTACAGTGGGACTTTATGCCGTCAAACACAATTCCACCATGAGACCAGAGGACAGATGAGACCAGAGGACAGATGAGACCAGAGGACAGATTGTCCTGGAAGGCCAACAGGTACTAACTGATGTGGACAACATTGCATTAGCTGCTACCATGTTATTTGGACTAATGTATGCAATGAACCTGAACGACCCTCCTAAACTGAAGTGCACGTTCGAAGTGCTCCAGAAAATGTTAATGGAGCTAGACGGCAACATGCTCTCCAAGAAAGCCCAAGCGTTTAAAAACAAACTGTTTGAGTGAGCTGTTGCCACGGACCATTGTGCACTTTTACAGCATTCATACTGGACTTTCATCAATACAACTGTCTTGCACTTCCTTTGCTCATGCTTTTTGCTTGATTTGCATGTTTCAGAAATGTGTGTTTTTCCTTGGGTCATGTGTTAGGGTTAGGGTTACAGAAACCCTCCTTTTTACGCAGCGGTCCAGACATAGACATCAAACAGTTACTTTGTCATTAGGGCAGGGATATCTAAATACTTTCCAAGGTTTGACATCATGAATTGTGCTACTTTTAAAGCAAGGAGCGATGTTTTCAAATCTGTAATCAAAAAGCTCCGCAAAAACTAAAGCAGTTCCTACCGTTGGCTTTTCAAACTGACAAAAGAAGCTCTAACTGTTTTTCAAATGTAACAGTTTGAAAAGCAAGCAAACTGTCTGATTGTCTTTAGTTTTCCACTGTCGTGTGATAGCAACATGGAGGATTTTAACATTAATTTTAATATATTTGGAGAGCACAGTAATTTGGAGGAATGGTTAGTGGCTGATGAGTCCCCAGTGAAGAAAAGAAAAAGACAAGAGGGACAAGAAAACAGCGGAGAAGTAACGGGCAGAAACAACCTGATCTCACCAGAATGCGTGACTCCACCACGACTCCTTAACACTGCATTGCGTGGTGGACATTCCATTTCAAAATGCTGTTTGTCGCTCGGCGTAAACTTTGCGCACTGCCACTCCAACATCCAATCACACTGCCACTCCAACATCCAATCACACTGCCACTCCAACATCCAATCACACTGCCACTCCAACATCCAATCACAGAGCTTGAGGACAAACACCTTCATGCCGATCTAGATCCCTCCGCTTCGCGTCGGGCTCCTGATCAGCCTGTCGGTGTTCTTTTCCCCATAATGACCGCGTCGCAGCACATTATCCCTTACATATTGTTCAGGTTCAATTACGAAACTATTAAAGTACGGGTCTGAGTCTGACCATATTAATTTGTGAATAAAATATTTGTAAATAATAATTAGAAGCTGAGTAATCGGCTGCGGAGCAAGCTGCTGACATATGGGCTCAGTGGGCGGAGTTACAGAGACAAACATACGTTTTTTATTATTTCTTAACATGATTGAGACTTATAGAACGTACACCCCTCAAGTATAACATAGTTCTACATGATTGATTCATGTTTTGACGAGAAACATGAATAAATTATGTTTCATATATTAAATGCATATTTGCAAATTGAACAACCCCACTTTCCCCTTTTTTTCAGTGCATGATGGAAAAACCAAAAGCTCACCTGGATGTGTGGTGGTTGTTAATATTGTTCTATTTCGTATATGGCTTCGCCCTCTAAGGCTATTGCTATTGGGTTATCCCTCTGCGCCCCCGCGCAGCACTGCCTGGGGCCAGAGCACGCGGACGCGGCTCTCAGCCAGCAGATCGCATGTTCTCACTGTGTTCGTCTCCCATCATCCGACAGGAAGCAAAGGGCGGACGCTCTAGCTGCTGCGGGTGAGGAGGACGACTGGCCCATCCAGAACAGGGACAACAACCTGTTTCTGGAGGCGAGTGGGGGGCAGGAGTCGGACGACTCCTACCCCGTCTCCCTCCATGGCTCGCCATGCGGCTCTCCCCTTCCCCCTCTTCCCCGGACGGGGGAGACGGGGTCGGAGCGAGAGTCAGAGGTGGCGGCCGAGCACGTGGTCCCCTTCTCCGTGTCCACGGCGCTACCGGCGTTGGGTGGCATTATGCTGGAGCTGCCGGAGATAATCGGTAAAGCAGCAGCATGCAGAGGCCTCCCCGTTCCCCGAGGACGGGAGAGGGTGGCTCTGGATGACATGGCCGGAGTATTTTCCCGGGTGCAGACGGGCAGGAGTGACCCGATCTGGCCGCGCTTCCCCGCCATTAGGCGTTACCAGGAAGGGGCAGCGGCGAACCCGAGGACCTTAAGGGCTCCGGTGGCCACCTTTGTTCCCTTCACTAAGGTGGAGGGGTTCACGGACGAGGTTTTTCCAACCACACCCGCTCTGGAACCGAGCTTAACGGTGTTTTTCGGGGTTAGGCAGGCCAACTTGGTCGCCGGACGACGCCCTATGTTGGCCACCCCCAAAGACCAGTATGTCGCCCGCCAGGCTGACCGGGCGCACCAGTGTGCGTTCCAGGCATCGGCAGCAGCGAATAACATCGCGTTGCTGACCAACTCGTCCCGTGCCTCCAGGGCACCGTCCCGCGCCTCCAGGGCACCGTCCCGCGCCTCCAGGGCACCGTCCCGCGCCTCCAGGGCACCGTCCCGCGCCTCCGGCCCCCCACCAGAGAGGGGGGGTAAGAAGGGAGTGAGGTACTCACAAAAGCCGGCCTTGACGGTTTGGGGGGAGTGTGAAGGAAATAAAAAAAGATTATTTCCCAACATGTTGTCTGAGTCATCAGTTACAAATGTATTTCACATATCCTCCACCCTGGGTGAACCAGCTGCCTATGACCTATCGGTTAATAGCCAGCTGAGTTCGTTACAAAAGCCTGCACTATTTAATCTATCGATTAATAAGCGGCAGAGCACAGTAACTACACCAGCTGCCTCCAATCTGTTGATTAGTAGGCAGCAGGAGTCGCTGCAGAGGCCTGATGGTTATGACTTTTCGATTATTAAACCACAGACCTCGCGGCATTCCTCTGTCCGAGATATGCCACCTACACACGGTACAATAAGCCCATGAGCGCCGTGGTAACGCCTCATGTGGATATCACTGCACACACCCCCATCCATCCTCTGAGCGTGTACGCGCGTCATGATGAGAGGCTGAGTGAAATGCAGCGTGTGGAGGTTTCCTCACAGCCCTTTCGCTCTAGGCCCACCTTGGGTTGCCTCACGGGCAGCGGCGGCGAGGGCTTTGGCGTGGCTCGTCGTCATGACAACCACAACACATCTCGAGCATGTGCGCCCGCTCTCAGAGTGTTTCTCGGAGTGGCAGCGCGTGTGTCTGATGGACAGATGGATGAGCAGGCTGATCAGCAGAGGGTACACCCTGCAGATCGCCTCCCCCCCCCCACAGTTCAACGGGATACAGGTGACACGCCTGTCATCCAGAGAACAGTGTCTTGCGCTCCAAGCAGAGCTACAGGAACTCCTGTTGAAAGAGGCTATTTCCAGGGTTCCCCAGGAGGAAGAAAATCAGGGGTATTACTCCCGCTATTTTCCTATCCCGAAAAAGACGGGGGAATGAGACCCATCCTCGACCTGTCAGCTTTCAACAAGGCAATAATGAAGAGACCTTTTCACATCGTCACCTTCTTAAACTAATGGCCTAAGTCATATTTTGGAGAAAATGTTTTTTTTGCCTAAATCATCTCTTCTTGATGCTGGCCACCTCTGGTAAAATTGCCTACATCCTTATTGAAAGGATAGTGCTGTTCCTACCCTGATAGTATAATGGCCTATGTCAAGAGTGTGACTGAGGCCATATATTTAAAAAAGAGAATTGCTTAAGTCACATTGTCTTGTGACTTAGGCAATTTTACAAGCTTTACAAAATGGCTGCTTCAAGAAAAAGAAAAAACTAACAGATAAATTAAGTTATTTTCATGGTTCAGGGCTTGTCCCCTAATGGGCAAGTGATGTTTACTATACTATAGGCTAGGCTATAAATGTTGTGTAGTTATATAGCTAATGTAGCTCCATGAAGATGTTCCGCTGAGTTTTGCCGACACACTCAGCCGCAGCTGCGTGGATCTCCACTCACAGTTCGCCACACACTCACGTGTGTGTGCTCAGGCTGAGTGCCGTGGTATCTCGCAGACCCCATGCAGCAACCAGGAAACGACACCAGTAATCGAGCTCACACTGTCCGCTCCTCAAGCCTCAAAAGGCGGATCAGCGAGCCCGGCAACGTCTTGCCAACACAGCACCCAGACCGCATGCAGCATTCTCATCTGTTTGTCATTACTGGTGTCATTTCCTGGTTGCTAACAAACGCCATTGTAACACATAATCACTGATGTTCCGCTGTAACGGTGGTGGACTCATCAGAACAGAGTGGGCGAGCTGACCAATCAGAGCACAGTGGGCTCATAGGGAGGGGGGGGGGCAGGAGCTCCAACAAGCCGTGTAGGACAGAGAGTGAATACACAGACTATACAGAGATGCTGTTTGAGAAACCAATGTGAGTTTGGAACAATGTAAATATATTCTAGTAGACCTCAACAATGGAATTATGATCAGTCGAAATGGCCATGACATGGGACCTTTAAATGGAAAAGGGTTAGCTGCAATTAAAAACACAGCAAAGAAGAGCTGGAGGGAGTAGTGAGGAGAGGCACATGCCTCCTCAGGGTTTCATTTACTTGCCTTTTGTTTTATTTAGCTGAGATTTAAGTTGTACCTTTTGAGTTTGCTATATTGAATTAAAGGGCCAACAACGTCCAAACTGCCCTCTCTTTTCTGAGTCTCTGTATGCTCTTCTAGCATTTGAAACTATTAGTGGCCGACCCAGCCCCATGGTCTGTCACAGTAATGCGGAAAAGAGAAGTGCACTGTTTTGCCTAAGTCACTTACTCCAGAAGTAATAAGGCCTAAGTCAGGTTTTAAATTGCCTAAGTCACAACAACATGTTCGTAAATTAGCCTAAGTCATCTAATCCTCTTATTTTACACAATTGACAGACAGTGTTATTTGTACATCAATAGTCATATATTGTCATAACCTTTTTGTGTGAAATAATTAATATATATCATATATTCTATATTTGGTTCAGTTTTTTGAAAAACTTTCAAATATGACTTAGGCCATTAGTTTAAGAAGGTGACGACATGCTGACAGTCAAAAAGGTATTCACCAGGGAGACTGGTTCACCTCTATAGACCTACAGTAAAGGATGCATACTTCCATGTACCCATCATCCCGCAACACAGGAAATTCCTGCGGTTTTCATTCCAGGGAATATCGTACCAGTACAACCGTCTGTCGTTCGGTTATTCCCTGGCTCCTCGCACTTTTTCAAAGTGTGTAGAGACGGCGCTACGGCCGCTACACAGAGGAGGGATGAGAGTACTATTTTACCTGGACGACCTGCTGCTGCTGGCTCGCTCCAGGGAGGAAGCAGCTTTACAGACGGTACAACTCATATCGCATCTGTCAAAGCTGGGTTTCATAATGAACTGGAAAAAGAGCTGTCCTCTTCCCTCCGAGAGTATTATTGACCTGGGGGTGGAATTAAACTCAGCCCGCATGAGAGCACGACTCTCACGGCAGAGAGTGGAGAAGCTGACAGCTCTCCTTCAACATGTCACACCCCGCAGCGTGGTGACGTCACTCTCCGTGATGCGGCTGCTCGGCATGATGGCAGCAGGTCACGGGGTGATTCCCCTGGGTCTCCTGCACATGAGGAGACTGCAGAGGTGGTTCATCAGCCTGTGCATTGACCCCGTACGACAGAAGAGGCGCATGGTGGTCATCCCTCTGTCCATGGGTTCAGACTTAATCTACTGGAAAAGTCCCCACGTCCTGTCAGAGGGGGTAGCCCTGGGCAGAGTTATGTCACACACCTCGGTGTTCACAGACGCATCGCTCTCAGGGTGGGGAGGAACGTGCATGACGCAGGCAGTGGGAGGACAGTGGCCGGCTCACATGTCTTTCCACATAAATGTGCTGGAATTAATCTCCGTACGGAGAGTAATTCAACATTTTGCCCCGTTGCTGCGGAATCAGCATGTGATGATTCGCACAGACAACAGAGCCGCGGCGGCCTACATCAATCGCCAGGGAAGTGTACGCTCAGCGCAGCTCCTGAACACAGCCAGGCGGCTGTTGATCTGGGCGCGCGCACACGTGCTCTCCATCAGAGCACTGTATGTGCCCGGAGAGCTGAACAAAGGGGCAGACCTCATGTCCCGAGGAGGTCCTCGCCAGGGGGACTGGAGCCTCCATCCCGAGCTGATCGCCCAGGTTTGGAGCCAGTTCGGGAGGGCGGAGGTGGATCTATTCGCCGCACGTGGGAACGCGCAATGCGCACTCTGGTTCTCCCTGTCAGCGCGGGACCACCCCCCTCTGGGGGTGGACGCATTCGCACATCGACCATGGCCCAGGGGACGGCTGTACGCCTTCCCACCAGTCCCGCTGATTCCTCGGCTCCTGGACCGGGTACAGGAGGAGCGGCTGTCAGTGATCCTAATTGCCCCGGAACGCACGGGAGCTTCCTGGTTTCCATGCCTACAGCGTACGCTGTCAGGCAGGCCATGGGAGATCCCGTGGCGGGGGGACGCTCTCTCACAGGTGGAGGGAGCGATCTACAGTCACCCAGTGATAGGCCAGCCCTTATGAGCATGGCCCCTGAGCGGGAACACTTAGAGAGGTGGGGTCTCTCTCAAGATGTTGTACGCACCATTCAGGGAGCCAGGGCCGCGTCTACCAGAGCGTCCTACACAGCCAAGTGGGCAGCGTTCCAGCGTTGGTGTGTAGAAAGAAGCCTGGACCCCATCACGTGCCCCCTGCCTCACGTGCTGTCATTCCTCTAGCTGTTGTTGGACAGGAATTTGGCGTTCAGCACAAACAAGGTATATGCGGCTGCCATATCATCTTGTCACGTGGGTTTCGGAGCAGGGACGTTGTTCAGTCACGCCCTGATGAAACGGTTTCTGCAAGGGGTACGAAGACTCAGACCGGTGTCACGCGCACTGGCGCCTCAGTGGGATTTGGCTTTGGTGTTACGAGCACTAAGCAAAGCCCCATTTGAACCTTTAGAGCAGGTTCCCCTCAACATGTTATCAGCCAAAGTAGTACTGCTTTTGGCTCTAACATCGGCGAAAAGGGTGAGTGATTTATCGGCTCTCTCTGTGGCCCCGTCATGCCTCCGGATCCAAGGGGATGGCAGTTCGGCTGTGTTACGCCCTAACCCAGCCTTTATGCCAAAGGTCATCACAAGCTCTTTTAGGTCAAGAGTGATCACCCTGGACGGGTTTTTTCCGCCTCCTCATAAAACGGAGGAAGAAGCCACATCTCATCTCCTCTGTCCGGTGCGCGCACAGGTCTGCTATGTGGCGCGCACGGCGGCATGGCGCCGAGAGCAGCTGTTCCCCCTCTATGATCGCAGGATAAGGTGGGACCTTCGTCTCTACTTTCTCACAGCGGCCGGTATGTATTGTTCCCAGCCTTCACCCCGTCGGGAAGATAGGCATGTTTTGCTATGTTCCAGGGACGGTGATGCGCCATTACGCATGGCACAACAGGCAGGGGGTGTTATTGAGCAGGTGTGTCTGTGCTTCTAGTGCCGGGCGGACCCAGTGGGGCGCAGACTACATCATGCTTCGCCCTTAACCCAATAGCGATAGCCTTAGAGGGCGAAGCCATATACGAAATAGCCCTGGGGTTACCTACTGTAACCCAGCTTCTATGAGTAATGGCGCAGCCCTCTAAGCGCTGGGCCCCACTGGCTCTACGAATAGCTGAAGAAAAGTTATATTGTATGGGAGCAGATTGCCGGGCCACCTTCCTATTTATACCGGAAGGAGGCCCGAGGGTGGGGCCCACCTAGCGGGTGGGCGTGGAATACAAGTGTTTCAATGCTGCGCGGGGGCGCAGAGGGATAACCCAATAGCGATAGCCTTAGAGGGCTGCGCCATTTACTCATAGAAGCTGGGTTACAGTAGGTAACCCCAGTATTGGAGAAAAATACATGAATGTTGTTCAAAGAAATGTGTTTGTCTTTATTGACTATTTGTTTTAAAATGTTATGATAAATGCTGTAGATATAAGAGATTAGGATGGATCCTGTAGAAGAATGTATGACATGCCTCTATTCACATGAAATAAATAATCTTATGTACCCCTTGAGCACTAGGTAGATTAAACAGAAAACTATAGCATGTATTTTAAACAAAACATTAATGTGGCTTTAACAGGTACAAATGAAATATACTGACTGAGTATATTAAAAGCCTAAAATGAACATTAAAAGTCATGTTGGTTAAACATAGGGTAAATGAATATACCTATATTAAAGGAAATATTCACATTATCATAACAATTTCATGTTTCTTTGACATAACATAGTTGTGTGTCTCTAACATAATGGAATAGTTTTGAGTACACATGATTTTAATATGTGCAACCGATCTCCATGTTTTTTATTACTTAAGTCCAACAGACTTTTTAGAGTGAAGCTTAAATAAAGAAATCATGTTGCTTTAACAGGTACAAGTTAAATATACTGAGCATATTAAAAGCCTAAAATGAACATAAAAAAGTCATGTTGGTTAAACATAGGGTAAATGAATATACCTATATTAAAGGAAATATTCAAATGAACATAACAATTTCATGTTTCTTTGACATAACATAGTTGTGTGTCTTTAACATAATGGAATAGTTTTGAGTACACATGTTTTTAATGTGTGCAACCGGTTTCCATATTAAAATCATGTTAATCCAACGGCCTTTTATTTCAGTGTGGAGCAGTATTGGAGCAGTAACAAGGCTATTATGTAAGCTGGCACTTCTACTAAGCCAGACAGGAAGCAGTTTAAAAAACGGTCGCCATGCAGGTTTGAAGTGTTGAGGACTAAAGCGTAGTAGCCAATGGTGACAACAATCCTGCAGAGACATTCAAGACAACAAATTGAGTACACATAGGATGGGAGACACACATTTGGGATGGATCTGTAATATTTACATTGTTTTGTAGAGTGATTTTTTGAGTTAAAGAGAAGATTGTAGACATACCACAGCATTGAGCACAGCACTGTAATGGAGAACATATTGCAGCTGCTCACAATAACTGAAAAGTTGTATTTCTTGTCTTTCCTAGACATTGTATCGTCAATCTTGGAAAAAGAAGAAAATGCATTTGCAACAATTAAAAGCATCAAATCCTAAACTGTGAAAATAGCCCTGCCACTCATGAAACACACATTTTAAAATAAAAAGCTTGGATGTTAGAATCAGTCAAATGTAGTTGAGTAAAAAGTACAGAATTCACAAAACAGAATAGTATATTGAGTTGATACTTGACTATAATTACCTTAGTGAAATTGCTGACCTGAAATGCAATACTCTCAAGACTTGGATGTGGTGTCTTGGCAATTGTGTTAGTTGTGTTTGTTTTATGTCTGTCATTTCATGTTTAGTCAGGTATGTAATTCCAAGTCTAGTGAGGTTTCTATGTAGAGTCAGGTTTTCATGTTACTTGTCGTCTTGTCTGTCTATTTTATGTGTCACGATTCTCATGTTATGTCACGTTTGTAGTTTTGTCTGTGTTGGTGTTTTTCTTGTCTTTGGGTTTTATTGTGTAAAGTGTTCACCCCCGTTTCCTGCCTGTCTGCTTTCTGTCTGTTTCCCTCCCTGATTACCCGATTGTGTTCACCTGTTGTCCTTGTGTTTCTCCTCCCCTGCCCAGCTGTGTCTTGTTCTGTGATTACCCTTCTGTGTATTTAGTCTAGTCTTCCCCTGTGCTCCATGTCGGTTCATTGTTTCCCCTCCATGTTATTTCACGGTCTGTGTTCCTTGTGCAGCTTTATTGGATATTTTGGATTCTGCCTTGTTTTTGCCACAGCTTTATTATTTAATAAAGCTCGCTTTTCATTATTCTGCATTTGAGTCCTACCTGCTTCACCCATTCGTAACAGAATGAACCGACCAAAAATGGACCCAGTGGATATGGAAGATTTTGAGTTAGATCTGTTCGATCTAGACTTTTCCCTTCAATGTTATCATGCCGAGTGGAAAGGAACTTCTTCTAGAAAGGACAAAGAGGCTATTCTCGAGAGGGCACGAATGGAGGTGGCCGAAATGCCTTGGTTGAGGAGTTCGTTGCCGGAGTGGTTACAGCTTTTCACAAGTTGTCCTGAGGACTGGTCCGACGCATCTAACCCTTTCCTCGGATCCGACTACGGTCCTGTTGGAGGTCCACGGAGTCTCCAAAGAGCCTCTAGGAGACGCAGGGCCAGGATTCCAGCCCGTGCTCCAACAGCCATGATCCGGGCTTCAGTTCCGGTTTCCACAGCCATGGATCCATGCACCAGTACCGGCCCGCAGAGCTATGTTTCCTTGCTCGATTACCTGGCCCACACAGCCATGGTCCAGGCCTCGGTTCCGGTTCCAGCGGCTCCAGTTCCAACCTCAGACCTTTTCTCAGGAACCCGTCTGGCGTTTGGAGGTCCACGGAGCCTCCAAAAGGTCTCTGGAAGATGCAAGGCCAGGATTCCAGCCCATACTCCAGCGGCTCCGGCTCCAGTGCCGGTCCCAGCAGCCATGGTTCCGGCCCTGGTTCCGGCCTCAGCAACCATGGTTACAGCCCCAGTTCTGGCCCCAGCAGCCATGGTTCCGGCCCCAGTCCTGGTCCCAGCTGCCATAATCCCTCCTCTAGTCCCTTCTCTAGTCCCTTCCCTAGTCCCTCCTCAGGTCACTTTCCTAGTCCCTTCTCTAGTCCCTTCCCTAGTCCCTCCTCAGGTCACTTTCCTAGTCCCTTCTCCAGTCCCACCTCTAGTCACTTCTCTAGTCACTACTCAAGTCCCTTCCCAAGTCCCTTCCCAAGTCCCTTCTCTAGTCCCTTCTCTAGTCCCCTCTCGAGTCCCCTCTCCAGTCCCCTCTCGAGTCACCTCTCGAGTTCCATCTCTAGTCCCTACTCAAGTCCCGCCTCTAGTCAATTCCCTAGTCCCATCTCTAGTCCCTCCTCTAGTCACTTCTCGAGTCCCCTCTCGAGTTCCCTCTCGAGGTCCCTCCTCTAGTCCCTCCTCGAGTCCCCTCTCTAGTTCCCCTCTCAAGTCCCCTCTCGAGTTCCCTCCTCTAGTCCCTCCTCTTGTTCCTCCTCTAGTCCCCTCTGGAGTTCCGTTTCTAGTTCCCCTCTCGAGTCACGTCTCAAGTCCCTACCCAATGTCCTGGTCTGTTGGAGGTTCCGCTGGGGGTCCTGCCAACTCCATGTCCTGTCCCGTTGGAGGCCCCGTCGACTACTCCTCTGCCGGGGGTCCTACCAATCGTATGTCTGTCCCGTTGGAGGTCCCGCCGTCTGCTCTCCTGCCGGGGGTCCTGCCAGCTCCTTGTCCCATCTCGTTGGAGGTCCCACCGACTGCTCTCCTGCCGGGGGTCCTGCCAACCCTTTGTCCTGTGCCGTTGGAGGCCCCGCCGACTGCTCTTCTGCCGGGGGTCCTGCCAGCTCCTTATCCTGTCCCGTTGGAGGTCCCGCCGACTACTCTCCTGCCGGGGGTCCTGCCAGCTCCTTATCCTGTGCCGTTGGAGGCCCCGCCGACTGCTCTTCTGCCGGGGGTCCTGCCAGCTCCTTATCCTGTCCCGTTGGAGGCCCCGCCGACTGCTCTTCTGCCGGGGGTCCTGCCAACCCTATGTCCTGTGCCGTTGGAGGTCCCGCCGACTGCTCTCCTGCCGGGGGTCCTGCCAATCCTATGTCCTGTTCCTCTGGGGGTCCCGCCAACCCCTTGTCCTGTTCCGTTGGAGGCCCCACCATCACCTGTCTCACCGGGGGTCCTGCCAACTCCTGGTCCTCTTCCGTGGGGGATCCTGCCGAAGCCTGTCCCACTGGCTCCGGTTCCTGTTCGGCCGACACCGGGTTCTGCCCGGCCTCCGGAGCTGTCTGTTCTTCGCCCTCGAGCCCGGCCCCCTGAGAGCCTCGTTCTTCGCCCTCGAGCCCGCCCCCCTGAGAGTCGCGGTCTTAGCCCTCGAGCCCGGCCCCCTGAGTGCCGCGGTCTTCGTCCTCGGGCCCGGCCCCCTGACTCTTCCTGCCGCTGCTTTCGCCCTCATGCTCGGCCCCCTGAGTGCTGTGGCCTTCCGCCCGAGACCCCGTCCTTGGTCTCTGCCTTGCCCCTGGGCCTTCCGCCCGAGACCCCCTCCTTGGTCTCTGCATTTCCCCCGGGCCGTCCGCCCGAGACCCGTCCTCCAGACCCCCTCCACCCACCCTTTCTTGGCCCTAGTTATGTGTCCTCCCTCCGGTCCCCCTCCACCCACCCTGCTGGACCTTTTTTTTTTTTTTTTTTTGGGACGTCTGGGATCCGTCCCTTGAGGGGGGGGTTCTGTCACGATTCTCATGTTATGTCACGTTTGTAGTTTTGTCTGTGTTGGTGTTTTTCTTGTCTTTGGGTTTTATTGTGTAAAGTGTTCACCCCCGTTTCCTGCCCGTCTGCTTTCTGTCTGTTTCCCTCCCTTATTACCCGATTGTGTTCACCTGTTGTCCTTGTGTTTCTCCTCCCCTGCCCAGCTGTGTCTTGTTCTGTGATTACCCTTCTGTGTATTTAGTCTAGTCTTCCCCTGTGTTCCATGTCGGTTCATTGTTTCCCCTCCATGTTATTCCACGGTCTGTGTTCCTTGTGCAGCTTTATTGGATATTTTGGATTCTGCCTTGTTTTTGCCACAGCTTTATTATTTAATAAAGCTCGCTTTTCATTATTCTGCATTTGAGTCCTACCTGCTTCACCCATTCGTAACATTATGTCTGTCATCTTTAGTCAAGTTCCCATGTTTCATGTCATGTCTCGTTTTCCAATTTCCTGTTTTATTTTGTACTTGCCTCTTGTCTTTTCAGGCCCTGTTACTTCCTCACTTTGGGTGTTTTTCCGCCATCGTCAACGTCTGCCCCGCCCCTGATTGTTTCCACCTGTTCCCAATTCCCTCATGTTTAAATAGTCCTTGTCTCCTTTTGTCTTGTTTCAGTGTGCGTCTATGTCCAGAGACCCAGCGTGATACCAGAGAGGAGAGTTACCAGAGAGGAGGGTTTTGTGTCTTTGAAATCAAGTGTTTTGTTTTGTCCTCGCAAGAGTGATTTTTTTTGTTAAAACTTTGTTTTATTTTTCTCATTAAAATATGAGTCGTCGCATTTGAGTCCAGTATTTTTTGTACCCCGTTCTAACATGGACAACATGGACTCAGCCGACTCAAATATTTAAAGCGGATGTCGAAGGACAGAGAGCAGAGCTTGCTCACCATGCTGCACAGCTGGTCTCATTAACAGAGGAGTTGGTAACCTCACTGATCGCCAAGCAGAATTCCAGGAGGCTGTAACTAATCAAGTTAATCACCTGGCGGTTCAAGTGTACAGAGCTCTTGCCCAACTCGAAGCTGGATCATCTACACCAGGGGTCGGCAACAGGCGGACCGCGATCCGGACCCAGACGCCGACCTATACGGACCCGGAGCTATAATCAATACATTAATAGGGGATTTTCCGGCTCCTCCCGCTTTTGTAACGCTGATTTGGGTGACTTGTGTAATTCGTGGAGAACCGAAGAGTTTTTGTTTTGGGGGGGAGTCCGTCAGTCAGTCTGACTGACTGACGGACAACTTCTCACTTCAAAAAAGAAGAAGAAATCTAGACCGCAAAAATAATTAAACAAGCGAGTACCTGTTTCTCCTGGCCAAGGACAGGTTTGTTGAACACAACACGAGCGTAACGTGTCTTCACGTGGTATATGTCTCGTCTGAAAGGAGGGCTGACAGAGAGCACCGGAACGCCGCTCCAGCCCTTAAAATATTGCAATACCCATAAGGAGCCGTACACATGCCGCAGTGTTTGCGTGGCTGTGTCTTTAGTTGTAAGCACAGTGGGGATCTGTTGTTATTAGCATCTGGTTAGCTAGCTATGCTAACGGATTTAAAGCGCTTTTCTACAACCAGGTGGAAGAGAGCTCTCTCCTGAGAGGCTCAACCTCAGCGCAGTGAGGTTAAGGCACACCTTGATATGATCAATAGAGTTATTAATGAGACTAAATGAAAAACAGGTATAAAATACTATATGACAGTAACAAAAAAGTTGTTAAAAATAACAAGAATAGAGTTTAAAATGGGAGTGATTTGTAAAATATCCAAAAAGAAAAATATGCTTACAGTTCTGTTTCATATGGGTGTTGAGAGATGTATCCATAGATCTCTTAATATTGCTCTCAAAGTGTACCAGATTGATGCTTTTAACTTCAATATTTAAAAACAAATCTTCCCGGGGGAGTATGCCCCCGGACCCTCCTAGAGGAGGTTAGGTCCCCCCCCACTTAAATCATGTTCACATGGATAGGATACTAAAGTTGCACACATCTTGTGTCCATATCTTTCTGTTTTGGTGGTCATGCCACACCGAGCACATGCATGCATACGTGAGTCATGGTGAGATATCTGGATTAAGAGGTTGCTTTTTCTTTGCACAGAATGCAAGAAAGGCCAAATGAATGGGCTGTGATTTTAGTATTTTTAAGCAGAGGTTGAGTTCAATAATTTGTACGACCCTCGGAGGATGTTGTAAAAATTGAAAGGAAAAAGGTTCCTCTCCCCTGCTGTAAATAATAATAAAAACCCTTGATTTTTAACTTAACATCTCTGTCTCCTATTGATCTGAGTATAGTATAAAGAATAGCCAGTTAATTGAAGCATTATAGCACAGGCCTTTGTCAGATGGTATATTACACTGTTTTTTTTCTGCTTCGAATAGTTCTCTCTTTTTTCACCATACCTGTGTTTGCATCACTGTAACCAATGAGCACCTGCATGTGTATGAGAATGGCCCCGACACCATTTCAGCCCAGATTTACAAACTCCTGGCAGGACAAGCTCGAGCTCAATTCTTACACTGAATTTAAAAAAAGTGAATGAGGGACTGCAATATAAGAGGGAAAGAAAGAGAAACTTTAAAACGGTTCAATTGTTATGATGTGTAAAGACTGATATTGTTCTATAATCGTCTGAAACTGTTAAGTCATGATGTGAAACGGTTAACAAAGAAAAAGGGACTCTCAAGCTGCTGCTGCTACACTTTATTTTATTGATCTAAAATTAAGCACTTTTAAGATGCACACACATCAAAAGCTATTTTATTTATTTTCTCTATTTTATTTGTAAATGCAGCCCGAGAGGAACATTACACATATCCACAGTATTTACTGTATAGTTCAATGTTAATTGACAATAAATATTGTTGTTTTTGAATTGTACTTTATTTGATTGGCAGTCAGTTGTTGATTACATGCAGACGTTGATAAAGCTACAGGTCACTTCAATATATATCACACTAATTCATGAAGCAAGTTAGACATTTTGATGTTCCGGACCTTTGCATGGGGAGATTTTCTCTAACTGGACCTCGTTGAATCTTAGTTGAAGACCCCTGATCTACACGGTCTCCTACTATGCCGAGCCCATCCGTTGCATCTGCTGGTTCTGCTGCTGCTGCTGCAGACCACATTCCCCCTTCTGGAACGTCGCTTCGCCTTGCATCTCCAGAGAAGTTTTCCGGGGACTCTGGGGACTGTCGCCCCTTTCTGGTACAGTGTGAACTGCATTTTGCCCATAACCCCTCTTCCTTTATTTCAGACCAAGCTAGAGTAGCCTTTATGCTGTCCCATTTAACCGGGCCAACTGCCGCCTGGGCTACGGCCGAATGGTCCTCTAATTCTCCAGTGTGCCAGTCATTGAACATGTTCTCAGAGACTCTAAGGCGTGTTTTTGATCACCCTTCACCAGCCAGAGAGGCCAGCCGAGTGTTAATGCAGATTAAACAGGGACCCAGAAGAGTGACAGATTATGCGATACAATTTCGCACTTTAGCAGCTGATAGCGGGTGGAACACCTCAGCCCTTATTGATGCCTTTATGAATGGCCTAAAGGATTCTATTAACCTGGAGCTACCAACAGATCTTGACTCAATCATTGCAATGTCAACCCGCATTGATATTAGACTTAATGAAAGGAACAGTGAAAGGTTAAAAACCAACGTGCGCCCACCTGCCCCACAATGCCCATGGGTAAACAATACACCCCTGACAACATAATCCGAGGAACCAATGCAGCTGGGCGGAGCCAGGATCACAGCAGTGGAACGACAGCGCCGTTTTCGTGAAGGATACTGCTTCTACTGTGGACAACATGGCCATGCTGCATCCTCCTGCCCGTTAAAAGGACAGGCTCATCGGCGCGACGGAGGGCGCTGGTGAGCCAATTTTCTGCAGCTGACTTTCCTCCACGATCATTAACCGAGGTAAAATTACAGTTACGTGCTCACAATAACTCAGGGGGTACTAGTGGATTCAGGGGCGGATGAAAGTCTGATGGACTGGGGTCTTGCTAAAAAACTGGGCATTACAACTGTTCCTTTGACTTCCCCTGTAGATGCCAGTGCCTTAGATGGCAAGCTGTTATTCAGAGTAACCCATATAACTGAACCCGTTCAAGTAACTATAGATGACATTCACACAGAAAGATTAAGATTCCACTTATTTGACTCTGCACTTCACCCTATAGTTTTGGGACTTCCATGGCTCCTCAGACACAATCCGAATATTGACTGGCGGTCGGGAAACATTAAGAACTGGGCTCCTGATTGTAAAGTTACCTGCTTAGCCTCCCCTGGGAACTCCAGACAGTCTGTTAATTGTGACAGACAAACCCAATAGAGTTACCACTGACATCAAGTCAGAGTACGCTGACCTGTCTAGAGTGCCTACATCTTATCTGGACTTAAAAGAGGTTTTTGACAAGACTAAGGCTACATCGCTACCACCTCATCGACCTTATGACTGCCCTATTGACCTTTTGCCTGGAGCTCCGATCCCTAGAGGTCGGCTTTACTACATCTCTACACCAGAAAGAGGGGCCATGAAGACGTATATTGACTCTTCCCTTAAGTCTGGACTCATTAGACCGTCGTCATCACCTGTGGCTGCAGGCTTTTTCTTTGTGGGCAAGAAAGATGGTTCTCTCCGTCCATGCATAGACTATAGTCCACTCAATGGAATAACTGTCAAGAATAAATACCCCCTTCCACTAATGTCTTCAGCGTTTGAACTGTTGCAGGATGCCCAAGTATTCACCAAAATGGACCTCAGAAACGCCTATCATCTCGTCAGAATTCGGGAGGGGGAGGAGTGGAAGACAGGGTTCAACACTCCGAGTGGCCACTACGAATATCTTGTAATGCCTTTTGGTTTATGTAATGCTCCAGGTGTCTTTCAGGGTATGATCAATGATGTGTTGAGGGACTTTCTCAACAAGTTTGTCTTCGTCTACCTTGACGACATCTTAATTTTCTCACCGGATGAGGATACTCACATTCAACATGTCCGCCAAGTACTCCAGAAACTGTTGGAGAATCAACTGTACTGCAAAGCTGAGAAATGTGAGTTTCATGCCAAGACGGTCTCCTTCCTGGGTTATATCATCACCGCAAACCATGTTCAGATGGATCCAGTAAAGGTTAGTGCTGTGGAAAATTGGCCAACTCCCACAAACAGGAAACAGATCCAACTATGTTTAGGCTTTGCCAACTTCTACAGAAGGTTCATAAGAAACGTTAGCGCCATTGCGGCGCCATTACATGCACTAACCTCTTCCCATGTTGCATTTAAGTGGAAAACTGAGGCGGAGAAAGGCTTTCAAAGACTGAAGACGCTGTTCACAACCGCTCCAATTCTCACAGTGCCTGACCCACAGAGACAATTCATTGTGGAGGTGGATGCCTCGAACGAAGGCGTCGGAGCGGTGCTCTCCCAAAGGTCTGCTCAGACCTTTGGGACAAGCTCCATTCGTGTGCGTTCTTGTCACGTAAGTTGACAGACGCAGAGAGGAACTACGATGTGGGGAACAAGGAACTTTTGGCAGTAAAGATAGCCTTAGAAGACTGGCGTTATTGGTTAGAGGGGGCGGAACAACCATTTCTAATATGGACTGATCACAAGAATCTGGAATTCATTCGAAAATCCAAAAGACTAAACCCACGCCAGGCTAGATGGTCATTGTTTTTTAGTCGCTTTAACTTCACCTTGTCATACAGACCAGGCTCTCAAAATGTGAAACCAGATGCTTTGTCACGCATGTACGAGCCTGAACCTGCTGCTAAAAAACCTGAAAGCATCCTTCCACTTCATTGTGTGGTTGGGGCAGTTTCATGGCAAATAGAATCTGTGGTGAAGCAAGCACATGGTGAGAGCCCGGCCCCTACGATACGATATACTTTATTGTCCCCGTAAGGAAATTTGTTCTGGACTCCGTCCTGCAGTTCCGCATACATGTACATATACAAACATAGTGGACATTAAGAGACATACACATATCATCAGTCATACACCATTTGAACAAACACAATACACAGACTGACAATGGCGACCTATTGCACAACCCTCATGGCCAACATTTAAAAAGTACATTTCATTACATTTGACTACATTTCATTTCATGTGAATGTTAAGAAGCTTAATGGACATAGGTAGGAATGAGTGCTTATCGCGGTTCAGCCTGCTCTTGGGAACCCTGCATCTTCTACCAGAAGGTAGGAGCTGGAATTCTGGGTGGAGTATGTCGGTGGGATCAGACACAATTTTGTTTGCCTGTCTGATAAGTGGTTGCCCGCAAAATAGGTTGTTTGTACCTGTTTCAGTTCGCTCACAGGTAATTCATTGGGCTCACACGTCTTTGCTCACCTGTCATCCGGGGGTTAAACGCACAATCTTTATGATAAAGCAACGTTTCTGGTGGTCGGCTATGGAGAAACAGGTGGCAGAGTATGTGGCAGCCTGCACCGTTTGTGCTAGAAACAAGACCTCCAAACAAGCTCAAATGGGTCTGCTGCAGCCTCTTCCTTTTCCACACCGTCCATGGTCACACCTCTTCATGGACTTCGTCACTGGATTACCCGTGTCCGAAGGAAACACCACCGTCCTGACGGTGGTGGACAGATTCAGTAAGATGGCACATTTCATTGCATTACCCAAGCTCCCCTCTGCCAAAGAAATGGCAGAGGTCATGTTACGTGAAGTTTTCCGCATTCATGGTTTTCCCAGGGACATCGTATCGGACCGAGGCCCCCAGTTCATCTCAGGTTTTTGGAAGGAGTTCTGCCATCTCCTTGTTGCCACCGTCAGCCTGTCTTCGGGTTACCACCCGCAGTCCAATGGCCAATCAGAGCGCATCAACCAGGAGCTGGAGACCTGTTTGCGGTGTCTCGTTTCCCAGAACCAGGCATCGTGGAGCAAGCACCTGGTGTGGGTCGAGTCAATCAATCAATCTATGTTTATTTATATAGCCCAATATCACAAATGTTACATTTCAAATCAAATCAAGTTTTATTTATATAGCACATTTATAAACGATTTTTGGTCGAGCCAAAGTGCTGTACATAAAATAAAATAGCCTACAGTAGAGACACTTTACAGCAAATACAACAGCACAGATTGTTCAGAATATCAGTATGAGAAAAACGACACCCTCTATCCTCAGACCCTCACATCGTACAAGGAAAAACTTCCAGAGAAAACCCACAGTTTAAAGGGAAAAAATGGGAGAGCAACAGAGGAGGGATCCCTCTCCCAGGACGGACAGACGTGCAATAGATGCCGTGTGTAAATTGAAGAGATAATACATTTTACAGCATAATGTTAGGAAATGCATGTGTCTGTAATAAGAAGATGAATCCACGAGGATGTCAGCTACAATCCTGTGGAAGCCATCAGGGAAGCAGCACGACGAGACCCAAGGCAGGACCGCAGAGACAGGTTCAGCCACTACCCAAAGTCCACGACTTAATCCAGAACTCGGGATAGAGGATCCAAGACACAGGACTACAGCAAGAGGATCAGCCTCGACTCCGGATCCCGGCGTAGATATAGATACAAAACAAGAAAAAAGATTTGGCTGGGTTAATCGGAACAAGAGAATACACAGACACAGACAGAGAGGGAAAAGGTCATTGGATAAAAGTTATTCTTGATAACCCTCTAGAAAGATCTCATGAACTTCCCCACTCAATCTATCAAGACCCGAGCAGTTCTATTAAATATAGGATAAGAAACAGAGATAGGGAGCACAACAACCTATCTCTTCGTCAGATGCACTCCCCCGCTTATCTAAGTGACTCTGTACCCCGTTACCCTCTACAAGGCCATAGACCAGCAGAGGGAAAATGGGGGGTATGTAAGGGTAAGGATTTTTAAGAATAAACCGCAAGGGTCTAAAGGGAAAAAAGATGAAATATAAGGTACTATATTTTAAGTAATCCTATCTACTATTCCTATATTTGAATAATGTATAAACTATTTTAAAAATACTTTATGAAATCCTATGTTATAAATATTAAAATAAATAACTAAATGAATAAATAGATAATTAAACAAAAGCCAAAGAGAAAAAGTGAGTTTTAAGTGTTGATTTAAAAACCCCCAGGGTCTGGGCCAACCTCATATGGAGGGGCAAAATATTCCAGAGCCTAGGGCCAGCCGCTGCAAAAGCTCGATACCCTCGGGTTTTAAGCCTGGTCTTAGGCACTATCAACAACAGCTGATCAGCCGACCTTAAGGCTCTGCCTGGGGTGTAGCGATGGAGGAGTTCGGCTATATAGGCAGGAGCCAGCCCATTTAAGGCTTTAAAAACAAATAAAAGGAGTTTAAAATCTATTCTGAACCGAACTGGAAGCCAATGCAATGAAGCCAGAATTGGGGTAATATGGTCGCACTTTTTATGGCCATTGAGAAGACGTGCAGCTGCATTCTGAACTAGCTGGAGGCGTCTAATTGAGGCCTGATCCATACCCACATACAGAGCATTGCAGTAATCCAGTCTCGAGGTAACAAAGGTGTTAATAACCCTTTCTAGGTCTTTAAAAGATAAAAACGACTTGGTCTTAGCCAATAGTCGTATTTTGAAAAAGCAGGTCTTGACTACAGTACTAACCTGCTTATCAAATTTAAAGGCGCTGTTGAAGGTCACTCCAAGGTTCATAACAGAGGGGAAGATATTTTTTATTGAGGGAACCCAGAATATCAACCGGGGAGACTGTTGGTTGGGGTCCAAAAAAGATAACCTCGGTCTTACTCTCATTACGGGTGAGGATTTGGCTGATTTGTCTCAGTGGACTTCACAGTTTGTACAGAATATCAGTATGACAATACGACACCCTCTGTCCTTAGACCCTCACATCGTACAAGGAAAAACTTCCGGAGAAAACACCACAGTTTAAAGGGAGAAATGGGAGAAACCTTAGGGAGAGCAACAGAGGAGGGATCCCTCTCCCAGGACGGACAGACGTGCAATAGATGCCGTGTGTAAATTGAAAAGATAATACATTTACAATGTAGGTAGTCCAGATGTTTGGAAATGCATGTGTGTATAATAGGAAGATGATTCCACGAGGATATCCATCCAGGACTTATGATCCAGGACCACAGCCACGACTCAAGATCCAGGGATCGCGATCCAGGACACAGGACCGCAGGATCATCCATGACTCCGGATCCCGGCGTATATCGACACCAAAAAGAAAGAAATGTGGGGAAGCTGGGTTAATCGGAACATGAGAGTACACAGGTATAGACAGAGAGAAGGAAGAAGTAAGATGTCCCCCGACAAACTAAGCCTATATCAGCAAAACTAGGGGCTGAATCTAATCAGCCCTAACTATAAGCTTTATCAAAAAGGAAGGTCTTAAGCGCACTCTTAAAAACGGATAGGGTGTCTGCTGCCCGAACATGTTGTCGAGTATGCTCACAACACACTGCCCACCGCCGCTACTAGACTTACTCCTTTCCAGTGTGTTTATGGTTACCAGCCACCCTTGTTCCCTGCCAATTGAAGCTGAGGTAACGGTCCCGTCGGCACACGCCATGGTCCGTCGGTGCCGCTGGATCTGGGCAGGTGCTCGTCGTGCTCTCCTGCGCAGTGCCAGCCAGATGAAGAAGGTGGTGGATCGGCATCGCAGACCTGCTCCATCCTATAGGCCCGGACAAAGCGTTTGGCTGACTACCAAAGACTTACCCCTTCATGTCATGTCCAGAAAGCTAGCCCCAAGGTTCGTGGGCCCTTTCCAGGTTTCTAAGGTGATTAACCCAGTGCACTTACGTCTACCCAGGTCGCTCAAGGTCCATCCAACGTTTCATGTGGGCAAGGTCAAGCCTGTAAGAGAGAGTCCTCTGGTGCCCGCCTCTAAGCCCCCACCGCCTCCCCGGATGGTTGATGGTGGTCCTGTCTACACTGTTAAGAAACTGCTTGGAGTCCGTAACAGTGGTCGAGGGAAACAATTCCTCGTGAATTGGGATGGTTACGGTCCCGAAGAAAGACAATGGGTCCCTGCAAGCTTCATTGTAGATCGGAGTTTGATCACTGACTTCTATCAGGATCATCCAGGAGTGTCTGGGACTTCCGGAGCAGTCCCTAGAGGGGGGAGTAATGTGGTGTCTCGTCAATTGTGTTAGTTGTGTTTCTTTTATATCTGTCATTTCATGTTTAGTCAGGTATGTAATTCCAAGTCTCGTCAGGTTTCTATGTAGAGTCAGGTTTTCATGTTACTTCACGTCTTGTCTGTCTATGTTATGTTTGTCATCTCTAGTCAAGTCCCCATGTTTCATGTCATGTCTCGTTTTCCCATTTCCTGTTTTATTTTGTATTTGCCTCTTGTCTTTCTTTTCAGGCCCTGTTACTTCCTCACTTTGGGTGTTTTTCCGTCAGCGTCTGCCCTGCCCCTGATTGTTTCCACCTGTTCCCAATTCCCTCATGTTTAAATAGTCCTTGTCTCCCTTTGTCTTGTGCCAGTTCGTCTTGTTTCAGTGTGCTTCTATGTCCAGAGACCCAGCGTGATACCAGAGAGGAGAGTTACCAGAGAGGAGGGTTTTGTTTGTTTGAAATCCAGAGTTTTGTTTTGTCCTCACAAGAGTTTTTTTTTTTTGTTAAAACTTTGTTTTATTTTTCTCATTAAAATCGTCGTCGCATTTGAGTCCAGTATTTTTGTACCCCGTTCTAACAATGGACTTAAAATCACACTGTACATTTTACATTTCTATTTATATCCAATTTAATATTCCATTCCTTATATACTTATATATGTATATATATGATATCCTGCTTTATATTTATATGTATATATTCTACTTTTTAATGCTATTTTATTGCTATTGATATGACATTTTGGAATGTTTATTTCTTTTAATTTTTATTGTACAATGCCATGTATTTTTATGCTGCTGCAACACAAACATTTCCCAACTTGGGATCAATAAAGTACTTCTTATCTTACAACAGGAAGACTATGCTATGTAAAAAACACAATAAGTAAACTCTTTTTACTTTTACTAACATTCTGAGTCAGGAATGGTTTATTTGTATAACTTGTTAAAAATAAACTAGCAGTTTACCTCAGCTTGTGTGAAAATGGCCTTTGGAGGCTCCACATTGTTGCTCTTAGCGGCTCCTATCAGTATGGCCTCCGCCTCCTCCACTCTGCCCCGAGACAGCAGCCAGCGAGGAGACTCTGGGACTAACCTGCAGAACAGGGAAACAACAATATCAGCACATGTACATAGTTCTTAATATACCATTTGGACTAAATGCAAAACATTTTGACAATGTTTACCTATAAGATTAAAGCATATGGAGATAGCCATTATATTAGCTATTAGAGAAAATAAAGCCTTAGTGATGAATAACTAGTTGGTTTAGCAAATACACATCTGGTCGATCACCACTGTATCTCACAGGAACATGCTACTTTCTCAAAGTTTCTACTTACAAGTTCCTTTCAATATAAATGTGTTCTAACCATGCAAGCAACATACGTTTTCTGTATGAGAGAGATAGTAGTAGTAAGTAGTTCTAAATTACGCATTTTGTGGTCAACAATAAACTTACAAGGGCCAGTGAGTTTATTTAGTCATTTACTTCTTAATATAGTATACAACATAAAAATGCTTGAGATTCATCCGAACGTTTAACCTCTTAAGCCAACACACTCTCACTCCCTAAGCGTCCAATAGCGACGTTTGGTCAGTGTCCGTGGCGTCCAATTGTGACGCTCCTTGGCTCCTTCAGCGTCATAAAGGGACGCAAATAGCTTTCAACTGATTGCAATGTATTCCCATCTGCGTCGGGATTTGACGCTCATGGAAGCACGGCATTCGTTTATGTCGGCTGCCCTTAAAGGTAATGTGAGCGTCCATTCCCAGGAGTAAAGGATGGCAGAAGACACTACACTACCCAGAATCCCCAGCTATCGTTTGGACTACACCATGTGCTCTTGACAAACCCCGTGATAGTCCTCAAGCTCTGTGATTGGAGAGTGTGCTCCGAGGGTTAAGCCAGCCTCGAACAGCACTTGAAATGGGATGGAACCAGGCAGACTGTCCAAAACTGGATTTGAACGGGTCCACCGCGTCCCCCCTCCCCCACCCCGTCCCCAGAACTACACATGCTGGCTATTCTGTTTCGCAACATGTTCTCTATGGCACGTCTCTACTGGGAGTTGTAGTTTTAAAAGACGTTTTCGTATTTCCCATAATAAGAAGTTGCCAGTATTAAACTGTGTACATCCCTGGAGGTTTAGGGGACAGGAAACACTCACATTTAAAACATATAATTAATAAATGGGTGAAAATTGCTTGTGCCCATTATGGGCAGTATTACTATATATACCCACATGCCAGCTAAGGTCAGAAGAGCTTTATTTAACAGCTGGTCTTATGTGTGTGACCCCTGTGATAACATTACATTACATTAATTGATACGCCTGAAACATGCACTTGTCAAGGTTCAGAGGCACATTTTGCAAATATGGCAGTAGCCATCGATCAGCTTAAGATAAGATATACTTTATTGATCCCAAGTTGGAACATTTGCGTTACATCAGCATGTGTAACAGTTAAATATGCAGTTGTGTTTATTTGAAAATCATTTAGTATAATCACATAAATTCTGTGTTTTATATTCAACAATTCTGTGTTCTTTATTTATTGATTGTTCAATACCTGACAAGGCCGGAGATGAAATATCTACATACATCTTATAAGAGTATAATACATTATGTATAATATCAGTTAAAATAAGTGCTTCAACATAGTTAACATTGCTGGAGGTATGCACAAATATTGATAGATGTCTAATGCACTGTTGAGGAACCTGCGACCCAAGTTTTTCATTCAGTGCAGAACTACACCATAGTTGTGTAGGCCTATATGATATGTCAATAAACCTTAGAAAATCTTGAAATCTTGAAAGGGATGTGCAAAATAGTCATTACATACAGTCTTTAATTAACAATTAGTAGAGAATAACGAGTAATGAATATACTTTATAGGGATCGTATTAATATCTAATAATACAAATATTGAAATTCAATAACATGCTTTAACCACCAGGTGTCCCTTTATATCAGCTGTGCACCTTTATGGTGTAAATACAGCCTATCTACCAATTGGATCAAATATAAAAGTGAGCCGAATTAGTGTTGATACTGCAAGGAGACGTATTGTGTGAAAAGAAATGTAAGATGTTGTTTAATGACTGATATATTTATGATCCACGTCACGTTTTCAGTTCCTGATGTTTGTCTTCTCATCAGGGCTCTATAAATACAGAACTACGGCAGATATGTAATATGTAATGCAGCCGAACCGTGTATTACAATGCCGTTATGTGATGACTTTCAAAGAGAAAAGCAAGCACACTTGGAATAAGGTATTATTATTATTTCGGTCTGTTTCCGGTATTTGTTAATGACGGTGTGCTCTGAGATGTGAGACTGGAATTGCACAGGGGGGAAATAACGTAGGCTATCTTTAGATGCGGATTTTGTTAAACTAATATGTTTAGGCTGTGGACCAACACTATACATTGACGGGGAAGGGGGTAGCAATAAAGATAACACCATTAAACAGTTACACAACATAACAGAAATAATATCGATAGCAGCGTCCCTAGCAACCACCTTGGTAACAATGAAAACGTCGCGATTTCCTGAAGTAATCTTCGTAATAACTAGCAAACTAAAGATCATGTACATCCACTGCACACATAATCTGAAATAAAAACTCATATTTCTCGCATCAAATGACATCAAAACGCATTTTAATGGCCAAACTAACTTTAAAATAGGCATTTTCTACCGAGAATAAAACGAATTTCGGCCATGTTTTCTTTTTCTGCAGGGAGAAATTTGAAGATCACGTGACATAGACGCCAGCCATCGGAATGAATGGTGAAAAAAACGGGGTTTGTCAAACAGAGCACATGGTGTAGGCCAAACGATAGCTGGGGATTCTGGGTAGTGTAGTGTCTTCTGCCATCCTTTACTCAGAAAACACATTTGTTTCTCCGAATCGAAGGGGAAAAATACAAAAGCATTGCACACAATTTAAACCAATCAATGTTGTGTAATTAACAAGGATACTCTGGTGTTTTTTAGTCGATGAGTAGTGCAGATATCACTGTAAAATCAATCGACAGTAAGAGGAGTACTTACTTCCGGGTGTAAAATTCTCCGTTATCCAATGGGAATGGATGCTCACATTGCCTTTAAGGGCAGCCGGCATAAACGAATGCCGTGCTTCCATGAGCGTCAAATCCCGACGCAGATGGGAATACATGGCAATCAGTTGAAAGCTATTTGCGTCCCTTTATGACGCTGAAGGAGCCTAGGAGCGTCACAATTGGACGCCACGGACACTGACCAAACGTCGCTATTGGATGCTTAGGGAGTGAGAGTGTGTTGCTTAAGCCCGAGGGTCCCCCCAGTGGACCCACCGTTTTTTTTACGAGACTATGTCTCAGGGCTTCTTAACATTTATGAAACTATTAATGTTCCATACCCTTTTAACGGTAAGAAACTCAGCTAACTGACAATATGAACCATTTTTAGCTAAAAGAAACACAAGAGCAATACCAAGCCTTTGAATTAGCATGGAGCGAAAAAATGCTAACTAATGCTAACGGACTTTTGCACAGCACTCACGGTACCGTAGAAATGCCCTTATTACTTAACGTAACTGCACAAACAAGATATCCGATTAAAGCTGAGACTCCACAGATTCCACACATGTAATCTAATCACTGTACGACCCCGAATTCCTGGAGCTATCAGCCAGAAAAGAGAAAGTAAACAACATCCGGTTTCAAAAATATTACAATAATTACGTTTTACCTTTTTTGATTTGTGATCAAAAGTTGTGTTCAACGGAATAAAAACGCCGCTCAAGGTTAATCCAATGTCTTACTGATAATCCATCATCATATTTATGGCAATATAGAGGCTTCCTAATGATGTCACGGGATTTCGCGTCAGACATCTTGGAGTACCACTCTACTGGCGGCAGCATTCAAAAATGGCGAAAATGAAAGGCTACTACGAATCACTAAACCCGGAGGATAAGACCGTTTACAGAGAAAAATGTACGTCGATTGGTTCCCTTATTTGATTCCCGTTAAGGATTACAGCACCGATATAAATTCATGGCCTTCACTTTCCTACTGTGATATCGTGAACTACCTGGTTTTTTCGTCTATTCCATTGTACACCATGGAGGAAATGAAGGCGTACAAAGGACTCTAGGCACATAAAGAGTTCACATCCGGGTGGATCCGCGACGTTTGCGTTGCATATCAAGGAGATGTGGCTGTAATACCTGGAAAAGTGAGTAAATATTTCTTGAGGTCCTCTTCAGCTGGCTTTTTAAATATTCCTAAAGTCCCCCAAAATAAAATGGGTGAGGCTGCTTTTATCCACTACGCTACCAAGAAATATCAGAGGCCAACTCAGTGGACATTTTTAAACACCAGCTTTTATTTTTGTTGTACCTATATCTATATGTTTACTTTATTTTATAGGATTTTATATTGTTGCATCAATTAACTTAGTCTTGTGTCTTATTATGTATTTTTATTATCATACCTTTTACCTCGCCGTGTCTCTTAACCTTTTAAAATGTTATATGTATATATATGTTGTTGCTATGTACCTGTAAAGGTCTTAACATCTGATCTGAGGGGAATTTCTCGTGGTTTATTTTTAACTTGTGATTGTAAAGCACTTTGAGCTACACGTGCTTTATGAAAAGGGCTTTATAAATAAAGCTTTATTATATATTGCAATATATTTAAATTCCAAAAGTTGTGAACCTATTCTTGGTTGTCAGCTTCTGTTATATGCTACCTAGCATATGACAAGGTGGTTCTAAATAGTCAACAATCCAATAATATTTTTGTATTTTATTTTTCAGGTATTGCATTCTCAGAATATTGGGCTGCCGCCAACATGTCCGTGGGTACTGATGAAGAAGGATGGTGCAGCCAACTGCAACTGCAAGGCTGGTTTGGGATCAACATGTACCCATGTTGCATCTCTCATTTTCTACATAGAAACATCTATACGGATACGTGATGCCAAGACAGTTACCCAGGAAAAGGCGTCCCCTCTCAAAAGTGATTAAGTGATTAATCAATCTGAATCACAGTGTATATATTTATTTGATTGAACTTGTTTATTTTACATCAAATCTATATAAAGAACATGTAAGTACACGGCACCTCTGTTGTTTCCCCGACTCAGACTGCAAGGAATTTGGGTGTGACCCTAGATAACAACCTGTCCTTCCCTGCAAACATCGCTGCTACAACCCGCTGCTGCAGATACATGCTTTACAACATCAGGAGGATGCTGACCCAGAAAGCGACACAGGTTCTGGTCCAGGCTCTCGTCATCTCACGCCTAGACTACTGCAACTCCCTCCTGGCTGGTCTACCTGCATGTGCCATCCGACCTATGCAGCTCATCCAGAATGCAGCGGCTCATCTGGTCTTCAACCTTCCTAAATGCTCCCACACCACGCCGCTCCTCCGCTCCCTCCACTGGCTTCCGGTAACTGCTAGAATCCACTTCAAGACAATGGTACTTGCGTACCATGCTGCGAATGGATCTGGCCCTTCCTACATCCAGGACATGGTTAAACCGTACATCCCAGCGCGTGCACTACGCTCTGCATCAGCCAAACAGCTCGCTGCATCCTCGCTGCGAGGGGGACCCAAGTTCCCATCAGCAGAAACACGTGGGTTTGCTATCCTGGTTCCAAAATGGTGGAATGAGCTCCCCATTGAAATCAGGACAGCAGATAGCTTACACACCTTCCGGCGCAGACTGAAAACTCATCTCTTTCGACTCCACTTCGAGCAATAGAACTATTAACAAAGCACTTATATACTAATAAAGGACTGGCTTATCTAAAGCCAGTTGAGTAGCACTTGAAATGTTTTGGCTCTATGAAACCTGATGTACTTTATGATTCTGTTTTCTTCAAGTTTGTATTGTGTTGGTCGAACGCACTTATTGTAAGTCGCTTTGGATAAAAGCGTCAGCTAAATGCAATGTAATGTAATGTAAGTGTAACAATCAAAACAAGTTGTGCACACTAAAATGACACAAAAATCATCATTATTTAAACTGACACTCAAAGAGCAAAACCTCAGCTCAAATATCCAAAACTCTAAACACATGTTCAGCTCTGCACCCAATTTGCAATTCAACTTTCCACTTTTTGAAAAGTAAAAGTATAACAACAGTATATTTGTGTTTCTGCACATATTTTGGAGACTTGAACAATCTTTATTTGCAGAATTCTCTATCAAACGCCATAAAACAGTGTGATTGAGCACGATGGTGTGTAGTTGGTTTTACAAAATGTCTTGTACTATGAATGAAGTGTGTGCTATTTGGTGCAAAAGTTTGGTTTTGGTAAGTGTTTCTGTGGTTCTGGGTGCAGTGCTTAAGTCTGCAGTATATATGAGGTGTTTTTCACATTGTGTGTATGGTGTTTAGTGTTTTGAGAAAATAAGCCCTGCTTTCAAAAAATGTGTTTTAGCATTGAAAAAAACTGTAATATGAACACAATGTTAATCTGTTATGTGAGGTGATCTCTGCAGCTTACAGTTAAAGAAGAATGTACTTGTTTTTCACTGGGTAAATTGGAAACCTGTAATAAATATAATACTTTGCCCTTTCAATTGTTTTTTTCAAAATGTATTTACCCAAGCTTAATCAGTCTGAGTTGCAGTGCCAGTCTCTGGTTCAATCAGTCCTTCTTCTTCCCCAGTGGCTCCCAGGACTGGTGTGGGCTCTTCTAAAGATGGTATATCGATACCATGCTGTAGAGATCAAGTAGTGCGATGGATGACCTTTTTCTGGCGCGTTTATAACTGGCATGTGTAGCAGGGGAAGGTGCTGTAATTTTCTCGTGGCCCAATTTGACAGACGGTGCCCAGTCAGGAAGATTTTTGTCAAAAAGTGCCACTTGGAAAACTGGGTTTTCTTTGGAAGTTTTTCCTTGTACGATGTGAGGGTCTAAGGACAGAGGGTGTCGTATTGTCATACTGATATTCTGTACACACTGTGAAGACCACTGAGACAAATGTAACATGTGTGATATTGGGCTATATAAATAAACATAAATAAACATTGACTTGTAGGTCAGTTATATCCTGGGTGAATTGTTAATTAATACACATTTGACCTCTTTTGACAGGACAAGTCAGACTTTAGATATATTTAAAATGCTGGTGTCAAGACATTGGAACATGACAAATAATTGAGGAAACCAAAAGCTGCCAGGGACTGTACAGCCTTTACTGTTTACATATAATCAAATGGCCAGTAGGGGGAGGAATTACTTTAAATTACAGTTAAACGCAGGGGATTGATAGACTGGTGTGAAGATGACCAAGGGATGACTTTACTTTGTAGATACTCCACAATCTGATATGTCGATTGATGACAGACTCCAGGATTCCTATTTCCTTGTTAAGATGCATGTCTTAGTACGTGGGTTATATGTTCATTTTGAATGTTTGTATGTAAAACCCGACACTTACATGACGTGAAATGATCCCCACAAACGCGAGAATAGTTGTGGTTGGATGGTTTGAGATCCTCCCGTCCGATCCTATTGAGCAATTTTTCCTGTCGATGCTTTGAAAGTTCATGTGTTGCTTCACCCTGGTGTGTTATAATAACCGCCGGCAGCCTGTAAAATGACTTCGGCCCCCTGTTTCGATCACCTCTGTTGCCGCAGCCAACAATGGCACAGAAGTTAACCATTGTATGTCCGGTAAAAAACAAACATTGAACAGGTATGACGTATTACGGTGTCTGTTTTGGTACTCCAGTATGGCCGTTGCGCTGACTTCACGGGTAACGTGACGTCATATGCAAAGCCTCTATAGGCCTACTGGGTATAAAGTTTTGCCGTCCAGGCTTGTACTTTCAGATACTTTCAGCCACATTGGATATTAACCTATGGATTAACTACATCATCGTTTTTATTGTTTTAATGCCATTGAAGACCAGTTTAGACCAGACAAAGAGGAAGGTACGCCATGTTAGCCTAGTGCATGTTAGTACCTAGCGCCTCTTGTTTTGATGTACGTTTTTGTTGATAACGTCGCGAGTTTGTATCTTTCAGTGTTGAGGTCGGCACCGATTCTGTGTCTTTATGATCATAAACAATGTGTTGTATGTGCAGCTAGGATAAGTAATAAGGGAGCTAGGAGTGATTTTCGGTGCAGTAATAGGTTATCATTTTTCGCTGGGCTAATTCAGAGGCTCACTGTTAGCATTGTGTGTTTTTTTTGAGGAAAAAAAATGAAAAAGATCAGTTAAATTAGTTTTTTCCCGTTATATGGATATAAAATATTCATAGTTTATTAAATATTAAGGTTCCTTAGACATTGTTTAATGCAAATGACGCGATTTCGGGTCCGTGGGGCCTAAGAGGATAACAGAGTATGTTTTTTAATTTTTAACAACAGTTGTATTTGGATGGAATGAATAGCTATAGTGATAATTCAAAGTAATAAAAATGATTTTTACAGTGAAAAAGTTCAAATGGAACTGATGGTTCCCAAATTACCCAGAGGTGAGTCCGCCTGGACTTTATTTTTCTAAACCTCTCTAAAAAGGTCAAATTTAACTTGTTTTGCATCAATCTTGATACAGGGTACTTATATGTTATAGTTTGAATTCCTAAAGCTTTTAGTCTACTAACCCGTCATTCAAGGGTGGTTTTCACTATACACTGTAGGTAATGGCTTTTTTTTTTTTAGGCGGACATTAGAATGTACATGTTTTTACTATGTTCCATCTGAATTTACTTTAAAATAAAAACATCTATATTGATTCTGACACTTCTACATCCAACTCACAGATGTAACCTTGCTTTGAGAGAAAGGATTATTAATTTACCCCTTTTAGAAGTGAAGATATAGTCTTTGTTGTGTTAGTGGCATTTTCGAGCCTGAAACCTGAAAAACAGGTTCAGGGCTTAAGAGGTTAAAGATTCCTTCAGATCACACTCATAACCGCTTTTTGGAATAATGCATCTAGTTTAGCAGTCAACGTTTAAACTCACTGCCATGGGAATAGGACATCATTTAATGGCACAACCATATAGACCAGTGTTACTTTGCGTGGCCCAGTATCTCCTAAAGGTATAACATGTTTCCTTTTCCAAAGTAATCTGAACGCCTTCCTGCTGGGAATCAATCCTCTACTATTTTTGTCAGTGCATGGTAGACTCGGACATATAACGTTTTTTTTTTTAAATGTCATATATCTGGATACTTGTTCCAACTTACAAGGTAAATTGTATGATAAATAAGTTGGGTAATACATTTTGATTTTTGAGCTTTAGAGGTTGTATTTTGTTCCTTTTGGACAGAGCGAGGCTTGCTGTTTCTAGCTGACTTTTATTACTTATCATTCGGGCATGTGAGTGTTTTTGTTCCCATATGTTCCCAGTGTGTCAAACACAGCATGCTCCAAACCTCTTTTTCACTGAAAGCAACAACGTTAACACATTGAGAAACAAACATTTAGGATAATTATTTATGTTTAAATAAAAAACAACTGATAATGGCATGGTGGTTTCCAATGTTTAAGTATTGTGTAACACGGACTCACATACTAATCAAACATGTACTTCAATTTCATACAAACATTTTAGAACCTAAACTTTTCTCTTGGAATTTTGCCAAAACATTTTTTCGAATTAGCAAGCATCAACTGAGTAATAAAATAAACTGTTTAAAACAAAAGAAAGAAAACAAGATACAAAAAAAACTCTTGCCAGTGGACTTTTGGATCCGTCAGATTTCTGACTATTAATGTCAATCAAGATAAATGTATTTCTGTCTTTTTTTCTTTAAGGGAAATAGGTAATTGAGAACATCTACGGAGCCTGCAGATCCTGTCTGACATCACGTTGTATGGGCAGGTTCTTCCTTCCTTCATCGTCTAAATATTTCCTTTTTTTCAGCCCATTACACAACCTGCAATCAAAAGAAAGACCAAGAAAAGCAGTTAAGCAGCACAGCTACCACAAATATAGGGTATTAAAATATATACAAAAAACATCTTGAAACCAAATGTACATTTTATAAGAAAACCATAGCCTGCTATAATAATAATAATAATAACAAAGTTGATTCAAAAATAAATATGTAATAGTAACATGAAAAACACAGGATTGTAAGTGGAATGAACTTACCCCTGACATTCCTGCATCTGCTCCACTGTTTCTGGAAGATCTCTGTTGAGGGTCTCCGGAAGGAAAAGGTTCACAACAGATGAGGCAATTGTGAGACTTCCCATGAGGATATAAGGAAGAGCCTTATTATAACTACCTGAAAATAAAAAAGGAGCAAAATTCTTCATTATAAAAAGACACCATTTTACTTGAATATAAATAAAACATCAAATGTGTACATGTCGCTGATGTTATCCAAAGCAGATGTTCTTTTGGATTCATAAAGAATGTCAATGCAGTGATGTCTTATATACATTGTGATATAATATACTCATCTTCTCACCTAAATATATGACATAAGGAGCTGTGATGCTGCCGATGCGTGCCGCAGAGGAGCACATCCCCATGCCCACGTTCCTGAGTACAGTAGGGTAAACCTCAGCGGTGTAAATGTAGACGATGCTGAAGGCCATGGTGAAGCCAAACTTTCCAGTCATTTCCAGTGCCAGAGCAACATATTGAAGATCTGAGGAGGAGAAAGAGAGGATGTTGGAAGTGAGTTATGAATGAATTTTCTAATTTTTTTTTTTTTTTTTTAAATACATGGCATGTTAAAAAAGGGGTCACATGAAATCATCAAGTTTCTCCCAAGCGGAGCGAACAGAAGTCTTATGCATTAAAGAAATATAAATGATCTCAGTTGGGAATAACTAGCCAAACACTGTCCAATTTGACCTCAGTTCAGATGTTTATTGTCCCTTCTGGTAAAGAGGGACAATAAAGGGCCTGAATACTTGTCAGGGTGCGTGGAAAAGGTAGGACCCAAATGCATAACTATAGGGCCAAGAAAGGGTGGGTGGAGGGGGTCTGGAGGACGGGTCTTGGGCGGACAGCCTGGGGGCAAGGCAGAGACCAAGGAGGGGGTCTCGGGCGGAAGGCCCGGGGGCAAGGCAGAGACCAAGGAGGGGGTCTCGGGCGGAAGGCCCGGGGGCAAGGCAGAGTCCAAGGTGTGGAACTCGGGCGGCCGGCCAGGGGGCAAGGCAGAGTCCAAGGTGGGGAACTCGGGCAGACGGCCCGGGGGCAAGGCAGAGACCATGGAGGGGCCAAGGCCACAGCGGGCGAACTCAGGGGGCCGAGCATGAGGGCGAAGGCAGTGGCAGGAAGTGTCAGGGGGTCGGGCCCGAGGGCAAAGACCATGGCACTCAGGGGGCCGGGCTCGTGAGCGAAGACCGCGGCTCTCAGGGGGCCGGGCTCGTGGGCGAAGACCGCGGCTCTCAGGGGGCCGGGCTCGAGGGCGAAGACTAGATAGCTCCGGAGGCCAGGCAGAACCCGGTGTCTGCCGAACAGGAACCGGAGCCAGTGGGACAGGCTTCGGTAGGATCCCCCACGGAAGAGGACCAGGAGTTGGCAGGACCCCCGGCAGGAGAGTAGTCGGCGGGACCTCCAACGGCACAGGACATAGGGTTGGCAGGACCCCCGGCAGAAGAGTAGTCGGCAGGACCCCCAACGGGACAAGACATAGGGTTGGCAGGACCCCCGGCAGTAGAATAGTCGGCGGGACCTCCAACGGCATAGGACATAGGGTTGGCAGGACCCCCGGCAGAAGAGTAGTCGGCGGGACCCCCAACGGGACAGTACATGGAGTAGGCAGGACCCCCAGTGGAACCTCCAACGGCACTTGAGTAGGGACTTGAGTGGGGACTTGAGAGAGAGGGCTTGAGAGGGAACTCGAGTGGGGACTCGAGAGAGAGGGCTTGAGAGGGAACTCGAGAGGGGACTCGAGAGAGAGAGAGAGAGAGAGAGAGAGAGAGAGAGAGAGAGAGAGAGAGAGAGAGAGAGAGAGAGAGAGAGAGAGAGAGAGAGAGAGAGAGGAGACTCGAGTCGGTCGGTACGCCGACAGGACACGGCGAGCTGGTGTCGGCTGGAGAGCCAGCGAGGTGCTGGAGTCGGCCGGTACGCCAACAGGCCTCAGGGAGCTGGCGTCGGCCGGTATGCCAGTACTGGAGCCGAAACTGGAGTAGGGACCATGGCTACTGGGGCCCGAACCATGGTTGCTGGGGCCGGGACTGGGGCTGGAACCATGGCTGCTGGGGCCAGAACTGGGTCTGGGACCATGGCTGCTGGGGGCAGAACTTGGGCCGGAACCATGGCTCTTGGGGCTCTGGCTGCTAGCCTGGCATTGCGACTCCTTCTTTTAGGAGCCGTTTGGAGGCTTCGTGGACCTCCAAAAGCCAGACGAGTTCCAGAGAACGGCTCCTGGACAGGAGCAGGACATGGGGAAGAAGCAGGGGTTGACTCCGGACGGAACACACCGAGACGTTTGTAGTCAGCAGGCTGGAAATCACACACCCAGAGGAAGTTCAAAATCCAGCCAGGTTAAAATTTCACCAAGCCTGGTTTCTCCATAGCCAACCGGTGCGCCTCTACCAGAGCGGCCCCCTTCTGCAGAACACTGGACGCTCCCTTCCACCAATCAAAGCAGCAAGCCAGATAAAAGGTAAAATGCTGTAATTCTACCTCAAATTGATCATCTGCTCGGTTGATTTGCGGTCGGTCCATTCTTTTAGGGTGCGTGGAAAAGGTAGGACCCAAATGCAGAATTTTAACAAAAAGCAAGCTTTATTAAATAATAAAAGCGGTGTCAAAAGGCAGTATCAAAAATATCCAAAAACAAATGAGCATCACAAGGAACATGGACCGTGGAATAACATGGAGGGAAAACAATGGACCGACATGGAACACAGGGGAAGACTAGACTAAATACACAGAAGGGTAATCACAGGACAAGACACAGCTGGGCAGGGGAGGGAGAAACACAAGGGCAACAGGTGAACACAATCAGACACACCAGGGAAACTAACGACAGGGAGGAGGACCAGACAAAACACAAGGAGGAAGACAAAACAGACTTACAAAACCCATAACCAGACAGACAACACTAAAACCGTGACATAAACCTAGGAGTGTGACAATACTGTCTTTTCTGGTATTTTATCGGCACCGATTCTTTATTTGAACCTTCTTGAACCCATTGCCAGAGGATGACATTATCCAGAGTCTGGCTTCTTGAACATCTTGCCACAATAAGTAAATGATACAGGCCATTATAGTGTAGAACACACACAAATATGCATTTTACTCTCCCTTATTCCTCGAAAGCAATAAAGTGTATTGCTAAATAATTTGTTGAGGTCAGTTTGGTGATTGTGCAAGGGTCTATTGCTAAGCCTATAGGAAACTGGGTCTGCTTAATATGTAGCTTAACTTTATCTGGTGAAACACAACAATTATATAATCATTCTTTACTGCACTGTAGCACACTCTAAGCACTAAAATACGAAACTAATGAATAATAAAAACATGACAGAAAGTACATTTCAGATGTGTCTTTGCTTGTCTCAAGGTAACATCAGTAACACAGCAACTTTCTCCAGATGTGGTTTATGTATTAATCCAGAGTCCACTATTTATGGAAGCCCATTTCCGCCACTTGAAAAAAATAAAATCCCCATGAAAAGTCATAATTATGAGATAAAAAAGTCAAAATTATGAGATAAGAAAGTCGAAATAATGAGATAAAAAGTCATAATTATGAGATAAAAAAGTCATTATGAGATAAAAAGTCATAATGAGATAAAAAGTCATTATGAGATAAGAAAGTCGAAATAATGAGATAAAAAGTCACCGGTGATGAAGGGACCTTTGAAGACAGCGCCACTGCAGCGCCCCTGCAGCGCATGCGCACTTCTTATCTCATAATTCTGACTTTTTATCTCATTATTTCGACTTTCTTATCTCATTATTTCATGGGGATTTTAATTTTTTTAAGTGGCGGAAATGGGCTTCCATAACTATTCTAGGTGCTTAGAGAATAATTATTGCATGATGCCGACATGTAAATGTAACAAAGTTCGTGACTCCGCCACGCATTGTGGTGTTAAGGAGTCGTGGTAGAGTCACGCATTCTGGTGAGATCAGGTTGAATAATTAACATGTGATAAAACTGCAAACTGCACATTTCTGAGTTCATGACAGTCTAAAGCCCCGAATGTTTTTTCTGTAGCCCCGGACAATTCTCCCTCAACAATATAATCAGGGGTGCACATAACTGGTACGCAGGTATGCATGCGCGGCAACTGAATTGCATAGCGTCACTTGTGTCACTACGCGCCTTTGCGTACCTCAAAACAAAACAAATATTTCGTCTACACGTATTTGTTGTCAACACTCAATGGAGTAAACTACTAGACATGTCAAAAAACTCAACGACATTAAGCAACTACGTTGCCGTTTCGGTCCCTACAAAAAATCTTTGGACTTTCTATGACTGATTGAACTGGTGCTGGCCGAGCCGCGCAGGACATAACCCACGGACCTGTGAAGCTACAGGAGGCAGAGGCTTACCCCTAGTTCTCATTCATAACACTCCGTTCGATGTCTCACTATGGATGCGCCTCATCGCGGAGCAAACAGAAGCATCAATCTCATTACGCCAATCCTGATTGGCTGGTGATCTTGACGTCAACGTCAAGGGAAATCACCCCCTATAAGTAGCCTGCGCCACGACGCATGCGTCATTCAAACACCTCTTCTCGCTTCAGAGCACATCTCTAATGGTAGCCGGGCAAGCTTAACAGTCCACAGACTGAACCAAAGCTAATTTCGGTCGACGGGCGTTAGCCGGCTACCCTATTCTGCCTCGCAGAAGAGTATAGTATTAACACACCAGTTAGTATTATAATCAACCTCGCCGTTCTTCCTCTGGAATCAAGGTAAGGTTTTGATTTTCAAGTTAGCAACACACCCGTTGCTAGCTTGTTTTTTTTCCTCACTGCCGACACCACGGTAGCGAGGACGTTTTTTCTTTTCCCTTCCACGAAGGAGAAAAAGGATTAAAAGGATATTACCACACCAGGTAATATTCTTTGAGAAAAAAGACCCACACCGTCCTTTTTCTACGGATTAAAGACAGGTTGGGAACAATTTTTTCTCTCGACGTACCTGTTACGAGCGGGTCCTCTTCACGCCACGCAGCGTATAAGATGGACGCCTCTCTCCCTCACACCAGAGGAGTCAGGAACTTGGAGGCTCGGCACACCAGATCTGTTCGTCCTGCCTCGGGCTGGAACACGCCCAGGAGGCCATTGACAACCCCGGCTCGTGCGGGCATTGTGCCCGCTTCACTATGAAGAGCCTCCGCCGAAGGTTAGCACAACAAGCTAGCCTGTCGGGACAGGACCCCCTCATGTCCACTGGTTTGCCGGCTGGCAATCAAGACACGGGGGCGTCCGCCGCAGAGATGGAGCCCCTCACTGGGTCGGTCTGGGGCTCATCGACAGCGGCAGCCGCAGAACCGGAATCCCGCGCCATATCAGGCCGAGACCCGGTGGCGGCAAGAGACGCAGGAACGGGGCCCCACGCTTTACCAAGCTGGGGCTCCCGGCTGGACCTCACCATGGTTTCACCCACGGAAGATGTCCTAGAGTTAGACTACATGGAGGACGAAGAGGATACCTCTGAGTTCCTCCTGTCTGACTCGGATGAGCAGGAAGACGACATCTTCATGTCATCGGCTCAGGCTGGTAGCGGCTCACCTTCTACCAAAGGTGGGCCAGTCACCAAGCAGGAACCCCACACTGCCAGCAAAGTCGGACCGTTTTCAGTCAGCAATGACTGAAAAGGCCCACAAAGCGGCAGCGTTGACCGCCAGGGCCCTGCACGTGTCCTCGCCGTTAACTGCCTACCAAGCGGAGCTCTGCGAGGACCTGTCGGGTAACCCGGGGGCAGCCACTCTGGACGAGATGGCAGCAGTCACGGACATTTGCTGCCTCCCACGAAAGGTCCAGCCGCTGCTCTCGCAGCAGCAGTCCTCTGCCCAAGCTGCCTCGAACTCTACGCGGTTTAAAACACCGAAGACGCAGAGGTCGCAGCCCACCCCGAGTCCCCAGCCCAGGCTGGAGACAAGGGCAAGTTGGCCGAGAAAATCTCCGGTTCCGGCTGCAGCTCAGGCTCAGCCAACCCAGAATTTCGGCCAGCAGTCGAGGAAGAAGAAGCGAGCGGCGTGACAGCCCCTCCTTCTCCCCTCCGTGAATGGGTTCCCGCCGCCTCGAGAGATGCCTAAACACCATCCTCAAGTCCGCACAAACACATGTCACATGCTGATTGATTCCTCTGTTATAAAACATTTGCCGCTGACGCATCCAGGCTTCAGGCCGAGGGCACAGCTCAAAAAAATGAAAAGAAAATCAATAAAACCAATAAGCAGCCCGCCAAATTTTTCCCCTTTTGAGAGCAGCTACGGCATCTCTCAAAAGGCGGATTATTGACGGGTCTGTGAAGGCACCACCGCCACGCGCACGCGCAGTGCCGGCTGGGGCTTTAAGGGCACCACCGTCACGCGCATGCGCAGTGCCGGCTGGGGTCGTGAAGGCTCCACCGTCACGCGCATGCGCAGTGCCGGCTAGAGCTGTAAGATGCCGGACCAAAACCGCGGCGCAGCCGTAACGCGCCGCAGACGGACCCAGTGGAAACTAGGGGTTAGATCACTGGACGACAGAGTTGTTCACCGTGTGCACAGACAGGGTTAACGTCGGTATGAACAACAGAATTGTGCCAAAACTCCGCCAACTGGCTGCAGTGGGAGACTCCCCTGCGCACATTCTGTGCCCTGGAGAACTGCGCAAAATCAGCTGATCACAACGTTCACGCTCTGTGGGCAAGCTGCTGCAGTTTTATTTACACCAAACTGGAGTGAAACACACAGTTTCAAACTTACTCAGGGTGTTAATGGAAGAGTTTGAAAGCAGACAGAGGTGGAAGAAGTACTCAGATCTTGTGTAGGAATACTCTGTTACAGTAAAAGTCCTGCATTCAAAATGTTACTCAAGTAAAATTAGAAAAGTATTATTAAAATATAGTTAAAGTACTAAAAGTATTTATTGTGCATTATTTACTGGTCCATTTCAGAATAATATATATGATATGTTTTATAATTATTGATCATTAAAGTGTTATCAAAGCTGGTAAAGGTGCAGCTAGTTTTAATGACTTTGTATACTGCAGGGTAGCTTGTGAATTTACTCCAACTTGATTATATTTCACATCATTAATCCACATCTGTAAAGTAACTAAAGGTATTAAATACATGTAGTGGAGTAAAAGTACACCATTTACCTCTGAACTGTAGTGGAGTAGAAGTACAAAGTAGCATCAAAGTCATTTTACTTTAAAATTCCACTGTAGCGCCCGGTACCTTAATGGGAAACCCTACATGTTTGAGCACCCTCTATGAAATGTCAAGCTACCCCACAGCACCCCCAAAAGAAAATCTCTGGCGCCGCCACTGTGGGCTAAGCCCCCAATGTGTCCAGGTCCAGGAAACGCCCCTGGTTCATGACATAATCTTGCACAACCAGCCCCCTCTTATATAAACCTGTACCCTGTGTTGCACGTTGAACATGATCTCCTCTTAGGAAACGATGACATTTATGACTGAACAAAGGTCGCAGTGATGTAGATTTCAATAAGATTATAACATTTTTGTAGCATTACTGTCCTGTTCGAATCTTTTGAAGTTTTATGGACTCAGAAGAAGAACAATCCTGCTTTAACTTTGTGATGATGCAGTTTCAAGCTAATCCAACAGGGGTTTAAATTGTTGATTTAGTTTAAGAGGTGGGAGAACGCTCTAAACTCATAATGTGCCACATAACAAGCAGCTTCTATTAGAGTCAACTCACCCAAAGTACAAATGATTTCCTACAGCAATCTATGTACGTATTACTCTATATTTATAATTTGTTCTCCTTGTGTTTTTGTACATGTTTAATAGATCAACAGGGACATGTGTTTCTCGTACTCTGGATAGTCAACATACCACACTTTAAAAAAAGAAAAACCTATACATAGTGTGTTGCTGTTTACGCAGAGTAACGAAGACACTATATCTGAAAAGAGAAGTTGTTGAAGTTTTACTTTTTTTAAATGCTCCAAGGTCCACAAGCAAATTCTACTCAATTAATATGGTATGCAGCAGAGCTTTCCAGGGAATAATGAGCAAATTAACACATATGTATGTAATTTAAAAAAACTATTATATATGTGTACGTACCCCTTCCTACTTTGCACTACAGCTGTTGCAGCACAATTTCCTTACAGAGATAAATTCAGTTCTATCTTATCTTAGATTTTATGCTGACAGACAGGCAATTATGGTGTGTGTGTGTGTGTGTGTGTGTGTGTGTGTGTGTGTGTGTGTGTGTGTGTGTGTGTGCGCGTGTGTGTGTGTGTGTGTGTGTGTGTGTGTGTGTGTGTGTGTGTGTGTGTGTGTGTGTGTGTGTGTGTGTGTGTATAGTCTGAAATGTTACCTTCAGGGATGAACTGGATGAGAAGAAGAACTCCTCCTCCGATGACGAGGAACGACGACAGAAGTGCTCTTCTCGGACACTTCTTTAGAAGCACAGTTGAAACGACATATGCAGGGACTTCAGTCGTAGCTGATAAAAAACAGTTCATGAAGGGGTTGCCGCTCAGGTTGGAGGTGTTCAGGGACAATCCGAAATACCCGATGTTTATTGCCATCCTGAAAAAAACAAATGATCAGAAAAAACATAACATGCAGGGTTAGATTGTACATTTTATGTCACTTTGAATTTTTAACACACTACATATTCCCATAATTAGATAGCAGTAGTAATTTTTTTACCATTATGTAATTGAAGAATGATTAAAACAACTAACACTTACCACAGAATGAGACACATCAAAGTTATGCTTCTGATTTTCTTGGATTTTAGGATGTCAAGCATGGTGTATTTCTTAAATTGTGCCGATACCTGTGACGGAAAGAATTGCAACGAGAGAGTTAATGTGGTTATACTGACTTCAACAAAGACTATATTAAACATTTTAATTCTTTCAGGGTATGGGATTACCTATCCAACATTGTTTTAGTGATAACTGTTGTTTTTATTTTAATCATTACTAACTAAGGTGCCAGGATCAAGAAATCAAGGAATACCGTCTTTGTCTAAAGCAATAATTTGCAATATTAGTAACTTGACAGAGGGATGTCACTCATTTTTTGTAATTTTGAAACAGCTTAGGCTAGGCAGAAGCAGACATAACAACAGCTAGCATTTATAAAGTGGCAGAGGAACGCATGTGACCACAATTTATTTACTGTCTCCATGTCTAAAAAGAGAAATATTGGGGGCAAACGGACATTATAATCAAACATGTCACAAACATTCAGTCGTATTTTTTACAGACAATATGTGAACTGTACATCATATTCTTTAAAGATTACAGCTGGGGCTTCAATCTTATTTTTCCGTGCAGCCTCTCTCACTATGGCCTCCGCCTCCTCCACTCTTCCCTGGGTGATCAGCCATCGAGGAGACTCTGGGATGAACCTGCACAATACAGATTCAACATTACATTCTAAATATATATTTGAAATTCTGATCACATCATGTTGTTAAACCAGGAGTTTGACTATTGGCAGATTGTCAGTATATGACTTTATAAATGAGAACTATGAGTGGCGTACCACCACAGAGGGATGTAGACAACAGCAGTTGAGGACAGAACTGCCAAAAGAGTCCTCCATTCTCTGATGCCGTATGCAATCCAGGGTAGTGTCATGTACCCAATGCAATAGAAGAGGAAGGCTCCGAGAGTTGTGAAGAGTATTCGCATTGTTTTACTCAAAACCTCCGTTCCTGCCCGAGATAAAATCAAAGTTGTTGAGCGAATAAAAAGAGACACTTCGTGATCTATTCATGCACAAGGCACAATCATTTCTACATAAAATATCAAACATAGTAGGAGGATCATTTTACGATACTTACCTAGCACAAACGCAGAAATATAGAGGGAAATCTGGGAAGCTCCGACAAAGAGGAACATGACGCAGAACATCTGCCATGAATGAGAGAAGGACTGAAGCATGACTGCCACACTCTGGGCCACGAGAGAGATGAAAACAACCTTCTTCCTCCCAAACCTGGAGGAAAAATAATGTTATATCATTAACATTAATTCACAGAGAGAAGCATTTAGACAATATGATGATAGTGATATCTATGTGATTGCTTTGTCGCCTTTTAAACAAAAGCCTAGCAATAGCTGTGCTAGCAAAAAGTAGATAAAAACGTAAAACTGATGTATGTTGGCAGTAGTAGCCAGTCAATACATTTTGCTAGAAAAGTACGATTCATTATACAAGTTCACATTATCTTGGTTATTTTCTTTCCTTCTCTTAAACCTGGTGGACACTGTTCTATGTCCTGCACAGTTGAAAAATGCAATGTGAATTTAAACATATCAAGTTACAAATCTGCACTTAACCCTTGTTAATGTTTCATTTGAAAACCACTGTGTTGGAGTACGGGACAAAAGCAATAACCTTTCCTGTGCAACTTTTACTGTATATATCCAAGATTCATTTTAATGCATCTGAGCTGCATTAAAATTTCACTTTTTTGCAACTAAGTTCATGCAAAATTCAAACAAGATGCTGATATCAGACCTTGTTACTTCTGATCCGGTACAACTGTGACTTAGTTCAATACAACAACAAAGCTCTGACTTCAGTCCAAGAATACAATTGTGTTATTTGGATTATTAAATGTTTTGTAAAACACTTGCAGTTAAGCAAGTTACATGGTTCTTTCATTATGTAATGCCATTACAACACACAGTGCTTTTGACCTCTCACCACTCTCACTCATGCTTTGGTGTTAACAGAAAGTATTTAACAGGAGGAGTGTGGCAAAGGGAGCTATAATAAAATCTTTATCTTATTTTTGTCTTTAAAAGTACTAAATGTGACGCAATGATCAAAAAGCTCAAAAAGCTTAGAGGCCCTCACCCCTCTTTTACAATCATTAGGGGGGGGGGGGGGTCAGTTTTCACAGCTGCAAAAAGGCTAAACAGAGTGCTGCTGTGTGTCCTGGGCCTTGTGGATTTCCACACTCAAAAGGAACACAACCTCTTCACGACTAACATCAAATACTCAATCACAATTCTTAATTTAATCAAAGGACGTGCTTGTGAGGTGAAATTATTTCAAATTCTTCCTTAAGATGATGAAGTTCAGTAGACTTGACAGTCTGTTGACATATAACAACATCTACGACCATAATAAAATAAACTAGGTCGGCTTGTAGTATTTCATGTTGTACATTAAAACTGATTAAATATATGTCTGCTATTCTAGACCAAGATACATCTATCTCAGTGACAGCAAATCCTCTTTTGTAGGAGATCAACCTGAACAGTAGATGGGGCTGTTGTCATTTAAAAAAAGCAACACTCATTACAGTGTGAAAACCTCACTTAACTTAATAGTTAATTTTGTATTTTTTCAAGCACTCACTAACATTACATACATAATAAGAACCCCTCAGATATAATAGTCCAAGTAAATGATCATATTGGTGTAATTTTACATGAACAATGAAATAAAAACGTTAGGGGAAAGCTACTGATAAATAAGGATGAAATACCTGTCAGAAACATGGCCTGAGATCAGGGATCCAAAGAGGTATCCCACAAAGAGCATTGAGGATGCAAAGGGAACTTTCCATTGATCATCACAGACGAGATCCCACTGTAAAAAAAACAATACATATTTCAAACACAAAAACAAAGCAAAGAAAACTTCAAATATCATATTAATGACACTCTGTAAACACACACAAGCACATTCATATTGACCTCTGTGACAATGTTGGATTGGTAGATGTCTTTGCTGTAGTTCCATCCATCTAAACATCCCTCCTGCACCAAGTCGGTGAGATTCACATCCCTTCCAGGAATAAGTCCTTCAGCTGACATATTTCTCACCACGTCCAGACTGTACCTACTGCACTGGCTCTTCACCTCCTCGCCATTTACTAACGTAAAAGGGATGATGGCATTTGTCCACTCTTCAGTTAAGTTAAAGTCTGGAATGAGGCAGTGATGATTCGGAGTTGCCCCGATAAACACCATATAAAGTCCGTTGAATCCAGTTGAGACAAAAACTGTGTTGAGGAGGAAGAATGTGGTCCAGAAAAAAGGACCAGTCTGTCCCAGGAATGCAGTGTCTTCATCATAGTCACTCATTTTCTATATACAAAATATAAAAATACTTCCCTTCTCGTGAGAGAGAAAGCAATCCGGAGAATTCTTCAGTGTATGAGCTGTGGTATCCGTCTTAAAGTCTTGAGCTAAGTACCAGAGTGTTTGAGCTCTCAGTCGAGTGAGCTGGTCCCCCAGTGGGACAGAGTCACAATGGAAATACCTCCAAGAGTTTTAAAGCTTCTTTCAAGGGGATAACTTTTTCACCCCTTTCCACTGTCTCTCAGTTTGTGGGAATGGGACTTTATTGGGAAACTCTTTATGGGAAAATACTGATGGAGAATCCCCTCTCTCATTGATTTGATTAACTGAAAATAAAATGATCAAAAGCTTCAAAGTGGCCAATCTGACCACCCAGCCCCCGCACCACTCTGTTGAAAGTGGTATTTTCTCTAAATAGCATTCCATATTTTTAAATACCCCGAAGAAGTACTCATGCCTGTACTCTAAATGTTGCTAAGTAGCATTAGGAGTCCAGTTGGGACTATTTTCAAGCCACACAGCAGACATGACATAAACATGCCTTTGTGTAAAAGTTCAGTAGAATTATAGCAATCCTGTAGTAGTCTTTGAATTGTACAATACATATATAAATGTAACAATCCTTAGTAGACAAGGAAAAAATGATTTACAAAAAATATATCCATAGTTCCAAAGTGTTATAGTACACATAAGTCTGTTACATAAATATGATCATTGCAATCCAATTGATTGTGAACACTGATATTGGCATGTGTATTTCCTTAATTTAGTATATTGGTGTACTGTACATAACTGTAGTTGTTCCTCCTCAGGCCAGAGAGTAACACTATTAAGGCGTGATCATACCGGCAAAAAAAAACGTTACATTTTTTTAGAAATTGAGGTTTTATTATAATTAACTTTGTTATAAATTCAACACATGTAAGCATTAGGATGTGGCTAATGAGCACATTTAAACAAAACATTTTAAAAAACTTGTTATACCAAAAAAAAAGGACTTTAATATTATATCTAACCAAATAAAACTGGGGAATTTCATCGTGATATGAGTTTTTTTTACAGTGTCCACATGTTATGTCTTGCACATTTCATATTGTATTAAAGGACCATTTTGTATTTCTATTTTTTGTTTCTAATACTCATCAGTAACACTTATATACAATACACTTTCCAGTTTGTATTCCTTTCTATTATCCCAAAGTTCGAACAGTGTTTTTCAGGATTTATCTATATGCTGATTTATGCCAACATCCTAAAAATACAATCACTTTAAACCTAGCTTTATCCATTGTACACATATTCTTTTCGGAAATGTACACACATTAGCACGTATTTAACTTTTAAATATAAAACTATAATACTATATGACAGTAAAATCTATGGATACATCTCTCAACACCCATATGAAACAGAACTGTAAACAGATTGTCTTTTTCTTTATGGATATTTTACAAATCACTCCCCTTTTAAACTGTATTCTTGTTTTACTGTCATATAATTTTTAATTTAACTGAGGTAGCTTAAAGGAAATATTAGTGACATTTTACCTTGTTTACCTGTATGTAATGAGTGCATTAGCTTTCAGGAAGCTAATCAGAAATGTTTTAACTGAGCTAAAGGATGCAAATGTTTTCTCCCCATTTGCAAGGCCAGGACACTTATGCATGACAACATTATGTAATCATCCTTAATCAGTGAAGACACCTAATGGCTTTCACTAACGACTCTTCAAAAGTCGGCAGAAGACATAATCTACTCTCAAAAAGCAAGAAAATAATTGGTTGCCAAAGGTAAACCAAAAGTGAATAGCTCACATGCTACTAATTTTAGTCACTGCATCCAAACCATGTTTTTAAAGTGGATAAGATGAAATTAATTAAGTTATGATAGTCATGTGACAACCCAACAACAGTTTCTCTAGGGATAAAAAGCTTACCAATACAGGGGACTGACCTCCGAACTGACCACGACACTGTATAATTGAAAGGAGGGAAATTGGTTGTGTTTATGTCAATTATTCAGGAGATGGAACATATTTAATTACACTGAACAAAATATAAATGCAACACTTTTGCTTTTGCTCCCATTTTTCATGAGATGAACTCAAAGATCTAAAACATTTTCTATATACACAAAATAACCATTTCTCTCAAATATTGTTCACAAATCTGAAAAAATCTGTGATAGTGAGCACTTCTCCTTTGCCGAGATAATCCATCCCACCTCACAGGTGTGGCATATCAAGATGCTGATTAGACAGCATGATTATTGCACAGGTGTGCCTAACGGTACGTCCACACAGCAGCTTTTCAAAAATCTTGAAAATCTTGGAGCTGGGCGTGTCTGACAGCTTGGGGATTTTTTGCGAGCAACCAATCACATGAATCTCCCGCCCCCGACATACAAAGCAAAAAACCCCGGGGATTTTATGCGAGCAATATATATATATATAAACTCCCCAAACAGGCGAAAACCTACCAGTTTCACCCACTGTCTCTGCCACCTCCCTCCATGCCTGGTTCCTCCGGTTTGTATCCCGTCAATAGTTCTGGTCGTAAAGAACCGGGTGATTTGCTACCGTAATTTCTCGTTTGGAATATGAGGAAATGAACTGCGGTCTGGTTCTCCCTGCTTACACGCGGTTTGATTGGCTAGCGCTTCTACTGTCAGATTTGCATAAACGTGTTTGATTGGCTGGCGCTTCCAGCTCAGCTTCAAAAGTTGAACATTGCTCAACTTTGAAATCCTGGACATCCTGGAAATCTTCGCTTCGCTCCCCCACAATGCAGTTCGGCGAAAAGCGAGGCAAAGTGACGTCATCCCCATTCAAAGTCAATGGGCAGAGAAGCGTTGGAAGCGGTGGAAGTTTCTTCTGAAGCTGCTGTGTGGACCTACCGTTAGGCTGGCCACAATAAAAGGCCACTCTGAAACGTGCAGTTTTGCTTTATTGGGGGGGTCCGAAAACCAGTCAGTATCTGGTGTGACCACCATTTGCCTCACGCAGTGCAACACATCTCCTTCGCATAGAGTTGATCAGGTTGTTGATTGTGGCCTGTGGAATGTGGGTCCACTCCTCTTCAATGGCTGTGCGAAGTTGCTGGATATTGGCAGGAACTGGAACACGCTGTCGTATACGCCGATCCAGAGCATCCCAAACATGCTCAATGGGTGACATGTCCGGTGAGTATGCTGGCCATGCAAGAACTGGGATGTTTTCAGCCTCCAGGAATTGTGTACAGATCCTTGCAACATGGGGCCGTGCATTATCATGCTGCAACATGAGGTGATGGTCGTGGATGAATGGCACAACAATGGGCCTCGGGATCTCGTCACGGTATCTCTGTGCATTCACAATGCCATCAATAAAATGCACCTGTGTTCGTCGTCCATAACATACGCCTGCCCATACCATAACCCCACCACCACCATGGGCCACTCGATTCACAACATTGACAACAGAAAACTGCTCACCAACACGACGCCGTCTAACATCTGCCCTGAACAGTGAAACCCGGGATTCATCCGTGAAGAGAACACCTCTCAAACGTGCCAGACGCCATCGAATGTGAGCATTTGCCCACTCAAGTCGGTTACGACGACGAACCGGAGTCAGGTCGAGACCCCGATGAGGACGACGAGCATGCAGATGAGCTTCCCTGAGACGGTTTCTGACAGTTTGTGCAGAATTTCTTTGGTTATGCAAACCGATTGTTGCAGCAGCTGTCCGAGTGGCTGGTCTCAGACGATCTTGGAGGTGAACATGCTGGATGTGGAGGTCCTGGGCTGGTGTGGTTACACGTGGTCTGCGGTTGTGAGGCCGGTTGGATGTACTGCCAAATTCTCTGAAACGCCTTTGGAGACGGCTTATGGTAGAGAAATGAACATTCAATTCACGGGCAACAGCTCTGGTGGACATTCCTGCTGTCAGCATGCCAATTGCACGCTCCCTCAAAACTTGCGACATCTGTGGCATTGTGCTGTGTGATAAAACTGAACATTTTAGAGTGGCCTTTTATTGTGACCAACCTAAGGCACACCTGTGCAATAATCATGCTGTCTAATCAGCATCTGTGAGGTGGGATGGATTATCTCGGCAAAGGAGAAGTGCTCACTATCACAGATTTGTTCAGATTTGTGAACAATATTTGAGAGAAATGGTTATTTTGTGTATATAGAAAAGGTTTTAGATCTTTGAGTTCATCTCATGAAAAATTGGAGCAAAAACAAAAGTGTTGCATTTATATTTTTGGTCAGTGTATGTGCCCGGACTTCAGCATTACGCTTTTTGTATACTGATGCAAATTCAATCTAAAATCATGCGGTATGTTCTAGGGGTGTAACGGTTCACAGAAGTCACGGTTCGGTTCATACCTCGGTTTGGGGGTCACGGTTCGGTACGGGTTCGGTACAACAAGGAAAAGCAAAAGAAATTCCCAAATGCATAATTTTTTTTGCTGTTATTTATTTGTAACAGTAGTGCAAGTTGTGGTATGAAAATAAGGAACTCTAACATTTGGAATCATTAACTGTATTACACAGTTAAAAACAAACCACAAACAGTAACACACACACCAATGGCCATATTATTTATAATGGCTGATGTCAAACAAAAAGGTTAAATAAGCTGTACAACTAAAAAGAATGTCTTGAAAATATTAAAATAAATAATAAGAAAGTGTTTCAATCACAATCAATAAAAGGCAATACAGAACTGTATAACATCTCCTGATGTCAAAATATAAAATAAATACAATGATAAATATAATGTAATATAATTAACTTTGTTATAAATTCAACACATGTAAGCATTAGGATGTGGCTAATGAGCACATTTAAACAAAACATTTTAGAAAACTTGTTATACCAAAAAAAAAGGACTTTAATATTATATCTAACCAAATAAAACTGGGGAATTTCATCGTGATATGAGTTTTTTTTACAGTGTCCACATGTTATGTCTTGCAAATTTCATATTGTATTAAAGGACTATTTTGTATTTCTATTTTTTGTTTCTAATACTCATCAGTAACACTTATATACACTACACTTTCCAGTTTGTATTCCTTTCTATTATCCCAAAGTTCGAACAGTGTTTTTCAGGATTTATCTATATGCTGATTTATGCCAACATCCTAAAAATACAATCACTTTAAACCTAGCTTTATCCATTGTACACATATTCTTTTCGGAAATGTACACACATTAGCACGTATTTAACTTTTAAATATAAAACTATAATACTATATGACAGTAAAATCTATGGATACATCTCTCAACACCCATATGAAACAGAACTGTAAACAGATTGTCTTTTTCTTTATGGATATTTTACAAATCACTCCCCTTTTAAACTGTATTCTTGTTTTACTGTCATATAATTTTTAATTTAACTGAGGTAGCTTAAAGGAAATATTAGTGACATTTTACCTTGTTTACCTGTATGTAATGAGTGCATTAGCTTTCAGGAAGCTAATCAGAAATGTTTTAACTGAGCTAAAGGATGCAAATGTTTTCTCCCCATTTGCAAGGCCAGGACACTTATGCATGACAACATTATGTAATCATCCTTAATCAGTGAAGACACCTAATGGCTTTCACTAACGACTCTTCAAAAGTCGGCAGAAGACATAATCTACTCTCAAAAAGCAAGAAAATAATTGGTTGCCAAAGGTAAACCAAAAGTGAATAGCTCACATGCTACTAATTTTAGTCACTGCATCCAAACCATGTTTTTAAAGTGGATAAGATGAAATGAATTAAGTTATGATAGTCATGTGACAACCCAACAACAGTTTCTCTAGGGATAAAAAGCTTACCAATACAGGGGACTGACCTCCGAACTGACCACGACACTGTATAATTGAAAGGAGGGAAATTGGTTTTGTTTATGTCAATTATTCAGGAGATGGAACATATTTAATTACACTGAACAAAATATAAATGCAACACTTTTGCTTTTGCTCCCATTTTTCATGAGATGAACTCAAAGATCTAAAACATTTTCTATATACACAAAATAACCATTTCTCTCAAATATTGTTCACAAATCTGAAAAAATCTGTGATAGTGAGCACTTCTCCTTTGCCGAGATAATCCATCCCACCTCACAGGTGTGGCATATCAAGATGCTGATTAGACAGCATGATTATTGCACAGGTGTGCCTAACGGTACGTCCACACAGCAGCTTTTCAAAAATCTTGAAAATCTTGGAGCTGGGCGTGTCTGACAGCTTGGGGATTTTTTGCGAGCAACCAATCACATGAATCTCCCGCCCCCGACATACAAAGCAAAAAACCCCGGGGATTTTATGCGAGCAATATATATATATATAAACTCCCCAAACAGGCGAAAACCTACCAGTTTCACCCACTGTCTCTGCCACCTCCCTCCATGCCTGGTTCCTCCGGTTTGTATCCCGTCAATAGTTCTGGTCGTAAAGAACCGGGTGATTTGCTACCGTAATTTCTCGTTTGGAATATGAGGAAATGAACTGCGGTCTGGTTCTCCCTGCTTACACGCGGTTTGATTGGCTAGCGCTTCTACTGTCAGATTTGCATAAACGTGTTTGATTGGCTGGCGCTTCCAGCTCAGCTTCAAAAGTTGAACATTGCTCAACTTTGAAATCCTGGACATCCTGGAAATCTTCGCTTCGCTCCCCCACAATGCAGTTCGGCGAAAAGCGAGGCAAAGTGACGTCATCCCCATTCAAAGTCAATGGGCAGAGAAGCGTTGGAAGCGGTGGAAGTTTCTTCTGAAGCTGCTGTGTGGACCTACCGTTAGGCTGGCCACAATAAAAGGCCACTCTGAAACGTGCAGTTTTGCTTTATTGGGGGGGTCCGAAAACCAGTCAGTATCTGGTGTGACCACCATTTGCCTCACGCAGTGCAACACATCTCCTTCGCATAGAGTTGATCAGGTTGTTGATTGTGGCCTGTGGAATGTGGGTCCACTCCTCTTCAATGGCTGTGCGAAGTTGCTGGATATTGGCAGGAACTGGAACACGCTGTCGTATACGCCGATCCAGAGCATCCCAAACATGCTCAATGGGTGACATGTCCGGTGAGTATGCTGGCCATGCAAGAACTGGGATGTTTTCAGCCTCCAGGAATTGTGTACAGATCCTTGCAACATGGGGCCGTGCATTATCATGCTGCAACATGAGGTGATGGTCGTGGATGAATGGCACAACAATGGGCCTCGGGATCTCGTCACGGTATCTCTGTGCATTCACAATGCCATCAATAAAATGCACCTGTGTTCGTCGTCCATAACATACGCCTGCCCATACCATAACCCCACCACCACCATGGGCCACTCGATTCACAACATTGACAACAGAAAACTGCTCACCAACACGACGCCGTCTAACATCTGCCCTGAACAGTGAAACCCGGGATTCATCCGTGAAGAGAACACCTCTCAAACGTGCCAGACGCCATCGAATGTGAGCATTTGCCCACTCAAGTCGGTTACGACGACGAACCGGAGTCAGGTCGAGACCCCTATGAGGACGACGAGCATGCAGATGAGCTTCCCCGAGACGGTTTCTGACAGTTTGTGCAGAATTTCTTTGGTTATGCAAACCGATTGTTGCAGCAGCTGTCCGAGTGGCTGGTCTCAGACGATCTTGGAGGTGAACATGCTGGATGTGGAGGTCCTGGGCTGGTGTGGTTACACGTGGTCTGCGGTTGTGAGGCCGGTTGGATGTACTGCCAAATTCTCTGAAACGCCTTTGGAGACGGCTTATGGTAGAGAAATGAACATTCAATTCACGGGCAACAGCTCTGGTGGACATTCCTGCTGTCAGCATGCCAATTGCACGCTCCCTCAAAACTTGCGACATCTGTGGCATTGTGCTGTGTGATAAAACTGAACATTTTAGAGTGGCCTTTTATTGTGACCAACCTAAGGCACACCTGTGCAATAATCATGCTGTCTAATCAGCATCTGTGAGGTGGGATGGATTATCTCGGCAAAGGAGAAGTGCTCACTATCACAGATTTGTTCAGATTTGTGAACAATATTTGAGAGAAATGGTTATTTTGTGTATATAGAAAAGGTTTTAGATCTTTGAGTTCATCTCATGAAAAATGGGAGCAAAAACAAAAGTGTTGCATTTATATTTTTGGTCAGTGTATGTGCCCGGACTTCAGCATTATGCTTTTTGTATACTGATGCAAATTCAATATAAAATCATGCGGTATGTTCTAGGGGTGTAACGGTTCACAGAAGTCACGGTTCGGTTCATACCTCGGTTTGGGGGTCACGGTTCGGTACGGGTTCGGTACAACAAGGAAAAGCAAAAGAAAGTCCCAAATGCATAATTTGTTTTGCTGTTATTTATTTGTAACAGTAGTGCAAGTTGTGGTCTGGAAATAAGGAACTCTAACATTTGGAATCATTAACTGTATTACACAGTTAAAAACAAACCACAAACAGTAACACACACTCAGATGGCCATATTATTTATAATGGCTGATGTCAAACCAAAAGGTTAAATAAGCTGTACAACTAAAAAGAACGTCTTGAAAATATTAAAATAAATAATAAGAAAGAGTTTCAATCACAATCAATAAAAGGCAATACAGAACTGTATAACATCTCCTGATGTCAAAATATAAAATAAATACAATGATAAATATAAAACAAAATAAACTCTGTACCTTTAGGAGCAATGTCTAACATGTGTAATTAACTTGTGAGTGTGTGAGGCCATTATGCCTAAATAAAGGTACTCAAGCTTTAATCTATTTTCAAGTTTTTCTTCAAAAAGATGAGTTTGTCTACGTTGTCAGCAGTGAGGGCAGATCTGTTGGTGGTCTATTTCACCTGCCGTCGAGAAAACCCTCTCGCTGGGGACTGAGACTGACTCGGATGTGATTGAGCATGTTTGACGTGTTACCACGAGCATACCGCACCGCTGTCGAACAACGCCGACACACCGTCCTCGTCCGATCCACAACTCGCACCCCATCATTGTTGTAGTCCACAGGGAACCCGAAATGTTCCCACACACCTGATTTAAAAGAAGCAGGTCTTCTAGCTCCTGTGTGTTGTGTGAACTCGCCGTAGCTACTAACTTTTCTTCTTCATGTATTGTGTTCGTTTTGTTGTGTTTTGTTCTTCTTCTTCATTTGTTATTCACGGGCGGCTGGCTTTTAGGCGCAATACCGCCCCCTGGATTATATATAGTGTAATACTGCCCTGAGTGACAGACTTTTTTCCCACTCAAAAAAAGGCATATTCGCCGTGTGACTGCATGTGCCGAACCGTGACGTCCGAACCGCGACGGTACGGGACGAATACGGATACCGTTACACCCCACTATGTTCCCATGCTTGTGCATCAGTGTTTGGTTTGGTTCAGCCGTTTAACAGCATGGGGAACAGACTATAATTTATAGTGAGGACTGCACAAAGAAATGGCGCCAACCTGCCCTCCATTCAGGGCTTCCTCCTGAGTCAGGAAACAAGCAAGAAACACGCACGTCAATCCCACCCTGAATACAACCTGTTCAAATTATTCTGTCTGGCAGGCGCTATATAGCACTGTCAGTCCAAAGTGTCCGGGATCAATGTCTGTGCACGACCCTGTAACACTAAGAAACCACTCTACCTGTAAATCATATATCTATTTTATAGTTAAAACACATATACGTTTCTCTGTTGTTATCTAACCTTAAACAAAATTCAATCAGGAGAGACGTGATGTATGGAATACATGTTTGTTATCGGTCACATTATATAGATGAAACATAATGATGACAGTTTATAACAGGTGGATGAAATGTGTTTTGACGATTAGGCCCAGGTTTTGTAGGACATCATTCGGGAAGGGAAAGAACCGTTTCCGATGAACCCCCCTGGGTCTAGACCTGGTGGTGGTGATAAGTGGTTAGGTCCGGTTGGAAGGGAGAAGGTTGAGCTTGGCCCTGAGTTGGAAGCAGGAGGCGAAGGGGTGGAGGAGGGTTGCGCGTTGACACCTGGAAGACAGCTGATAGAAAAAGGGAGATCATATATAGAGGGATTAACAGGTGCGATAATTACGCTTGTGAATGGAGGGAAGTGATAGATTTAGCTAAGGAGTGGCGCTCCCTGTCATCCAGTGGAGGGAGCGAGTATTGCCATGACGAGCAATACGGAGTGATAGGTCTTCCTGCCTGAACTTGCGCTGAGCTTCATTTCAATCAGGAGAGACGTGATGTATGGAATACATGTTTATTATCGGTCACATTATATAAATGAAACATAATGATGACAGTTTATAACAGGTGGATGAAATGTGTTTTGGCGATTAGGCCCAGGTTTTGTAGGACATCATTCGGGAAGGGAAAGAACCGTTTCCGATGAACCCCCGAAAGAAGTGAAGTATGAAGTACTGAACGTGAAGACATCTTACCTTGTGGGATGCAGTGGAAATCTATGGATGAAAATGAGAGGTTAACACATGTGGGAATTTAGACGTACTGATGCCTCCCAGGCGTCCTTCCTGGCCATACAGGGCATCCCGGCCATACGGGGTATCCCGGCCGTACGGGGCATCCCGGCCATACAGGGCATCCTGGACGCACAGGGCGTCCCGGACGTGCGGGGCGCCCAGAACGTGCGGGGCAACCTGAACTTAGCAGGGACACATATATACAGACCCGAAGGTTTACTACCTGGCATACAGGGTTAGATATGGCAATAATATTAAACATGAACACAGACCCGGAGGTCACAACCTGACGTGCAGGGTTAAACATGAACACAGACCCGGAGGTCACAACCTGACGTGCAGGGTTAAACATGAACACAGACCCGGAGGTCACGACCTGACGTGCAGGGTTAAACATGAACACGGACCCGGAGGTCACGACCTGACGTGCAGGGTTAAACATGAACACGGACCCGGAGGTCACGACCTGACGTGCAGGGTTAAACATGAACACGGACCCGGAGGTCACGACCTGACGTGCAGGGTTAAACATGAACACGGACCCGGAGGTCACGACCTGACGTGCAGGGTTAAACATGAACACGGACCCGGAGGTCACGACCTGACGTGCAGGGTTAAACATGAACACAGACCCGGAGGTCACAACCTGACGTGCAGGGTTAAACATGAACACAGACCCGGAGGTCACAACCTGACGTGCAGGGTTAAACATGAACACAGACCCGGAGGTCACAACCTGACGTGCAGGGTTAAACATGAACACGGACCCGGAGGTCACAACCTGACGTGCAGGGTTAAACATGAACACGGACCCGGAGGTCACAACCTGACGTGCAGGTCTTTAAAAAATTAAAGATAAAACAATAAAAAGAAAAAAGGTATGTAGTTGCCATGACGGAATCTGTCTGCATGAACACAGTGACACGTATGCTGACGTGCTATGAAACCACCACCACCAGCTAGGCATAATTACCATTTTGTGTAGTGTTTGAGAGACCTTGGATAGCCAGCACGCGCTGATGTCTGGCAAATGTGGGATGTGACAACACATCCTCACTCCCAGGTCGGCCTATGTTGACGTTATGTCAAGTCCCCTGCCGGCTTTTTCCAACGCAAGGGGGGGGGCCTTAGCGTCCATTTTCAGCTTTCCGGGATGTCCATATGCTTCTATGGACGCTTCTATGGACGCTCATGGATGCTGCCCATTATGGGCACAAGCACTTTTCACCCATTTATTAATTATATGTTTTAAATGTGAGTGTTTCCTATCCCCTAAACCTCCAGGGATGTACACAGTTTAATACTGGCAACTTCTTATTATGGGAAATACGAAAACGTCTTTTAAAACTACAACTCCCAGTAGAGACGTGCCATAGAGAACATGTTGCGAAACAGAATAGCCAGCATGTGTAGTTCTGGGGACGGGACGGGGTGGGGGAGGGGGGGACGCGGTGGACCCGTTCAAATCCAGTTTTGAACAGTCTGCTGTGGTTCCATCCCATTTCAAGTGCTGTTCGAGGCTCAGTAACCCTCGCAGCACACTCTCCAATCACAGAGCTTGAGGACTATCACGGGGTTTGTCAAACAGAGCACATGGTGTAGTCCAAACGATAGCTGGGTATTCTGGGTAGTGTAGTGTCTTCTGCCATCCTTTACTCCGAAAAAAGATGTGTTTCTCCGAATCGAAGGGGAAAAATACAAAAGCATTGCACACAATTTAAACCAATCAATGTTGTGTAATTAACAAGGATAATCTGGTGTTTTTTAGTCGATGAGTAGTGCAGATATCACTGTAAAATCAATCGACAGTAAGGGGAATACTTACTTCCGGGTGTACAATTCTCCGTTATCCAATGAGAATGGACGCTCTCATTGCCTTTAATGTCGACACAAACGAATGCCGTGCTTCCATGAGCGTCCATAGGAGCATATGGACATCCCGGAAAGCTGAAAATGGACGCTAAGGGCCCTCCCCTTGCGTTGAAAATTTACTCTAAGGCCCCCCCCCCCTCGCGTTAGAAAAAGCCGGCAGGGGACTTGACATAACGTCAACATAGGCCGACCTGGGAGTGAGGATGTGTTGGATGTGAAGGCGGAGGAGGACCACCGCCCGAGTTGCAGGGATGAGGGAGAAATGCCTGATTGCAGCAGAGGTGGCTGCGCCTATCTGAACGAAAGCCCTGATATGCTATTAAGACGCCACAACCAGTTATGCATTATTTACCATCGGTAAACTGAAGAGCTCTTGGATTGCAGCACGAGCCGATGTCCGGGCGAAGAGGGAGATGTAAATAAGTAAGCACAAGCTGTTAGCTGGAGTACAGTGATGCATGAATATCATAACCTGGATTGACGCGAGCCAAGTGAGCATAAACCTGAGAATATGAATGAAGTGCAGAATGCACGCAGAAAAGACGTACACTTAGTTAAATGCTGAGACATGACCCACGATATAGTATAGCTTAATTAGCCGTTAAGTGCGCCAGGATGAGTCATATATGCTGATAAACTGATTGAGTGATTAAGACTGTCTTCCATCATCTGAGTGAGGATGATGGAGGGACACTAGTGTTAGATCCAGCGAGTGTGATAATAAATGTGTAGCAATAGTGAAAATCTGAGTGTGCCGCTATGCGGATGATCTCATGCAAATATCCCCCCCAAAGCGGAGGATGTGCAGTGCACGTCCTTAAGTCGGGGAAAACGCGGTCGCCGTGAGGCCGGCGGATGCCACGTCCAGGAAACGGGAGATGATGCGTGCCGAAGATATCCACATGCAAAGTACGGTTGCCCGGTGAGGAAGAGCAACTGTCGTTGAAGACGTTTATGTGGATGCACGCAGTTGGTTAGAGGAACGTTAATACTAGGGATGCACGATATTGGTTTTTTGAAACCGATACCGATACCGATAACTTCCTGCTTCTCAAGACCGATACCGATACCGATAACCAATAATAAAAAAAATGTACGCCACTAATTATTTTAACACATTTTTTTCCTCGGCGGCCCCGTAGTTTCAGAGCGCATCGAGTTTAAAATACCATCTACACGCTGAGGCTGACAGCCCCGCTCCTGCCGCCTGCTTGCAGCAGACCACACTTCCACGCTCACCGGCAGGCCATCTGGAGGACCGGGAGGGTGCGTGTGTGTGTGTGTGTGTGTGTGTGTGTGTGTGTGTGTGTGTGTGTGTGTGTGTGTGTGTGTGTGTGTGTGTGTGTGTGTGTGGCCCGAGCGAGCGAGAGAGAGACCTTACGTGCATTGTTGTTGTTAGCATCTGGTGCTAGCTAGCTGCGCTAACGGATATAAGGAGCTGTTTAAATGAAAACAGAGGAGCGACATTTCGCCACAACTGCACCGAGCACTTGACTTTATGCAGGAAGCAGACAGTGGGACATTGTACGAGAAGTCAGCACACTCAGCTCGGATACATGAACATGATTGCAGCTTCCAGGCAGCTCCAGTTCGAGCATATGCCTTCAGTTGCACATAGCTCCAACGCGCACACACACACACACACACTTTGTATTGTATTATTGTCTTCGTACGCTTCGATGGCGATGTTTCAGGTGACTGATCAGGTTCGAAGTATTAGGGAGCGCTGGATTTGTGAAGAACTCCCCTCTTCCTAAACCACTAATACCACAGTACTGGCAAAACGGGAGGAGCCGAGTGAAAAACAAGCGCCCCTCATCCCAATCCACCCACACAGCAGTATTTTTTTACCCAAAAAATATATTGTAAATTATCGGGGCTATTAATAATGGTATCGGGTTTATCGGGATGACGTCATAATTCCTAATATCGGGCCGATAATTATCGGGCCGATAATTATCGTGCATCCCTAGTTAATACCATGAGCTTGATGTGATGCCTAGGAACTCAGGTGTGTGACTGGACCTATATTTCCTCATGATTAGGAACGCTGTGCTCCTGGAGGATTTTCCTCTTTTTTCTTCTTCTCTTTCCCAGTTGAGCGGAGTTATAGTTAGTAATGTTGTATTTGAACACTAGATGGCGTAAAGGCAACGCATGAGGAGATCTCCCTGAGCAGTGGGTGATTTGAACTGGGGAGAGACAGCTATTAATATTATTTACCCGAATAGCCGGTGCACACGTAGTTTCTCCTTACTTGACTGCCGCTTGAGGCTGAAAGAGTTCCGCTAAACGGATGATGGGAACTTTAAAGCGCGTCGTTAATATCTGCTTTGAAGAGCCAGCCTTGGCCTGCACGCTATTAAGATTACATTATCTCCGTGCGTAGAAAGGGGGAACATTGACCTTTGTCATCGAGATTGCCCTGAGCATTTAACAAATCGTATTAAATAATGTGATAACAGAACTGTAAACAGAATAGCTGAAAATGTAACAAATAAATAACTCTGTTACCTCTAATCATTAACCCATGTTTGTATAATATAGTTACTCCGTGTGTTGCTGCAAGCATACATAACACCTGACGTGGAAATATTACTCGTGGATGGGGCTACAGAGCTGCTAGAAAGACAGTCGAACCCGGTGCAATCCTCCGTCTGGATGTGGAGCGCTTTTGCTAAATGTTTAGACAAATTGCTCGTGTTACCGCCCTTACATGCTAAACACTTATTGCACTTTGCAACGAGCATCTCCACATCGAGACGGGTAAAGTTTTACCCACACCTCGGAGCGCGTTCACTCCGCCACCTCCGCAGTGTGCTCTGCTGCATGTAGCAGCTGCGTGTGTGTACAAATCAGGAGAGGGATCTCGTCTGATCGAAAATACATCATAGGCGCATTTGTTTGTCTTTTGTATATTAGAAACGAGTTGCAACACTAAGACTGCGATATAAGGTTTTTTTCTTTTTTATAGCAATAATACATGACATATAGCCTATTATAGATGTCTCCGGTACCGATAAAAAGACCAATACGTTGGAGCTTAACGGCGCGTAAAACACACGTGATGACATCACCAATGAATCGACGACTGAATAAGTTGGCAACTAATTTGGTAATCAATTTTGAACGATTAAGTCGATTAGTTGTTGCACCCCTACTGCCGAGGAGATGTTGTTGTTGCAGATTCAGCCGTTGGTGCACCGAGAAACGGAACATTTCTTAGTGGGGAAGAAAAAAGAGAAAAATACGATCATTTAGTCAATAATCATTAAATTAATATTGGGAGTGAATTCCTAATTTATTTAGTATCTGGTCGTGTCATAAACAGGATAATGTGCAGCGACTTGTCATTGAGGAGAAGAAGCTAGGAAACACCATTCATTTCAGGTAATATTGTGTTGAAGCTTGAAACTGCGTTAGTTACTGAACATTGTAATGGGTAGTAATTACCCGAACTGCATTCGTAATGCATTACGTTCTTCGTACGCAAGAAATACGTTACTGAAACTCCATACTGTAACACATTACACCCAACACTGCCTGGAACTCACCTTAACCCTGAACTAAAGGTAGAAATGCATAGTGTTGAATTTCCTGTCGGCTCCCAGACCGTAGTCGTGGAAACGGGGGGGGGGGGTTGACTCTCTGTCGTCTCCCAGGGCAGAAGCAACACGCTTCGGGTTCAATAACCCATTTATCGGAAAGACTGGAGAGAGCGAGCTCTTCTTGGGAGGTCGTTGCATTTATTTAGCTCTTCTGTTTCGCGAGATAGATTCGCAAGATCACAGACCTTCCTTTTTCTGCTGCCTTGTTTACTTCTAGAAAACATGTATCCCGCTCGCTCGCTCTACCATACCCACACACACATGCACGCGTCACGCACCTCTCTTAAAGGGGTAGTGATCTTGTTCTGCATGACCCAAATGTCATAACAATAACGAAACATCTCGTGAATTTGTTGCAACTGCCTTTTGCCAGCGCTACCCTGACGCCTGTTTTAGAGGTGAGGCGCGGGAGAGACTGAAGGCGTGCGTCAATTGTTTGCGTGAAGTAGCCCATTTCCATTAAGCCCGGAGGAACTTGCGTGGAGCCCGATTTCCTTGTCTTTTCCTCCCGCGTCCGGGTTTGCGGGGCGGCCGGCTGGACCCGCTAGCCGACTGGGGAACGCCATCTGTAGCTTAATCCGCAAGACTGCGGAGCTGATGAATAATGCCTGGAGCTGGGACGAAGCCCTGCTGCTGCTTGCGCGTTGACACCTGGAAGACAGCTGATAGAAAAAGGGAGAGCATATATAGAGGGATTAACAGGTGCGATAATTACACTTGTGAATGGAGGGAAGTGATAGGTTTAGCTAAGGAGTGGCGCTCCCTGTCATCTAGTGGAGGGAGCGAGTATTGCCATGACGAGCAATACGGAGTGATAGGTCTTCCTGCCTGAACTTGCGCTGAGCTTCATTTGTCATGGTAGGAGTAAAGCAATCAATGACAGAACATCCATTTTGTAACAAAGTGGGGAAACAAGCGTGTGTAATCGTTAACATGGTGTTTTCACAGCTTGCTCTCAACATGAGGTTGTAACAGTCTTATATAAAATAGAAATATATACCAATTTAAAAGTGTCAGTGGCGTCGAATTAAGCTGCACATGACATGTTAGAGGAGCATATGGTTCCATCAGCACACAGTGTCAAAAATTGACAAACAGGATTTAACATGTCAATTAGTGAGCCACTGGTGGGTGGATTGTGTTACTGTTGGCAAAACAATTTTCCTCAGAATATTTATTGTAACATATAATCAGCCTTTGAGATAATGTTTAACCATGATCAAGAATGTTTCAGGTTATTGTCACATCCTTGACAAACGGGTCTGCTATTCTTGGAAAGCAGAGGACATACTGTACCTTAAAGTAGTTGTAACAAAGGATTGGACCGTGCTTTATATTTGGACTTTATCAAATCAAATCAAGTTTTATTTATAGAGCACATTTATAAACGATTTTTGGTCGAGCCAAAGTGCTGTACATATAATAAAAATAGCCTACAGTAGAGACACTTTACAGCAAATACAACAGCACAGATTGTTCAGAATATCAGTATGAGAAAAACGACACCCTCTATCCTTAGACCCTCACATCGTACAAGGAAAAAACCAAATAGATATGCCATTATAGAGAAAATAGGGTATAGAGTTGTCTTGACATCTTTAAAACTTTTCAGGAACAAATAAAAAAATCAGGAATCAAACTAAAGATCAGCACACTTCATTAAAAGCTTCCAGCTATTTTTACTGTGCAACATTTCAATCCAACAGAGATTTAAATGCCAGACAAAGGTATCTGATAGATCAAATGTGAACAGTTACAGTTGCTGGGAGATTAAATATGTGCAGATATTTTGTCTGGTTCCTGCAGAGTCTTGTGCGGACAAAGTGGAAATCATCATTAATTACTAGATTTGATATTTGCTCTTTGATACACCTGTATGGATCAACTGGAGCTTCTAATTTAGTGTGATTGACCAAATGATCTCATACAAATTCTAATTAGATCAATGCAACATACGATCTTATTATTTATAATTCCAGGGACACATTTAGCGGATTTGATATAAGCAATAAAAATACCCCTCAGGAAAAATATAAGATGACCGCTCACTCTAATATTTTATGGAGTAGGTGCAGGCCAGCGCCATATAGACTGAGAGTTACGTCATCTCCGTTCACTCCAATGGACCACTTTTTTACAGCAATGGCGGATCGTGGAGCCTCTCAATCGTTCCCCGGAAGTTAGCACCAAGGCTAGCAGAGCTGTAGAGTTGCAGCATAATAGACCGTTCGTGACGGACTTTTAAAGGTAAGAAGAAGTTTAAAGATTTATATTGTGGGTATTATCAGTACATCTGATTCAAATGAACATGTGTATTAAAGGATGTCAGTGGATTATCCCTAAATTAGTAGATTTAGGGAACGTTTACAGATAACAGATTAAGCTACCGGATCAAGTTAGCAACACACGTTGAACAGCCTTTTAATTGTAAATTCCGTTCTCTTAATGTCATTTCGTCCAACGTTGTTGAATTAGAGAAGAGGGGCTTCTAAACGGGATTGTATGCGGGGGTGGAGGGAGTTAAATATTAGATAAATATAACTTTGGTGCGTGTAAGAGTGAGTGTTTTTAGCAGAGCCATATTGTGTCCTTGTGATTATGTTGATTATTACCTGTCTGTATAATGTTGCAGCTCAGCTGATTTTGGATTGATGGCAAAGGGAGAGGGACTTAAGTGAGAGTGAAAACACAAGGTAAGTTTAATACTACTGTAGTAAGCATACTAAACATGTATTATATCACTGTATTATATAAGTAATCTTGTTAGTAACCTACTGTATGGCAGGTGGAGGGGCAGTGATGTTACAGGTGGAGGAGCAAAACTGCAAGACTGCAAACTCACAAGACAGAGAAATCAAAGTTTGTTCTCCAGAGAAGAGGTTGATTTCACTTACATTTTTTATTTCATATTTTCTAAAGATCTGGAAATGGCACAAAAAAAAACTTGCGAGCTGTAACCACGACAACTGTAACAACATGAGTAGAGAGCCACCAAGGTTTTTCAAGTCCCTCTCTTACTCCATTTTGCCAACCCAAACTTTCAGGTACATGACGGGACACCTTGCTTGTTTTGGATTGTTTGCGCTCCTCTGGCTGGGTGCTGGCAGGTGGAGGGCAGTGATCCCTTCCCTTTTCCCTCAATCTTTGAGACTAATGTAAGTAGAAGACATGGCACTGTACATTTTCGAACATTTAAAATATTATACCACTTAAAAATAAGAAATATTACTTTTGTTACTAAGAGTTCATACTTATTATACCTGTGTCACCTTTCACACTATAGCTGTTGTAGAGGCTAAGCCAGGGGTGGGGAACCGCCGGCCCCCGGGCCGTATACGGCCCGCGAGACCATTTGGTACGGCCCTCTAGGTAATTTATAAACACACGCAAAAAAGAAAAAAATGAAAGAAATCTAGACCGCAAAAAAATTAAACAAGCGAGTGCCTGTTTTTCCTGGCCAAGGTCAGGTTCCTTGAACACAACACAAGCCTAACGTGTCATCACGTGGTATATGTCTCGTCTGACAGGAGTGTCGTGCTGACAGAGAGCACCAGAACACGCTCCGGCACTTCCAAAAATTGCAGTAGCCTACCCATAAGGAGCCGTACACATGCCGCAGTTGTTGCGTGGCTGTGTCTTTAGTTGAAAGCCCAGTGGCGATCTGTTCATCTGTCATACTGATCATACAGTCAATAACTTTGTTGTTATTAGCATCTGGTTAGCTAGCTATGCTAACGAATATAAGAAGCTTTTTCTCCAACCAGTGAGGTAAAGGCACATCTTTATATGATCATTATTATAAAAAAATAAGATAATAAAGTAAACAGATATAAAATACTATCAGTAAAAAAAAGTTGTTATTAATAAACAAGAATACAGTTTGAAAGGGGAGTGATTTGTAAAATGTCCATAAAGAAAAAGTAAATCTGTTTACAGTTCTGTTTCATATGGGTGTTGAGAGATGTATCCATAGAGCTCCTAATTTTGCTCTCAAAGTGCACCAGATCGATGCTTTTAACTTCAACATTTAAAAAAAAAATCTTCCCGGGGGAGCATACCCCACGGACCCCCCTAGAGGAGGTTAGGCCCCCCCCCCCCACTTAAATCATGTCCACATGGATAGGAAACTAAATACATTTGCGCACATCTTGTGTCCATATCTTTCTGTTTTGGTGTTCCTGCCACAACCGTGCACGTGCATGCATCATCATGGTAAAATATCTGGATTAAGAGGTTGCTTTTTCTTTGCACAGCATGAAAGAAAGGCCAAATGAATGGGCTATGATTTTAGTTTTTTTAAGCAGAGGTCAATAATTTGTACGGCCATCGGAGGATGTTGAAAAAATTGAAATGGCCCTTGGGAGGAAAAAGGTTCCCCACCCCTGGGCTAAGCCAACGCTTTAAGCCTCTGAGGATCCGCTTGGTGGGTGTAATTGACGCACACAAGTTTGCTGCCGAATAAAGGTCAGAAACACAGTTTCCAGTTTGAAACAGTCCATTTATTTCCATTTTACTGGTTTCCATTTACTTGCTTCTTTCCATATTCACCACACGATATTACCGTTTACACAATACCTTTGCTTTGCTTGTAATCCTGTGTTTGTGTGTGTGTGTTCTCCGTGTGTGCTCCTTGTGTGTGTATTCTGTGTGTGTGTGTGTTCTCCGTGTGTGTTCTCCGTGTGTGCTCCTTGTGTGTGTGTTCAAAAACTGTACCTGTACTGTACTGTTTGTGAAAAAGTGCAAATGCAGTGTTTGTATATAATTACCTCACATATTTTTTTGCTGTTGGTCGTGAAATTGCTCCTGCTGACTTGAGCCAGACATTTTTTCCTCCGCTCTGTGTCAGTGGGGAAGCCGTACATTCGTACTCCTTTCTTGGAGCGATTTGAGCATCCCCAGGCAGTACAGCAAACCATGGTGGCTACTAGGAGGCAGCACAGCAAACCAGGACAACACGGAGGAAAAGGCACAGACAAACTGCATGATATGCTATTCAATGTTTATTGAATTCCATGTATTTGCAATGGATGTTCCTAAAACAACACATTTAACATCATCATCATCATCATCATCATCATCATCATCATCATCATGCTGCTGCTGCTGCTGTCACCTGTCCTTTCTGAAAGCCATAAAGATGACATTAGTCATTTAGATAACTTGTGTCCTCAATTACCAGGGGATTACTGAAACTACCATGAATTTAAGAAAATGGTAGAAATTAATCTAATCTGATTTTTAAAGCATTACTTTAGATACCCTCCCTCTAAATATATCAATAAACATTAGAAAGTGATGCTCCTGACTACCATACAAGTTTAAGAAGATAATATTGGTTTTAAAGAATTCAAAGCTATAAATAAACAGCAACAGGCTCTTTAACCAAGGCACTGTTAGCCTAACATGTAAACTAGTTGTTCACACTAATCCTAATATTATTACTTAATATTAGCAAATTCCATTTTATTTTTTAAAACATTGATGTAAATACATACACATATCTATTTGTTGTATAAATATTGCAAATCAAAACCTTTATTCACTAATAATTACCAAACATCGTAGTTCTATCTCCTGTTATCAATGCATTCACATTGCCCGCCATGAACTTCCGGGGAACGATCCTCGTCTACATGAACCACGTGACGATAACCGTTTTTGGACTTCCGTTGTCGTAACTCTTCTATCTATATGGCGCTGGTGCAGGCCATAGACTGTAAAGGTGCAGACACACACTCAGGTCAATAGGTCGTCGTTATAAATTCTGAGACAGAGCTAAGTTACGCTATTATGTTTAAACTGAACAAAGCTATATTTTGTCAAACGTAATCTAACCTAACATGTTGACATAGATGTAGATCGTACTTTATGTTTATTTGGTGCAAAGTGGACAGTAGGCTATTGTTAGAAATTAAAATCAATGTTTTATGGCATAATGTACCTTAAACATACCGTCAGTTTAAATGCTATTTTATTCTGGAAAAAAACGGAAGTTCTCAATACCAAGCTTTTATTCTGAAAATCCTTCATGACGACATCCGGGACTACCGCCCATTAGTATCATTAAAGTGGCTATTGACGCCGTTAACATTAGTGATGGGAATTCCGATTCCCTTCGGGGACACGAATCTTTTGATTCAGTTCACTTGAAAGATTCGTTCACTGATTCGTTCACCGGTTCGCGAACGACTTCTGGTGATTTGCACGTTCGCGAACGATTCGTCTTTGTACTTAATTCATTCAGTGAGTCTTCACTACTGCCGAAGTCCGTACAAGAAGTTTGCTGGCGTAACATTTATGATATTAAAACACATGTTACACCTCACCTTGTTGCCCCATGAATTATGCTCTGGGAATAGGCTACATATTATTTAAGAAATATAATTGGCCATTGTTAAATCTCTCATAAATGTGTGCCTGACTATACAATGTATTACAGCAGGCTAGCACGTTATACTTGCAAACCCATGCATGTACTATGTGCTTAAATCCCAAAACATTAAACTCCATTTGGCCGAGTTCAAAGTGAATACAAAAATATATCCTCTACATCGGTGACGATTTATTCATATTCTATAGTATGTACCCATCTACTGTATGTTTACCTTTAGTTAGCGGGTAAGCTAGTGGGACGCTACGGAGCCCAGCTATCCGCCCTCTGAAGCTTTTAGGGCCGACAGGGAGAGGAGAATGTCCCGCTAACGCTGTGTGTGTTTCACATTAGCGCGACGCTACGGAGCCCAGCTATCCGCCCTCTGAAGCTTTTAGTGCCGACAGGGGAGGAGAATGTCTCGCTAACGCTGTGTGTGTGTGTTTCACATTAGCGGGACGCTATGGAGCTCAGGTATCCACCATCTGAAGCTTTTAGGGCCGACAGGGGGAGGAGAATACAACGATGTGTGTATTTATCGCTAAGCTAGCTGGACGCTACGGTTCAGGTATCCGTCCTCTTTATTGCGGGCAGGTTGGTGTGTGTGTGTGTGTGTGTGTGTGTGTGTGTGTGTGTGTGTGTGTGTGTGTGTGTGTCGGAGCTCAGATGAGAGGTCTCTGATTACAGTACACTGTAGAAAACAGTTCTGAACTGTTTCCGCCAGTTCTTTAAGTTCGTCGTTCGCGAACAGCTTCTCTTTAGCGGCGACTCAAACAAACGAATCGTTTTGTGGGAGGAATCAGTTCATCTCGTTCACTTCAAAGATTCGTTCAAAAAGAACGAATCGTTCGCGAACGACCCATCACTAGTTAACATGTATTACATATAAAGTTATGAAAGATATAAGGAGGAGAAAAGGCATGTGGAAGTAAGCAATGAATGTAAAATGTCGAAATCCTCTGTTTAACGCGATATCGGACACAGGAGAACGAGGGGGAAGTCCCCTACGTCACTACAGCTCCCAGAGAGGAGGAGCGAACAGCCAGCAAGCGGGAAGGACGAATGCTTGTAAGCTCTCTTCTGCACGGCCAGCACCTGGGAGAGGAAGCTGCAGACTTTCTCTCCTGACTGAACAATATCCTGTTTGTAACATTACCGCGCTTTTTATTAATTAAAGTACCAATTTTGAACCTTCTCAGAGACTCCATTTAGTCTCCTTTTTAAGCTTCTTACCTGTACGCGAGTTTTTTTTTTAGTCAATTTATTGAACATGTCAGAAACAAAAAAATATAACAATAATATATTTATATATATTATCTTTTTTTCACTCAGATTAATAATTATAACAAAGTACCAACAAAAAAAATAATAACAAACCAAAAAAAAAAAATAATAATAATAATAATTTTCAGATAGTCTCTGTTCATGTTCAACAGGGGCAAGAAGAAGCTTACAAAAACTTTTCTGGTCCTACCCCCTCTAACATATATTTTTCTTATAAAACATTAGGTCATCGTCATCAGCGACATGTTTGTCTTGTTAATCTTTTTTTCTTTTCTTTTTTACAAAACAATCAGAAAGAAATTACTTTTTACAATTACAAGAAATAACAACAAATGGGATTTTACAGGTCCTGTTCATAACCATTAAGAATAACGAACACAGCATAACACTATACAGTAGTTTCATTATGTAACTCTTTTTTTTATCCAGGAACTGTATGTGGCCTGTTAATGTTCTCAATATCGGTTAATTAGGAACATCTCAGCCAACACTGAATACAGCAGTGGTGGGTGGGATGGTTTAGAAGCAGTAACAAAACCACTCCTTCTGAAAAGCCCACTTCAAAATCCTTCCACTTAGTGTGCAAGGAGCAAAAAGCCAACACAAACAACATGACTGACTATGAGGTTGCAACTGCCTTTCTCGGGGAATGGGGACATTTCCAGCAGCAGGTGTTTTTCCTACTCTGTCTCACCGTCATCCCTAACGGTTTCAGCGGCATGTTCATCGTCTTCGTCGCCGACACGCCGCCCCACCGCTGCGTCATTCCCGCAAACGTGAACCTGACGGCGGCGTGGAGGAACCACAGCATCCCGCTGGAGCTTGACAGCAACAGCGGCGCGATGGTGCCCAGCAAGTGCTCCAGATACAGGCTGGGAGATGTGCTGAGTTTATCGGACAGAGGCTTTCTGCCCGTGGTCGACGTTAACATGTCTAATGTGCCGACTGAGAGCTGCTTGGATGGGTGGGAGTATGACCAAAGCGTGTACATTTCTACCATCATAACGGAGGTTTGTGCACAGGTCTTTCGTAGCTTCTGGGATGCAGCTGACACTGAGATGACGCATGAGGAATGTATATGGCATAGGCGGAAAAGGTTCTCAGATCTTGTACTTGAGTGAAAGAACCGGAGTGTGTAGGATAACTACAAGAACATTCCTTCATTTGAAATGTAAGTTGTAACTGAAGTAAAAGTACAAAATAATAAGCTTCAAAATATACTTAAGGTGGTACCATACTCATTATGCAGATTAGCCCATCCCAGAATAATATTTATCATATGTTTTGATTATAATTATTGATACATTAATGTGTTATCAAAAGTAGTACAGTTACAGCTAGTTGTAATTACTCTGTATACTGCAAGGCGAGGGGTGAGAACCAGAGGGGCGTAAGTGACATTTGACCAACTTTACAGGAGAGCCAAAACAAAAAACTACCATACTTTGTCTTGACTTTGTTTATTAAATTCAATCTTTAATATGAAAACCTCATAAACATGTGGATGACAATATACTTAATGAACAATATTTTGACTTTCATTGAAAAAAATATTCTTCTATCTTTTTTTTATTCGGAAGAAAGTCACATGCGCCTTTTTGGAACTAAGATTTTATCTCATATAAACTAAGAAAAAGGGCGTATCTGATCAAAATAGGAAAAAGGCTTTACATTTATGAGTTCAGTAATCAATTGTTATAATAACAATATTATATGAAAATATCCTTATCATATTAGTTCATTGAATGTAATTATTTTAATAAAAAAAAAACATTAATAACCATTTTGCCAAATAGTTAATTTTTTAGCCATTTCCCCAAATAACCAATTGAAAATATGCTACATAGCAGAGATGGGGACCAGGCCCGGTTCTACGGGGGTGCATAAGGGTGCATTGCACCCTCAGTTGAGTCGTTATGCACCCTCATTTGAAAAATGAAAAGTAAAAAAAAAAAAAATGAAAAGTGAAAAAAATGAAAAGTGAAAAATATTACATTTTGCCTACTATTACTGACAATAGTAGTAGTAATAATAATAATAAGAATAAGAATATAGCTGAAATAAAATAAATTGTAATTGTGGTTGAATAACATTGTCTGCTGCATTTATTTGATCAATTTAAACGGTAAGTAACGTCAGGTGCGCCTGCACATTCATCATCTGCAAGGTGCTTACACAGCAGTCAGTGATGGATCAGAAAATGGTTAAAACAACCAGCCCTTATTGCCAGCATACACTGCATATACTGCAGGTAATACCAGTTCAGATCATGGGGACATTACGTTACTGTCGTGGACACTAACGTCCTCCTGCCCGACTCACCGGCTTTGCCCGCCTCGCCCACAGAGGCGGAGCAGCCACAGCCGTCTTCGTTACCCCAAACACTGCCACCCCTCGGCGGCCCGCAAGTGCCAGAGGACCTCTGCAAAACCGAGCCTGCCCAGGTATATTTAAAAGTACCCAACTCGCCTGTACAGTGGGGTAAGGCGCTCATTTTTCAGCTCATGGTCTCAAAACAGAGATTGGCTGGAATATTCATGTAAAAAAAGATGCCATCTTCTGCTATGCATGTAGACATTTCGGTTCAAGTAAGTCAGATGCCTTCAACACAACTGGCTACAACAACTGGCGCCATGCTCTTATAGGCTACGTGATAAGGGACTGGGAAGCCATGATCAAGCAAAGAGCACATAGATCCATAGATCTCTTCATGTTGCTCTCAAAGTGCACCAGATTGATGCTTTTAACTTCAATATTTAAAAACAAATCTTCCCGGGGGAGCATACCCCCGGACCCCTCCAGAGGAGTTGAGGACCTCCATAGAGGGTGTTAGGTCCACTCCCCACTTATAAAAATAGCACTTTACCACTGCACCCTCTCTAATCTCAGATGCACCCTTAGTCATTTTGTTCTGGAACCGGGCCTGATGGGGACTCGAGTCTGCGACTCGGACTCGAGTCGCACTTAAGTCGCACACACAGAGACTTCAGACTTGACTTGGACTCGTGACCAAAAGACTTCAGACTCAACTTGGACTCGTGTGTTGGGACCAAGCGGCAAACTCTGGGGAACAGCCGGGAAGCCAATACGGAAGTGCCACACACTGCAGTTCATATATTGGCCGATAGGCGATGGCTGCAGAAAGGAGCAATTTCCATAGACCCCCATGTTAAAATGCCCAACTTTACAGCAGAAAAAAACATGTTTCTGTCTCTGGCTCCATACATTTTTATTATCGATATAGTTAGATTCCACCTTCATGATTATGGATCTGTGAGTGAATTGTTTTCTAACACGACCCTTTTATTTATATTAGGTCTTAAAGTTTTTGCATTAATTAGGGCGTGGTCACGTTGATGGACACGCACATGCCTCACTGTCCGCTAACAGCAACTTGTCCACTCTGCTAGGCTACAACCATAGAGGCTACAACGTTAGTTAGTCATAGTACTGTACTTGACCCTTTAGCTTTAGCCGTGTTCGTGGTGATATACCAGACAATTAAGATGTCGTGCTGTGCGCTTGAATGTACTAACAGAACTTCCAAGAGGTCTACTCTCAGCTTTTTTCGGTGAGTAAAATGATAATATTATACATGTTAACCCCGTTAGCAGGTGTTTGTGTGCTTGTTAGCTTAGCTTGTTATGCAGCTTATTAGCCAGCTAAGGACGTACCCCTTTATACATGTGTATATATATATACAGTTTAGTTTATGATTCAGCCTTGGGTAAGACTTTTATAGTCTATGGCTATGACACCCATAATGCTAAATGGGAGCAAATGTTAAAAGAGGACCCAATTATCCCAGTGGTGGCCGCCGGAGTCCGCCGCCGAAGCTAACCGGAGCCGTAGCTAGCCCTTTGCGGCTCCGTTAGCTTCGGCCAGCGGCGGAGCCCGGCGTTATAACTGGAGATCAAGGAATGCAGCGAAACGCGGAATTGGTTCGTCTGCAGCCTGCTATAGTATTAGCTAAAGAAATGATGTTGAACAAGGCTTATTAAGCTAAACATCGCCACAATTGTTCTGCTATGTATCGGTACTTATTTTATTTTCTTAACGTGTGAATGACAAGCATTAAGAATAACAACAAATAGCTATTTATCTTGCATATTGTCTCGTTTGATTATGAATGTAACGCTTATATAGTGGAACTACACTGTTTTATCAAAACCAAAGTGCCACGCAGTAACTTGGCAGGCATGTATTTCAGCAGGAAATGTGCAACCCAGATTACATTTACCAACACAGACTATATAGAAATATCTGTAAAAGTTGTTCATGCGTTATTAAGTGAATATAGCATTAACCCTCCTGTTGTCTTTGGGTCGGTTTTCATGTATTTTTGAATAAAGGTTTCCTTTAGGTGATCCAGACAGGCTGGACCAGTGGGTGCTGAACATCCGGAGGAATACATGGACCCCCAACGTTTCTTCTCGCCTGTGCAGTGAACACTTTGAGAGTCATCCCTTCAGCACGGACTCATGGGTACAGAACCTTTTTAAAAATAATAATAACTTGGTTCCATTTGTGAGTGTAAATTGTTGTTACTAATTAAATACATGTTATACATCATACAATGCTAAATAATTGCTATGGCACAGCTTGCACATCAGTGATGAGTAATGTTCTTTTGATTAAAGGCCAAATTAAGATTTTGCCAGTTAAGTATAGAAACATAAAAATCGACATTTCTCTTCAATTTATGCAAAGACTCTTTATCATAGATAGAGAATTGCCATTTCCCCCACATACTCTATGTTAAAAACAGATGAATTATATTACCTTTTTTACGTTATTTTAATAGCAACATTCATTCATCTGTTGTCATCTTATAACTTATTTATCTTAACAGCTCTCACTGTAAAAAAGATTTAATTTTACTATACAATATTTATCTTTACATTCTGTTCTTGCATATGTCTTATTATATTTACGTGTATATAGATTTCTGCCTGCACTAATTTATTATTCTTAATTTAATTTTGAATTTCTTTTATTGTTTTATGTCTTATATAACTATGTTGCATTGTTGGGGGAGCTCGGGACAGATGATTTGCATTGCCATTCCCACACTGTAGCCTATGTGCTATGACATCAATCCTTTGAATCTGAATCTTGGAAACACGTAATTATTGAATAGATTAACTGAATAGTTAACATGTTGGCCCTCTATTGTCTTTTATAATGCACTCTTACATTTAAAACAACATTATTCAAAAGAAAGTTGAATATCTACAGACCTCAAAAAGTTATTTTATGTGTTTTTGTTTATTATTTTTATTAGGGAAGGAGATGCCTGAAAAACACTGCAGTGCCCACCATTTTCTATTTCACCAAAGAACAACAGTCTGGAAGGAGAAGCAGGTGAGTAACAATGACGAGGTCAGTGACACTCCTAGTTCGACTGTTAACAGCAAGGAGGAGGTTGCAGATGTCGACCATGGTAGTGGTGAAAACAGTCTTGCTGCTGATCAGAGCAATATCATTATGATACAAGGCACGCCTGAAGAAACCTTTGTTGTTCCACATGTGGAGCGTAATGACATTCCAACAGCCAATGCTTGTGAGGATGTTGGTTTGGGGAGCAGCAGCCAACACACAGACTCCGCCTCTGTTCACTCTTACACTTGGGCTTTAAACCAAGACGAGTCATACTGAATAGTTTGTGCACACATTTCTAACATGTGATCTTTCTTTCATGTAGGACGCTTGAGGGAAGTTGCAACGCCTCGGCCAATGGGATGTCTTCTCCACGTGAAAGACATTGAAGGCATCATTTATAACTTGAGACCATTTTCCAAAAGTGATGACTTGTATTGGCTTAGGCAGTAATGGATTACATCGAACACGAATCAAGATCGTATAGAAAAAAAGGGAAGTGTAATCCTTAGATACATAGGAAAAGATGTAATCTCATTAGTTTGACTTTTCTAATAATAGGGAAACTCAGGATTACAATCTTATTCAAAACCTAAAAAGAGCAGATAGTGCTTGTTGTAAAATTATCAAATGGTATCTCTTCTCTGAAGCCGTACTGTTCTGTAGGATAATACTTTCATTGTGAATCCGACACCTACTGCCTGAATCTGCTTTATGGTATTATATTATACATTTCAGTAAACACATCATATTCATATTTCTTCTCTCCTGTGTTTATTTGCATTGCATTTGATATTGAGGTAATCCAAAAGAAAAATAAAGTTATCAGGTTACATTACTTTTATATCTTGATACTCACATGAAGTTACTGGTTGTGTTTTTGGCAAGTAGCCCTCCCAACCCTGTACATAAGTTATATCATTTTAATTACTGATACAGTTGTTGCACATCTTTAATTTATGTTCTAGTGTACTTAAGTCATAAAATGATTCGAAACCTTTACTTTTCATAAAATGCAAGATGTAAGAGGAAGAGCAGCCATGTTAACAGTGTTATGGCTACAGATGTAATGTCTAACTCAACATTAGCCATGACAGTCTGGGCTTAGCAAGGGCCTTATAATACATACTCTAAAGGCCAAATCCAAAGACAGTGATACTGACATTTTAGCAGTTCACAGTCTTTGGAGGTGGTCTTTCAGGCAATTGGCTAGTGACTTTAAAAAAATATCATTTCCCCTAGGGGTGAAATGAACTCCATCTCGCAAAAACAGCCCAGGACTGTCATGTCTAATGTTGGAGTGGTCAACAATGGCACCATTTAGGCTATGAACAAAAGTAGCCATAACACTGTTAACAAACTTCCGGGCCTTGTCAATTTTGACAGGATTTGCACCAGCCCTCCACCGGCGCCTCTGGGAGAGCATGATCTTCATGCCAGGGTGCCGATGGTGAAGCTGGTGCAGGTCCTCCTTCATCTGGTTCAGCAACTGAACACTGGGCACATCCCCCAAGTCATTGCCGCCACAGTGGATGAGGAGGACATCCGGGACTGCTCTTCCTCGCAGGGAGTAGGAAAAGAAAGGGAGGACACCTCTCCAGCGCAGTCCACCCCAACCGAACCAGCACACCCTCAGGTCGAGGCCAAGGTTGCTGCCGATGGTCTCTGTAGCTCTCTGGGCTCCATGCCGGACATAGCTGTCTCCGATTATCCATACAGTCACTATGGGAGGAAAATAAATGAGAGCAACAAATGCTTCAGATAATGAGGAATATCAAATTAAGTATAAAGGGTTGCTCATTTTGTTCCTTTGACAATAACATGCAAAATAACTATGAAATCACACCTGTATGGTTAAAAGTAACAAGAGAGCAAAACCTCAAAAAACAGATTAACAGCAAACAGTTTATATATATATATATATTTATATACTGTGTGCTGTTTATCTACAATTGTGCACACATGTATATGTATAGTATGTTTGTGTGTAATGTCAACCATCTGAAGTCATGTAAAGTAAGCCAGGACCATCAACTTACAGGTTGTGCAGTTTGGCGTGGAGGAGGTTGCAATCTTCTTTTTGCTTAATGCTGAAATAAATACAAATGGTTTAATCAATATAAAAGCACCTTTCTTTTTCTACAGTCATATTTCATTAATCACATTTAATTCACGTAACACTAGCCATATCTCTGCTAGTTTACAAAGTTTAGTTAAATGACATTTATATTTGAAAAACGGTGAAGCACTTAAAAAACAATTGTATTGTGTAGGTTCAAGAACATTTAAATCAAAAGGACAAGTTTTGTAAAGTTACAGGGTATCTTACCTTCAGAATATGCCGGGAACGAGGAGCAGTGACCGCAAGCTGGGTTGTTAGCATAGGTTGTTAGCTTATTACTGAGAGCATGTTAGCTTAGCTTCTTAGCCTGAGCTAGGTCTGGAACGTCACGCTCGTTGGCAGCAGGTCCCGCCCTGTCCCGCCTCGGCTCCGCCTCGGCACCGCCTCTTTGCCCTTATTTGGAGCAGGCGGGAGAAGGCGGGAGTTAGACTCTGGCGTCACTGTCGAGCCGTTAGTGGCCGACTCCGCCTACTAAGGGCTTCACGGCAACTCTGCAGAATCCTATGGGTGACGTCACGGACCCTACGTCCATTTATATATACAGTCTATGGTTGGGACTCGTGAACAATCATTGTGTTTTCTATTTTTGGCGTATTAAAGGTGGGGTAGGTACATTTGAGAGAAACCGGCTCGAGATCGCTAGAATTTGAAAATACACAACCGGAGATAATCTGCTCGAGGCTGCTACTTCCTTATAGAGCCCGCCTCCTCCAACACACACGAACGCGCACATGACCAATGAGGGCACGAGATAAGTTTGTGCCCAGATGGAAGGCTGACAGGCAGGTAGGCCATCCAGTTATTTTAGCCGGGCTCATTACGCAGACGTGCGCGCCTGTGTTACTGCACACCTGCGGCTGTACCGCTTGTAATTAGGTTCAACTACAAAAACTTCGAACAAAACGCCGGCGGCACCAACAAAAGGAGCGCACACTGCAAAGTCTGCAATATCAAAATCAAGGATGCTGGCGCAACAACGTCGGATTTCATCAGGCACTTGAAAACTCACCCGGAGAGGTCAGTCACATTAACGCATGGACGGTTAGCAAACATGTTTAGCTCAGCATCAGCTGTGTGTATTTTTTTTAGAGACTTGAGACTTGACTTGGACTCGTGACCAAAGACTTGAGACTTGATCAAGTCTCACCCCACAAAGACTTGAGACTTGACTTGGACTCGTGACCAAAGACTTGAGACTTGACTTGGACTTGCAAAAAAAGACTTGTGAACATCTCTGCTACATAGTCCATTGTGATCATATCAAATATCAATATCACATTAGTTCACTGAATAACAATACATTACATTAAACCTGGCCTAATAACTGTTTGGCAAATCAAAAACTACTTTAGAACATTGTATAGCAATATAATTATATATGACAACAGCATATTTCATGCAGATCATGTACGTTTCAGATTGATTTGAAAGGACATATAGCCTACGCTGCCTGAATGACTTGCACAGGCTGGTATAGTCTAACCCCCTAAACGCACCAGGAGCGTCTGCGCCGCGCTGCGACCTCCTCCTGCGACCTATCACACCAGGCGCGTTTCAAAACGTTGCGGAAGCGGAGCGTCGTGTGTGCAGCCTGCAGTTCTTCTTCTTCTTCTTCTTCTCTTTAATGGCGAATCGCTTCCACTTGGAGCATATATCGCCACCTACTGTTGAGTTATTAAATGTTCATATTAAATCCTTATCCTCAAACTAGTGCTTTTGAGGAATTTGAAGATCAGCTTGTTTGCTTCATTTCTTAATTTACATATATTGACTTGAAATCCATGTCCTTGATGTTGAGTTGTTCCAGTGCAGTTTTCAGAATGAGTCTTTGCCTTGTATATTCCGGGCAGCTAACAAATACATGATGTATTGTCTCTGGTTGTTGGCAACCATCACAATTGCCATTTGGATGTTTTCCAATCAGATGCAGTGATGAGTTTAATCCAGAGTGACCCAATGTTATCCTGCTGTTGATGCTCTGTTCTCTTCTACTACTCCCCGAGTGCTTCCTGTTCCCACTTCCCTTTGTATCTGGTATAAATGTCTTTGATGTTAGCCTCACAGTTGTTGTTGATTTTGGAATATTTCCTGGACATTTGTACTTCTACAAGTAGTAGGCTACGTAGTTAAATGGTTTATGTTTGTGTCTGTTTAAATCGGGTTTATTGTTGTTATTTCCTATGTTGTTGTGTTGTAGACTACAGACAGAGTTGGGTGTAACGCGTTACTGTAATAATATTACTTTGTCGGTAACGGGGTAGTGTAACGCGCTACTTTTATAATCCAGTAATCACACTACAGTTACTAACATTGCCCCGACACGCGTTACTTCGTTACTTTCTAAAATCAGTCATAATCAAACCTCAACAAACACCTGCAAAGAACACATGCTAGGTGAAGCTAACGCACATAGCTGTTGTTTATTTATATCACACACACGTAGTTTTCTTCTCTGTTTTCCGGTTGTTGCTTGTTTTGAATGACGAATACACACTACCGCTGCCTGCTGGTAAGGAGAGTTATTGCCACTCACGCATGCGCAGTTCGTACGTGCTCGGCTGAAGTCTGGCTCCAGTGCAACACATGGCCAACACGCAGGAGAACACGCTGACGCAACAGCGTGAGCAGAGAGACTGCGCAAAATATACAGATAGCAGGAGACAGAGGACAGCCACGGCCAGATAGCAGGAGACAGAGGACAGCCACGGTCAGATAGGAAAACATTCAGGAGCTATCTGGATCAGTCTTATGCGACAATGGAAACTGAACTAAAGAGAACATTTGAAACTTTAGCAGTCTGCGTGATCTGCCTGTAGGGAGGGGCGGGCCGGCCCTGCGAGTAAAGTAACGAGTAAAGTAACGAATTACTTTATGTAGATAGTAACGAAGTAGTGTAATATATTACTTTTTTTTAAAGTAATATGTAATATGTAATATATTACTTTTTTTTAGTAACGACCCCATCTCTGACTACAGACACAGTTAATAATAATTGTAATATTCCAGTTATAAACGACATGAATCAAAGATGTGTTGCTGTATTTTAGTGGTAAAAAAATATGCATTCATCATCATAATTATTCTATATATATATAATTTACAGTGCCTGTAAACCAGAGGAGAACGCTGGCATGTATTCTCCTACTTGAAAGACTACGGGGGGATGGGGGGAGGAGGGGGAGCCGGTTTTGGGTGCACCCCCTCAACCAGCAAAGGAGACAACAAGGTGATTTTCATCACCTCGTGGCTGAGCTGAGGCTGGACAGCCAACGACATCACCAATATTTTCGGATGAGTGCAGAGCAGATGGATGAACTGCTGTCCCTCCTGGGCTCTGAACTGACCAGACAATCCACAAATTACAGAGCTGCCATTGAACCCAAGCAGAGACTGGCTGTTGCACTTAGGTCAAATGCCCATTTCACAGACAATACATCACTGACCACAAATTTAATAAACGTTTTATTTTTTAACAATTTCACCCCAAACAACACTTTAAACAGAAACATCAAATATAAACAATCAACACAAAAAAAGTAACTATTTACAGTAAAAAAAACAATGAACTCAATTGCTCAACTATTGTTCGTAAAAAGACTCCTGCCAAGCTGAGCTACTGCTGGAGGACAGCATGTCTGATGGCCTTGTAGGTGTTGATTGGGCGCGTGGGGGTTGGGGTACACTTGGCCGAAAGGCTACTGGCCTGGAGGTGTGAATGGAATGTTGAGTGGCGGGGGGATGGTCAATGGGCTGCCAATGTTGCTGGTGTTGGGTATCTCTTTCCAAGTTGTGGAAGGTGTTTAAAATACAGACTTTTGCCTGATGTTTTCTGTCTTTGTCCAGTCTTTGCAACATGGGCACAAGACTGAGAGCAAAGTAGTATGACTCCTCTAATTATGAGTCTGGCATGTGTGGTGCAGTTGGAGGTTCCTGCAGTAGAGATATCAGCTGCTCTCCAAGGTCTGTGCTCTGTGGCCTCCTCCTTGTGTCCCGTGTGGAACGCTGGGCCGCTGCTGGTGTGGAAATGGGATCCCTGGGGCTACGGGACCTATGCGGCTTTCACACCAGCGCTTTTCAGTTTCTAGCTCCGAGCGGGAGCTTTTCTGGTTCAGCTCCGGTTTCCCTTTTCAGCTCCCGCTCTGTGCACACCGCCCACTGGCGCCCCAGAGCTGCCCTTGCTGCGTCATGACGTCACCGTTTACATCGCTGATTTGCCCCCCAACGGCAGCTCACAACAACAACAACAACTGCGTCGGGTCGATGATCGTGTTGCTTTTAATCACACGAAGCCAGAATAAATTGAATAACGACTTCTCCAACCTTATACTTGTGAGTGCCGTGGTTCATTTTTTATTAATGTGTTTCTGCAGCATTTACCGACCGCTGCAGTGCTGCTCTTCCACAGGAGTTTATTCTCCCGTTAGTTCCTGGTTAGCTCACACTGCAGCGGCCGCTCTAAAGTATTCACTGTCCGACTCACACAAGCAGCTGATGCATATCCCCAGTTCCCCTTAGCCTAAGTGAATGTGTGTCAGTCTGAATTGACACTGTTTGGTATCACAACGCTGTTATGAAAGTTTCTCTGGTATAAAACGGGTGATGTTAGCATAGCAACCGAAGCTAAACTGACTACTTGCATCCGATAGCTGCAATAATACAAAACAACACGTCTGCCTCTCTCCACAATGATCGATAACAGTGAACGGATGGTCAAAGTAAGGTACAAATAAACAGAATCACACGAAGCCTGGTTAGTGTTGCCTGACTTTATAAAGTGTGTTTATAGTGAAGGATAAGGAAAAAGTAACTGTGAATAAGATATAGTAAATCCTGTTATAGGAAACATTGAGCTGTCTGAGTGGAAAAATAACGTGTTAAAGTTTACTGCTGTTAAAGTTTACTGCTGGCCGGCTACATCCTGTTATCTTCAAGGACGAGATGTGGGGCCCTGATCCTCACCAGACGCAACTGTCTTGTGAGAAAACCAGTTAAAACAGGTAATTAGAAAAAGGGAGTATGGCCCTGGCCTGACCTTGGCTAAAACTGTGTGTTGCTGGGCAGAAAAGGCAGACTGCAGCACAGAGAGCACCAAAGGTGGGGGCTTCACAGCAAACACTATAAAGAAAAAGATATATTCAGAATTCGGCACTCATTTCAACTGGGATCTCACACTGACGAGCCTGTCACGGTGGGAACTCAAGAAGGAGTCCAAAGCGCTTTGTGGTATAGTACGGATTGATATATCTTTGTTGAACTGTGTAATAAAGTGCTTATTTGAAGAAACAATTCATTGGAGTGCAAAGTCTAGTTTTTGTACAGCTAACAGAGAATAGTGTCTAGGACACAATTCCTTTTCCCTCAGAACTAAGAAAGGTCATCGGCAGATCCGGACGGCGACCCCGCTCTGGCCATATCCAAACGATCTGCGCGGAGGACGGACCTGGTCCGGTAGACTCCAACAATAGGCACTACTGCTTGTAGGCAGGCATAACAGTCGACCCATGGGAGGTGGGTTTAGTTTCCTGCACGCCTCGACGTAAGAGAGACGTAAGCGACGTCACCTCTTAGCTCCAAAGCTCTTGCCTCTGGACCGACAATTTTTTGGAGCTGGAAATGAAGCGGATTCCGGAGCTAAGAGCCGGCGCAGCTCCGGTGTGAACTGGAAAACCCGGCGCTTTTCAGGCTCTAGCTCCGAGCCGGAGCTGAAAAGGCGCTGGTGTGAAAGGGGCACTAGAGGGCCTTTGCCTCTCTGCAGAGGTTGCGGGTACCAGAGGTGGTGGGGCTGTAGGTGGTGGAGCTGGAGATCCACATGCTGTCCTGGCATGTTCCTCTGTTTCCAATGACAGGGGTGTAGATGCTCTCTCCATGTCTTCTACAGGGGAAGGATTGCTCAAGCTGCTTTTTGAACTATATGAAAAGAAACAACATGAAAACAATTAAAACCTTTTTTCTGGAGATTAATTTATGCAATAGGAACATATTTATGTAATTTAAAATAAAGTCTTTCATACCCTTTGCAATACATCATCACAAATTACAAAATTATATAAATTAAAATATGTGCATACATACCTCCTTTGCTGTACATAGGGCAAAAGGAAGGACATTATGTCTGTATACTTCCAGCCCTTTTGCGTGCCGCCTGCAGATCCACTTGGGAGAGATTTCTTCCTGTTTTTAACAAAAGCATCCCGGAGTGACTTCCATCGTGCCTTGCAAATGTCGACTGAAACAAAGAATAGATTCAGATTAATAACATGATTTCACATATTTTTCTTTGCTTTTTTTTACCCTTCATATACTTGGCTTCCAGGGACTCATTGGTCAGCCTAGCATTCAGCTATAGCCTAGGATGCGCTACTGTGTATGTAATACAATTTATAATAAATGGTTTTGTCTGACAAATGACTGCCAAATTATTCTTGTCTGTCCTCACAATTTATCTGACTATAAATGCAAGATTTTCCACCACAGCATACTGTATTTAAACATTATTGAGAGTATTTTGGGTAGTTGTTATAACACATGAATAAAAACAAACTATAATACAAAAATATAATATCATTATAAAGAGTTAAACACAACTGTATTGATCCCTGGGCGAAATTCACAAGATAAAGTATAGTTAAAAAACCAATATTTATAAAAATATAAATACAAAATAATAATAATATTATAATCTTGATATAGGAAATAAGATCTTACTTTATTGTGAAATGCAAGTTTACTGAACAGTTTTTTAACGACTTTCACAAGATGTGAAACTACTGAATGGCTCTGTACTGTACCTACAAGTATTAATTAACTTTAAAACATTAATATGTAGTTGTTACCTTCCACTCCACGGCAAAAATAGGATTCATCCTAATTTTAGAGAAGCGCTGCGCCGAGCCGCTTCTGGGAACGCGTCTGAGCCGTAACGCGGCGCGTGTGGTGGAACAGCACCCATTGACTAGAGTGGCCGCGATCCTTACGACCGCCGCGGCGCGGCCGTAACGCGGCGCAGACGCTCCTGGTGCGTTTAGGGGGTTAGGAGTGAGGGATACTCCCATTTGTGTGAGTACGTCTTTCTTTTTCACAGCAGTGATCCCAGGTGGAGCTGTGTGCATCTTCTTTGGTTCAATTGCATGAGCACCTCTGGTCTCCTGCTTTCCAACTTGCAGCTTGGTCGGACAGCTCATATTTGAACTGAGTCCTTTTCGGATCCTCTTTTGTGTAGCACAGGCACAGCCATTTCATTTTCTGCCAACTAACTGTTTGTCCCTCTGTGTCTTTGGTTCTGTTTCGGACCGTGTGTTGTAGGGCTGTGCAATTAATCGTATTTTAATCTCGATTACGATTTTGGCTTGCAACGAGGTCCACAATTTCCCCGCAGCGAGGCCCCCCCGCCCCCCTGTTGACAGTTCACGAGCGTGCCCCCTCGACTTCATCCACCATATCACAGTCATCAATTAAGGACGCGCTTTACAGTGCCACGGCCTACTCAACTAGCTCGCAAGGACACAAAGATATAACACATGCCATCACATTCTACATAGCTAAAGTCATGTGCCCAGTTAGCACGGTTAGCAACCAGGGGTTTAAGCAACTGGCTAGTGGCTAACACTATGGACAAGCGTTACGCCATGCCATCTCGGCATCATTTCACCAGATCTGCACTGCCTGCCCTATATGACAAATGCCGTGGGGAATTTAAAAAAGATGTGGCTTCAGCTGAATACTTTGCAGTTGAGTTATACATAAAGTTCAGGGTAATCAACTGTTAAAAAGATACTGTTCAAATTATTATTATTTTTTTTTTAAGTTCAATATGTTTTCAAAATCAATGAATAATCGTATTTAATAATCGTGATATCAATATTGACCAAAATAATCGTGATTATGATTTTTGCCATAATCAAGCAGCGTGTTGTGAGAAGGACTTGAAATCCAGAAAGTCACTGTGCCCAAGCTCAATCACCTTCTATGGCATGTTCCTCCTTGCCATCCTCACAACAGTATAGTACCCCTCCGAACTGTACACAGGCCCTTTTTTTCTGTCGGTCTCAATGGCTGCATGAATACTGTCACATTCCATCTTGCTGTGTCCAGACTCCATGAATGGAGATGGGCAAGTTGTTGACTGCATGGAGACACATGGCACTAAAACCAGCATTCCTGTTCTGTCCACCACATGTGTCAGAGTACAGCACCACATGCTCAGTACCTGAAAGAGTTGACAGATACTGGAACATGCGTGCTGATCTCTGATGAGTTTAATTCTCTGTTGAAGATGGATCTGTAGAAACTAAGTTTCCTTTTTCATTCAGCATTGACTTTGAATCCTGGATTATTTCATTCTCTTCATCAAGCTCTTCTGCATCTTGAAATAAGCTTAGTAACACTCAGGGGCGGCGGGTGCTGTAGACTAGGGAAGGCTAAGCCTTCCCAAATATTTGTGTCACTGCATCCTGGTAAAATAAAAATATAATGTATAATGTTTGTGTCTTTGACATTAGCACTGCTATGCAGCCACCTGTGCCCTGTACTACGAAGCCAGTTCAAACCCTGGATATGTTTGAGTTATCTAAACTAACCCTAACAAACGAGATCTCGACGCTGGTTAATATCAAGTCGGTAAATCAAGCCAGGGCTTCTCTCACCAGCTGAGAGCGCGTTCACGTGAAAGGGGTGGGGTTAGCAACATTTGACCAATCACAAACAGGGACAAGTCAGAGCCCTAGAGATACTAAGAGTTACGACACTCCCATAGACCTCCGTTGTAAAAAATGGCGGCGCCTACTTCCGGGGTATGGACATCGAAATAGTTCAAAATATTGTCATTTGGGCGTTGGACCTCATTCACTTACATTACGGCGCGTCGATTAGTTCCAGTTGCTGAAATATCGAACTCTTTTGAATTGTCAACTGTCTATATTGTATCAGAGGCCCTTTATGATGCTTATACTGGTCTTCATTTGTATATGCACAGCGTAATTATCTATATTTTATCTTGGTTGTTACAACCAATTTCGCTAGCATTGCCTGCTAGTTAGCTAGCGCGACTTCGTCAGCTTTGATTTGAAGGTAAGATTTCAGTAATGAATCGCTAACAGCTTATATATCAATGATGCTGGGTAACTAACAAGCAGGATTTAGATTGATTATGTGTTTTTATTGTTATTTTGGTTTTCATCTGCTGAACCTGACCGTGTCAGCCATCCTTAGTCGGCTTTTTCTGTATGATATGACTTAACTGCTAGCACTAGTAGAAATGAGGTGGCGTTTGTGATAAATATTTCATTGCATTTTGGGATATACTAACATTTCATTATGTGACATGTTGACTGTACTTAGTTTTTTTTTGTACTGTTCCGTGTTAACTTATCTGTACTGTACAACTAGCGCTACTTTTTAATGCTTGATGGCATGCTAGGATAGATTCATTTGTATTGTAATATACACACTAATTTAATGATTGTTCTTCAAAGGTATTATTCAGTCTTAAAAAAATAATAGCCTACTGATTAGGCTACTCTACAGCAGTGAATGAAGGATGAGCCTAAAACATGGTCATGCATCCAAAATGTTTATTTTTAAACAAAATAAACACTTTAAAAAAAATAATTAGCACTTTTTTTATTCAGCCTCATATGTCAGCCTCATATGGCTGTTGCTGCTGCTGAAGGAGGGTGCTGCTGCTACTGGATGATGAGGAGGCTGGAGGCTGCTGACGGAGGACCGGGAATGGAGATGCCAAGTACATCGATGGCAACGAGTAAGGTGTTTGGCAGTGGCCTAGATGTTATGACCTTCGGTGCAGAGGTCTGTTGGGTCTTCTTTGCCTTCTTACTCTGACTCTTGCTGCCAAGATACCCTTTATGTTTATCCTTCCTCTCAGCCCTGATGCACTTTGATGCAATCCTTAACCTCAGCCTGATGTATGTTGAGAGGATTTTTTTCTTCAGGTCATGGCATGAGGGAAGGTTGCTGTCCAGCAACATGGCTTCTTGTTCCAGCTGTGACACTGCATTTGAGGACTCCATGAGGGAATCGCTCGTCCTCACACGGAACAGCTGCTCCACGTTCTGAACAAGGGTGAAAACCTCATCTGATGGACGGTAAAGTGCACCCCTTTTAAATTATTTTAATACCAGCAGACCAGCTCTCTCATTTATATCCTGTAGTGCCACAACAGAACCTTAGTTGTATTGCTTTTTTCACGGTGTCTTTCCCCCACCGTATCCCACCTTTTTTTGATTGCCCAAGTGCTCTAATTTGGTCTGTGTTGAAGATTTTTTAAACTTTAGATTAATCAAATTGTGTTTTGTTTTTTAATGCCGAATGAATCCTCTTCTGGTTTACCAGAGCCCTCTCGGCTCTCTTTCTTAGTAATCTCTCCCTTCTCAGTTGCCTCATTAGATCCTCCACGTGAGCCCGGTCACAACTGGCCCTTGGTAGTCTGGTCCCTGGAGCACCTGACCCTGGCAAACTGGCCTCTTCATAGCTGACCCCTGACTGACTGGCTCCTGGCACACTGATCTCTGGTAAGGTGGCCTCTTGATTGTCGGCCCCTGACATACTGGCCCCTGGCAGTCTGCTGACATCTGTCTCACTCTCTCTGTCTGTGATGTCCGTTTCATTCCCTTGGAACTGCACCTCAATATCTCCCTGAATCTCTGTAACAATAACAAGGCAATTGCTGTTATATGTGTATGCTGCCTTTACATGTGCACCTATTGTCATTTAAGGGTACACTATACTCCTACAGTATAGTGACATTCATCTAAGTTCGTCTATTGGCAATGTTACAGTATGAAGACATCTGTAGATGATCTAAATGTGGTATTTGAGTCTTCAGAGAATCCCTGAACCCTGGTAGTTTTGAAGCTGTATAATCTGAAGGTTGCATTAGGAGTGTAGTCTATCCTTGAATTATATAACATGGGAAACATTGTTAGCTTCATATATCATACCAATGTTTGATGTGCAGTAATAGGTGTGGTCATTATTCCTGACAGCTGGAGGCATACTCCTTGACGTGAATTGTCTCCTTTTCGGTTTAGGCGGATGTATACATACTGTTGGAACAGCATCTGGCCTCAACCTCAAATTTCCTCCTGATTTGTTGCCAATATATTGGTCGTCTTCAAAGTGTACCTGTGGGTAGGTAGGTTTGATCAGTTTCCCCTGCACACTTCAAATGTCATTGAAGAGTCATATTTCTCTACACTTGGAAATATGATGCCCTTTAAAATGTTAATAAGTCATGTCACCTCTGTGAACATTACTTACATACATGACAGAGTTTTCTGCTGTTGTTGTCCTCTTTCAGACACAGGTTTTGTCTGTTGACCATTGCCATCCATCTCTTCCTTCGCTCTGCGTCCTTAGGGAAGCCATACATCCGGAACCCCTTCTCGGATCGATTAGAGCACCCAAATGCTATGTATGACAACTGATCTATTAAAATGCAATATAAACGAAAGTGCCATAATATTTATTGTGCAAACATTTTAACATGAATATTGCTATGTCCTCTGTTCAGTCTGCTCCCAACTGTATTCTCTCCCCTTATTCACACTGTTCCTATTCTTGCTCTGCTTTTTAGGGCCCAGGAAACAGATGAAGAGGATGTCCCTTTCACAAAGGAACCTTCTTGTTTTTTTCAAAATGATTAGGCCCCTGGATGCCCTAGACTAGAGTTCTGTATTGCTTTTTTGTAAATAGTTGCTTTTTTGTAAATAGTTGTTTGTAAATATTTGTAAAATGCCCCCCCCCCACCCACAATTGTTGTTCGCACAATTATGCTTGTGCGAACAACAATTGTGGGTGGGTGCTTATTGTGCTGCAGACGTTGAAGGACCTGAGTCTCCTGAGGAAATACAGGTGAAAGGTGAGGAGAGGTCATCGCTTGGAAGCTTTTATATCCTGTGGTGTCTCAACAGAACTTAATATGAATTGCTTTATTGTCTCGTCGCTGGATCACCTCCCCCTGGCAAAGTGGCCTCGTCATTTTAATTGTTATTGTTGACAAACCTGTTTGTGTTGCTCTGTTGAACCATGGTTCAACAGGAGCTTCTGTAAATAGTTTGAATATTTATCATAGTAATCATTTTCAGTCTCCCACTCTCTCAATTTAATTTATCGTTTCTTTGCCCCACCATATATTTTGTTGTCCAAGGGCACTCATTTGGTCTGTGTTGAAGATTGTTTTACACTTTAGATTAATCAAAATTGTGTTTTTTGGCTGAATTAATCTTTTTCTGTTGAACCCTAACCCTCTTTGTTCTCATTCTCATTCATTTGACTTTGTTTTGTTCTAACACACATCACTTTTTCCATACACTGTTCTTAATAAGTAATAGGCTACCAAGCTTTCCGTTTTCACCCTGCCTCTCCAAATGAAAAACTGTCAATAAAAAGTATGCAATAATGCAATTACAGCCGAAAAAGTACTTGGGTGTGTGTGTTTTTTTAATATATATTAGGGCTGTCAGTCGATTAAAATATTTAATCGCGATTAATCGCATGATTGTCCATAGTTAATCGCGATTAATCGCACATTTTGTATCTGTTCTAAATGTACCTTAGAGGAATATTTTTCAAGTTTTTAATACTCTTATCAACATATGAGTGGACAAATATGCTTTATGCTAATGTTTATTATCATTTGAACATCCTGCAATATTCTCATGAATATTAAACACAACAACCTGGAACCTCTCATACAATACAAATGGGGTGTGTGCGTGTGTGTGTGTTGGATCGTTGGAGCTATGTGCAACTCAAGGCATATGCTCGAACGGGAGCTGCCTGGACGCTGCAATCATGTTGCTGCAATCATGAGCGTGGCTGACTTCTCCTACAATGTCCCGCTGTCTGCTTCCTGCATCAAGTCAAGTGCTCGGCGCAGTTGTGACGAAATGTCGCTCCTCTGTTTTCATTTGAACAGCTCCTTCTATCCGTTAGCGCAGCTAGCTAGCACCAGATGCTAACAACAACAACAATGCACGTAAGGTCTCTCTCTCGCTCGGGCCACACACACACACACACACACACACACACACACACACACACACACACACACACACACACACACACACACACACACACACACACACACACACACACACACACACACACACACACACACACACACCCTCCCGGTCCTCCCGATGGCCAGTCGGTGCCTGACAAATATGAACTTTAAAGTTCATATTTGTCTAATATTAGTTTACTTTTCATTAATGAAGTATGACGCTGCGCTGTCAGTGCACTTGTCCCTGTTTGTGATTGGTCAAATGTTGCTAACCCCACCCCTTTCACGTGAATGCGCTCTCAGCTGGTGAGAGAAGCCCTGGCTTGATTTACCGAGTTGATATTAACCAGCATCGAGATCTCGTTTGTTAGGGTTAGTTTAGATAACTAAAACTAAACATATCCAGGGTTTGAACTGGCTTCGTAGTGCAGGGCACAGGCGGCTGCATAGCAGTGCTAATGTCAAAGACACAAACATTATACATTATATTTTTATTTTACCAGGATGCAGTGACACAAATATTTGGGAAGGCTTAGCCTTCCCTAGCCTACAGCACCCGCTGCCCCTGGTAGTAACTAAAGGTATTAAATAAATGCAATAGATTCAGAGATATTTTACCAGAAATTGCCTCACATATAACATTAATTGTTCAGCCACCAAGTTATCAATCGTTGGAAACTAAAACAATAATGTATTACATTTTCAAAGATGTGTCTAATATGTGTTCCACTCTCGTTAGGTGCATATTTTTGACATAATAAATAAAACACTTTTTATTTCCAGTAATAACAAATAAATAAGCCATTAGGTTATAATTGTTAAAAAAGCCAACATTTCAAATTTCTGCAAAGTAAGTTTATTTTGATATAACTATGATAATTGTTATGATTATACACATACAAATGCACTCCTGTGGTACTTTTTTAGACCGTTTTTTGTTAAGAAATTGCTACTTTTTGTGAAGACTTAAATACTGCCTGTGTGTGCGTGTGTGTTTTCAGTGGGACCTGGTGTGTGACGACAGGTGGAAGAACCCGCTAACTTCTTCCATCTTCTTCTGTGGTGTTCTCACTGGCTCCTTCGTTTCGGGGCAGCTCTCTGACAGGTGGTGAAAGATTAATTTTAGTTTTTCAAAACGTTAATCACTAAGTAAGCACTTATTGTACCAAATGATCTGCCAAGTCAAATTTCCAACAGCAACAAGTGTGCCCCACTGTCAATGAATGAATGAACCTATTTCTCTTTTTTTTTAGCCGTCAGTGCCGATCAAAGTCTGACAGTTCACTAAATGGAAAAAAAGAGCATGTGCCAGTAAAAATGAAGCTGCATCAGTAAAGCATTTTCCCAACTGTCATGTGTTGACCTTCTCACAAATGCTGACTCTCGGCTAAATGTTTAACTTCAACAGCTATGCAAACTCTGGTAAACAATTTACACTGTGTTGTACTTACTCGATTTGTCAGTGTTTTGTCGACTTCAGTGAATCATACTAGTACATTTGAGAGTTGCATTGATTGACCTTTGCATCTACTTACATGGTCATTTACCTGTGCTTTGTATCATTTTTAGGTATGGGAGAAAAATAGTGTTGTTTGTAACCATGGCAGTCCAGACAGTGTTCACATTCATCATGGTCTTCGCTCCATCCTGGCCCGTGTTCTGCGCCCTGTTCTTTATTGTCGGGATGGGACACATCTCTAATTATGTAGCTGCGTTTGTGCTAGGTACTTTTGTTTGCCTCTATTCGATGATTTCAGCTGTATTTAGTTGCTAACTTGTCCATGAAAAATAATTTGTCATTCATTGCCTGTGCTTTGAATCTCCCCCCTTTTCTCCTGTGCTTCAGGATCAGAGATATTGAGCCCAAAAGTTCGGACAATTTATTCCACCGCAGGTGTGAGTCTTTTCTTTGCTGCAGGCTACATGTTCCTGCCACTGTTAGCTTACTTCTTGAGAGACTGGAGAATGCTTCTCCTAGGCCTCACCCTGCCTGGCTTCCTATATGTGCCTCTCTGGTGGTAGGTACAGTATAGGTGTGTTTGATTGAATGTGTGGGGTTCTTATTTTTCTAGTTGATTTCATCTCTGGCTGTGTTTCATTTCAAGTGTTTTATTTTCTACAGTGTTGAGTGGTGTATAGTGTACAGCGTTGCTTTAAGTATTATGTTCATGAAGGTCAATCAATTAATCAACATAGTTCCTGTCAAAAGCTAAAAAGATTGTTTTTTAAAGCTGAAAAAATTTCCCAATTAATCACGTAGTTGATAAACATAATACATACAGTCCTTCTTTGATAGTAAAATATAAATGTTATAGGGCTGTGGTGTTGTGACATGAAACTTGTGGCTATGACATTATGACAGTTACTTTTTAATGTATTTTTTTGATCTACTCTATCATATTAAAATGCATGCATAATTATCGGATTAGCTATACATTTAAGAAAAAGTGTCATACATATATATGGTAACTATATTCACAATGTAATAACAGTAACATCATTGCAACAGCATCAGCCTTTTTCATCTTAATCAAGGCTTTGTTAGGTATGTTTTACTTTTATGGAGGATCATTTGAGCAGTCAAAGGACTCGGAATAAGGTAAAAGAAAATACCTTTACCGTACAGTAATAATTTCTCTCTTCTGGGGGATTGAACATCTGTCTCTCTCTCTGTTGTGTACTGTGGCAGGTTCATCCCAGAGTCTCCTCGCTGGCTGCTGTCTCGGGGCAGAGTGGAGGAGGCAGAGGCCATAGTGAGAGATGCTGCTAAAAAGAACAAAATCCAGCCACCGTCGGTCATCTTTAGTCCTTTGCAGGTGAGATCTCACTGAAAAAAAACTGTTCATGTAAATGTATAAAAACTGGGCATAGGGCATTTTCCTAATATGATAAGCCAGTATCATATTTTTTTACTCTTACTTGTCTTACTCTTGCAGAATTTACTTAAAAGTGTTAGTGTTAATGGTTCACTGCCTGTGATGTAATCATTTACAGTGTTCCGGTAAACATTATGGAGCAAAAACGTTTGCCAGTATGAACCCAAAGATTGTTTCACTTTTCTTTTTTGGAATACTTAAAACTTTTGTAAAAATGTATTCAAAATATGTTGTGTTGGGTTGTGAATTATCAACAATTTAGGAACTGGACAACCGAAGAAAAAACTGTCAAAACTACAACACTCACATTGATATGATCACATTACCTATTTGATTTGTATTTTTTGAGAATTATGACTAAGGGGAGATAACAAATAAGACAGGTTACAATTTAAACATAAACTGGATAAATCTGTTTCCTTTACCTCTACTCCTAATTACTACAAGAATCTCCCCCCCCCCCCAGTCTTCATTGCACATTGAACTTTTGCCTTTAATCCTGATCCAGACATTTGGGTACTACATGTGTGAACACGTGCACATGCATGTGGTCACTCAGCAAGTGGCCATTCATACACAAGCATCTCTCTAATGAAATTATTTCTAGAGTGATGGCTCTGCTTGCTAAGTGTTTGTTATTCTGAGGGCTCTGCTGCCCCACAGAAAGAACTTCAATGCGAGACGAGTAAGGCCCTCAACATCTGTGACCTGCTCCGTTCCCCAAACATCCGCTGGATCTCCCTCACGCTGTGGCTGGTCTGGTGAGTCCCTGCTGACCCCCACATTCAGTACAGTGACCCTGCATGCACAAATATACACACGCAGATATATACTGAACACACGCTGTTCCAAACGCACATACGCACACTGTTCAGGCCCAATGACAGTCCACTGAACTAACAACAAATAATGACCTGTCAGGTGCTGTGAAGCCTGCAACTCAGATCAAAATCAGGTTTCATAACTGCACAGTATGCCTGTATTAATCCTGTGCTCACTTCCTTACTGAAAACCGATGCAGTTTGATTTAGAAACAGTTTAACTTAGTCTGACGGGAAATAAGTAGTCACCTCCATATCCTTCATCATAGCAGGTTGATAAGTTAAAAGCTGCATGGACATTCTTTCTGAAAGAAACACTAACATTTCAGTTGTTGTATCAGTCATCACCATAGACTGTATCACACCTCAAGTGGCTTATAAGGGCCATTGTAATTACGTTTGAAAAATAAATCAAAGCTGGGAATAGGTTGGTAATATTTAGTGGCCCCAATTTGCTGTGGTACATTTGTGAAACACTATGAGAGTTTCTAGAAAAGGAATAACAATAATATGAGTTTAATTTGTTTTCTGACTACGCTGTTGTGTCATGCCTGAGATCTACTAACTAAAAACTTATTCTAAATTGATATTAATGTTTAAAATGTATCCCCACAGGAACACCTTGACCATTGCTTACTTTGCTCTTTCCCTAAACACGGCAAACCTTCATGGTAACGCTTACTTCAACTGTTTCGTATCGGCTTTGGTTGAGATACCAGCCTACACTTTGTCTTGGGTAATGTTTCGCTGGTGGTCCAGACGACTGAGTCTCTCATCAACCCTCTTCATGGGAGGAGTGTTTCTACTCTTCGTACAGCTCATGCCAGCAAGTATGCACCTTCGAGGAAGCATTTTCACAGTAGATTAATAAAGCTTTGTGCCTTTTGTCATTTGTTTGTCTATGTAGGATCACTCATTATATAGTATTTTTAGATGTAAAATGTGTCTGATTTCTCAATTGCAAGCAAACATAATTGCGGATAATTGAATTTGCATTTTATATAACTCAACTTACATGTAACCTCTGAATGCTTTACCCGCTCTAGACCTGGTTTATCTCTCCATAACACTGGAGATGATGGGGAAGTGTGCGGTGACGACAGCATTTACTATTGTGTACGCATACACAGCTGAACTCTACCCAACAGTGTTGAGGAATACGGCCTTGGGGGCCTGCTCCATGGCCTCCAGAATAGGCAGCATCATTGCCCCATACTTCATTTACTTAAGTAAGGATGCTCTCACCTCTGCCTTATTTTACACTTCTTACATTCTCCCAAGCATATCATTATTTGGATGCACAAAGCTGTTTCTTACCCAACTGACCTCTTGTTAGAACAAGCTGGTGCCTCCACTGAAACAAAACAGAACAAAAGTCACAAGAACAAAGAATCTAAAAACAGGCTTGATTAGCAACCACATCGGATAGACTAACTCTTTCACTTCAAATTTAGAGGCTTCTATTTAAAGATGTATTGGATTTGATTTAAAGTACTGATGCAGCCACATCAAATCTTACAGTCTCTATACCTTTTGTCTTTTTGTTGTTTTTAATTGCTGTGGCCATGGTTGTTTTTCACTGTCTCCTCCTTTGATGTGCTGCCACAGGAAGCTATTCCGTTTCACTGCCTTACATCCTGATGGGAAGCATTACAGTTGCGTCGGGGTTGCTGAGCCTCCTGCTGCCCGAGAGCTATGGAATGCCTCTGCCTGACACCATCAGTCACATGCAACACTTCCCCGGGTAAAACTGCACCTTCCTGTCACCAAATTTTCCAGAAATCATTGATATTATTTATTAAACATAATCATTTGTATTTTAATTACAATTAACATAAACATTTACTGGATTTGGTTTTCCAATTTTCTTTTTTTAAAAGCAAATATGTACTTGGCTCAAAACTCATTTGTCTACTGGCATTACAAGTAAATCAAAAGAAAGAAACTATAGGTTACTTACGTAACCCCAGTCTCAGAGTAACATCAAGTGAGATGTCTCACTATGGGATGCGCCCCATCGCGGAGCAAACAGAAGCATCAATCTCATTACGCCAATCCTGATTGGCTGGTGATCTTGACGTCAGCGTCAGGGGAAATCACCCCCTATAAGTAGCTTGCGCAACAACGCATGCGTCATTCAAAATAAGCACCTCTTCTCGCTTCACCATAGCAAGGAGGGCCGTCTGGTGAGACATCTCACTTCATGTTACTCTGAGACTGGGGTTACGTAAGTAACCTATAGTTCTCATTCATAACACTTCGTTCGATGTCTCACTATGGGATATTGTAGCTCCCGTATTGCCAGACGAGCTTATCTCAAAAATCGCCAACCGATCAGAATTTTAACAGGTAGGACTCCGACTCAACCAGGTGCCCAGCACTGCTTGAGTCAACCTGGGAGTAGAACGCCCAGACTGTTAAAAGGCGGACACAAGTGAGCAGCGAGTAACAGCTCGCCGCTTGCACCAATGTCTTGAAAGGGAGACATCCTGAACAGAGCCCAGGATGCCGCCAGACCCTGAGTCAAGAGAAAACTCACGAACCCGAGGGTGCCTGCGAGCTCTGACTTGTACGGGCCCCACAGCAATTGCCTCCACAATCCAGTGGGAGAGCCGTTGCTTAGTAACAGGCTTACCCTTGTGAGGGTTAGCCCAGGACACGAAGAGTTGGTCATTAAGACGAAGCTCCTTTGATCTGTCCATATATGTGTGTAAAGCCCGGACTGGACACAACAGATCCTGCTGCTGCTCCCCGGAGGAAACCAGCGACGGAGGAAATGCCTCAATGTCAATTGGGGTACACCAACCAACCACCTTTGGTGTAAAGTCAGGGTTGGGCTTCAACAACTCTCTCGTTTGCCCTGGGGCGAACTGAGTGCATGAGGGATGTACAGACAGTGCATGAATATCACTGACCCGTTTAGCGGATGCCAGGGCCAGTAACAGCACTGTCTTGAGTGACAGATGTTTCATGTCAGCTCCCTCCAGGGGTTCAAATGGGGTCATTTTGAGCCCATTTAAAACCACTGCCAGGTCCCATAAGGGCACCAGCGACCTGGAGACAGGGAGGAGCCTGCGAGTTCCCTTCATAAAACGGCAAACCAAAGGATGTTGGCTAGCCGTCTTACCCTCAAAGCCCACATGGCATGCAGCAATAGCAGCCAGGTACACTTTGATCGTGGAGAAAGCTCTGTGTTTATCGATCAAGTCCTGTAGAAATGATAAAATCACCCCGACAGGACATTGAAAAGAGATGTGTCCTTCTTGAAGGCACCACTCCTCAAACACCCTCCACTTACAGTCGTAAAGAGACCTGGTGGAGGAAGCTCTCGCACTCTGAATAGTGTTTATCACCTTCTAAGGGAGTCCCACTGTATTCAGATTGTACCACTCACGGGTCAGGCCCATACTGCCCCGTGCTCTGGGCGTGGGTGAAGGATCGCCCCCCCCCCCCCCGCCTGAGACAATCTGTCCCTGCGTGGTGGGGGCTGCCATGGCTGCCCGCACAACAGCTGATATATCTCCGCCAGCCCGTACGTTGCGGGCTAGGGCGGAAACATCAGAGTAAGTGTGTGGCGTTGCTCCTTCACTCTGGCCAGAGTTGGGGGTAACAGAGCCAGGGGTGGGAACGCGTACAGAGGACCCGGAGGTCAATCGTGTACGAGTGCGTCCCCGCCTAACAGTGCGTTTAAATCGTGCATTAAAGAGAACAGCTGTCATTGAGCATTTTTTCTTTATGCGAACAGATTTAACGCGGCTCCGCCGTAACGCACCCACAGCGGACTCACGATCCTTGGATGTGGAGTCCAGTCTGCATAGAGTGGTGCACCTCTGGACAGTAGTTCTGTCCAGAGGTGCACCACTCTCGGTACCTGTGTCGTTCTCAGTGAGAGGAGACGTCTGCCGCTCCAAGGGATCAGTTTGTGTGCCAGTGTGTGTGACTGGAGACAACGCAACCTCCCTTGGCGGTTCATACACGATATCGTGTTGTCTGTCCTCACGAGGACATGGTGTCCTCTGAGAGAAGGCAGGAAGCGTTTTAGGGTGGGGAACACCGCTAAAAGCTCTGGGTAATTTACGTGTGCCCGCTGGAGGTCTCTGCTCTAGAGGCCTCTCACCGGGCGACCCTCGTAAATACCCTATCAGCCTGTCTGACCTGCGTCCATGGTGACCACCTTCCGTGAAAGGACAGCACCCGTAGGCGCGTCCCACACTAGAAAAGTCGGGTGTAGTGCCACTACGCATTACATAATAACCAATAATTTAGTTTTATTATGAGACCCATGTTGAGTGGGTGCTTTACGAGGACATTTATCTGCGTAATCTGACTCTGCTCGGCGGGCATTATAGATAAAACCCTTCTTTCTAGGAGAGAGAGAGCCTCTCTCTCCAGAATATGGGTTGACTCTCTCTGGGCTTGTGAGAACAGATAAAGTATAACTGTTTTGAGAAGCCCAGGTAGATGTCGTGAGTATCTCCTGCTGTATGCTCCTTAGAGCCAGCTGAGATGTCACACTTACGGCTCCAGCCGGCACTGCGCCTGCGCGTGTCGGTGGTGCCTTTACAGCTCCAGCTGGCATGCGTGTGACGGTGGAGCCCTTACGACCCCAGCCGGCACTGCGCATGCGCGTGACGGTGGTGCCCTTAAAGCCTAGGCGGTGGTGCCTTCACAGACCCGTCAATAATCCGCCTTTTGAGAGATGCCGTAGCTGCTCTCAAAAGGGGAAGAATTGGCGGGCTGTTTATTGGTTTTATTGATTTTCTTTTCATTTTTTTGAGCTGCGCCCTCGGCCTGAAGCCTGGATGCGTCAGCGGCAAATGTTTTATGACAGAGGAATCAATCAGCATGTGACATGTGTCTGTGCGGACTTGAGGATGGTGTTTAGGCATCTCTCGAGGCGGCGGGAACACAGTCACGGAGGGGGGAAGGAGGGGCTGTCACGCCGCTCGCTTCTTCTTCCTCGACTGCTGGCAGAAATTCTGGGTTGGCTGAGCCTGAGCTGCAGCCGGACCCGGAGATTTTCTCGGCCAACTTGCCCTTGTCTCCAGCCTGGGCTGGGGACTCGGGGTGGGCTGCGACCTCTGCTTGACCGGTGCTTTGAACCGGGCAGAGTTCGCTTGGGTGAAGGACTGCTGCTGCGAGGGCAGCGGCTGGACCCTTCGAGGGAGGCAGAGGTGGAGTGCCTCGTCCTCCTTCTTCTTCCTCTCGCACCTCCTTTGCATGGAAGCGAGAGCGGAGCCGAAAATTCCCTCGGGAACGATGGGCATATCCAGGACATCTTCCCTTTCTCGGTCCGGGAGGTTGGTGAGGTTGAGCCATCTCGCTCTTTCCTGCACCACCATGATCCCCATGACCTTGCCCGTGGCCTGGACGGCGCAGCGCTGGACACGGAGGCAAATGTCCGTGACCGCTGCCATCTCGTCCAGAGTGGCTGCTCCCGGGCTACCCAACAGGTCCTTGCAGAGCTCCGCTTGGTAGGCAGTTAGCAGCGAGGACACGTTCAGGGCCCTGGCGAACAGCGCTGCAGCTTTATAGGACTTTTCAGGACCGGGAGGAGTTGCCTCCCTTTGCCCGCTGTTTGGGGAAGATGCTTCCCCTCGTAGCGGGACCTGGAGGCAGGGTGGGACGGCCACGACGGCCGTGGCCTTTGGCCGTGATGCCCTGTGAAAAAAAATGCAATTCACGGCCAAAGTGGCCTTTTGTGCCCCTGTCAAAAATTCCAGTGTAAATAACGCCAGTGAAGTTAGACTAGTGCGCGCAGTAGTATAGTCCCCGTGCCTGTGGATCAGAGCGATTGCTCTGCTGTGATTGTTCCGTCAGACATGCCGTGTAAACAACGCGAGTGAAGTCATATTAGTGCGCGCAGTCCCGCTGTTATTGTTCCGTCAGACATGCCTGTCGGTGCCCGACAGCCTCCTCCTCAGCCGCGGGAGCAAGAGAAGCACAGGTAAGCAAGCGGACCAAGCTGTTTTGATATGATGTGGTAGTATTTGAAAGGACTTAACATTTACGTGTTTATAGAAAGTACTATTGATAGGTAATTACCATTGTATTAGCCTATTTAAAGTCGACTCGTTAGTACATTTTGTCATGAAAACTAGCGATAGCTAGCTAGCTAGTTTGGATAGTGCTAACATCTTCCCTTCAAGGGGTCTACATCTAGTGTTGCTTCTACAAGCTAGCAGATAGCTGTCACCTTTGAATCTAGTATTTTTCTTGCTAAGCGGTTTTGATATAATACATGACTGACTTATGTGGTTTATGGCTGAACTTAACGTATACGTTTAAGAAACACTATTGCTATTCATTCAGCCATTTGTAAAACGACTGGCGTTGACGTTAGTGCTACACTTTTCCGTCATGTTGATTGACTAGCGATAGCTGGTGAGCTATCATCACTAGTTAGGAGGATACGTCTCTCTTTGAAGGAATTGTCGGGGTTACTTTTGGAATCCTTCTCATATGATTTTCTGGGCTTTTTGAACTAAAATTCTGACATTTCTGTGAGATGATGCATAATGTTTCAGTTTATCCTATAGTTAAGTTGTGGGTTTTTGCTGGCATCATGTGGGTGATTCAAACTCTGAAATAGCAGCTTGATTCACACTTGATCAAATGTAAAACAGCGCTGATGTAATCCAAGTATTTAGAATACGGTAATTAGATGGAGTAATGTAACGGAATATGTTACAAATGACATTTTAGAGCATGTATTCTGTATTCTGTAACTCTTGCTTAATACATCATTAATGTTTCTTGGTGAATGAGAATGTCACGGTATTAATCTGAAAGGTAAAACCAGCGTAATTTAACCAAACGGCCTTTGTGCCCTGTCATGTGGCCTTTGTGTCCTTGAAAAAAATGTGAACGGGAAGGCCAAATGGCCTTGCCCCTAAAATGACGAAATTCCAAGCCTGCCTGGAGGTCTCCTTGGCCATTTCAGGCCACGGAACGTTGAGTCTGACCGCAGCGCGTTTGCACACGGCCTGCAGGTCCATGCTCAGACCGGGTGAAGCTGGTGTGCTGTCGCCCGGGAGAGCAGCCCTCGCTCCAGGCTTTGCAGCCTGGGCCGATGACATGAAGGTGTCCTCTTCTTGGTCATCCGACTCGGACAGGAGGAACGCCAGGGCGTCCTCTTCTTCGTCCTCCTCATAGTCCAACTCGAGGACATCCTCCGCGGGTGAGACCATGGTGAGGTCCAACCGGGAGCCCCAGCTTGTGTCTTGTCGTCACCGGGTCCCGGCCTGTCAGGGCGCGAGATCCCGGTTCTGAGGCCATCGCTGACGATGAGCCCCAGACCGACACGGAGAGGGTGCACTCTCTGTGGCAGACGCCCCCGTGTCTTGACTAGGGTTGGGTACCGAGAACCGGTTCCGGTTCGGAACCGGTTCCAACATTTCGATTCCAACGGCATCATTTAGAAATGTGAATTTCGGTTCCGCTTTTCGATTCCTGAGGAAATGTTTCTCGCCGCTCTCCGTAGCCTGCTGCATGACTGCGGCGGGGCGGGAAATGTAGCGTTGTATCTACATTTCCTACAGTGTAACCTGAGACCAGGGCCGGCCCGTCGCACTGGCATTATAAATGTTCGCCTAGGGCGCCAGATCTGTGGAGGCGCTGCGCTGACAGCTCTGGGAGAAAAAATAAATGTTTTGACCGTTGGTGCTCATCCTAATTTTCGGCCTTGATGTAACAACATTCATAATTAAGTAAATGTAACATCCTTTTCACCCCGGCTACACTTTTCATTTGCCCTGTACGATGGGCGCTGCAAGTGATGAAAATGGGGGATGTTGGCTTATCTGGCAACCGCAGCTCACAGCCAAAGTGCGCGTGAGCGAGGGAGAAGGGGAGGGTGCACTGGAACCGGCGCTGTTGTTATTAGCATCTGGTGCTAGCTGCTCTGACGGAAGAAGAAGATGTTTCTACAATGATGTGGAGGGAGAGTCCTCTCCAGTCAGACTGAGAGGCTGATAACTACAGCTCAGTGAGGTAAAGGACTCTGAGGGTTTAGATAGTTCACTTTAGTCTAAGTTATCTCAGTGGGTCTCAAACGTTTTGATCACAATTTATGTAAACACATATTTCCAAGGCTCTCCTTTATAATTATTGGGATAAAACAGGTTTGAAATCATTCCAATGTATACTATAGGACAGTAAACCAGACATATCGTTTTAAACTGGAGATAAAAAGATATGCATAAATAAAATAGTAAAATAAGATATGAATGAACAACAAAAATAAAATGCATTACATGTAGGCTATTTGTTATTTAATTATTAAAATGTAAACTGATCTTTTTCATATGGGTGTTTAGAGTTGTACCCCCTAGATCTAGTCTCTAGTAATTCTGCGTGTGCACCAGATTGAAGCATTTTACTTCAAAATGTTCAAACATTTCTTCCCGGTATGCCTGAGAGGCAGATATGCTTGTTTTTCTCAACAAGAACTGTTTTTAAAAGTTGGACTGTTGCAGCTTCAGTGGTTCTCAGGTTAAAGTTACATAGCAGTGAATATAAACAGACTGATTAATGTGAATATTACTTTAAACTAACCTGTGTAAAAGTTTCTCAAATAAATGTAATTTTTTTTGGTGGAAGAAGCATGTATCATTTTTTTACCCTGCCCCTCAAAGAATCGGAATCGAGAACCGTTAAGAACCGGAATCGAAAAGTAGAATCGGAATCGGAATCGATATCGTGGAAATTCAAACGATACCCAACCCTAGTCTTGACTGCCGGCCGGCGGGTCCATGGACATGGGGGGGTCCTGTTCAGACAGGCTAGCTTGTCTCGCTAGCCGTCGGCGGAGGCTCTTGACGGTGAAGCGGACACAATGTCCGCATGAGCCGGGGTTGTCGATAGCGCCTCGGGCGTGTTCCAGCCCGAGGCAGGACGAACAGACCTGGTGTGTGTCTGTGCCCGAGATCTTCAACCCGCAGCCGCAGAGTCGAGCCACAGAGTCGAGCCACAGAGTCGAGCCACAGAGTCCCTGACTCCTCTGGTGTGAGGGAGAGGGGCGTCCATCTTTGTCGCCTCGTGGCGTGGAGAGGGCCCGCTCTCGACAGGTGGGACGAAAAAAAAAGGTATTACCACCTTGTCCTTAATCCTGGGAAAGAGGACGGTGTGGGTCTTTTAATCCCGGAGAATACTGACTGGTGTGGCAGTATGCTCCTCTTTTAATCCTTTTCCCCTCTGTGGGGAAGAGAAAAGAAAAAACGTCCTCGCTACCGTGGTGGCAGTAGAGAGGGAGCTAGCAACGGGTGTGTTGCTAGCTTGAAAAAATCGGACCTACCTTACTTTCTCGTAGAGAAGGGCGAGGTCGATTTATTTCCAAGTACTAACAGCGTTAGTACTACCGTCTTCCTGCGAAGCAGAAGGAGTAGCCGGCGAGCGCCCGTCGACCGAAAAAGTATTTGGGTTCAGTCTGTGGACAGTGAAGCTTGCCCGGCTACTGTAGAGATGTGCTCTGAAGCGAGAAGAGGTGTTTGAATGACGCATGCGTTGTGGCGCAAGCTACTTATAGGGGGTGATTTCCCCTGACTCTGACGTCAAGATCACCAGCCAATCAGGATTGGCGTAATGAGATTGATGCTTCTGTTTGCTCCGCGATGAGGCGCATCCCATAGTGAGACATCGAACGGAGTGTTATGAATGAGAACATGGCTAACTGTATGCTTTAAATCTGAAATATATATTTGTATGTGAATTAAAGACAGAAAATAAAAACAAAAAAATATGGCCTCCATAAATAAATAATAAAAACAGTCCAAATAACCAATTTTCTACAAATATTATACAAATTCATCATATTCATAATAAAGACGATTATATATTAACATATTAAGTCGGATTAAAAGTTGATGGCTAACATTATTAAAAAGTGGCCTAGGATATGTCCTTATATTGCCACCATATAACTTCCACTTGGTAATTTCCTTTTCTAGTGCCTTCAAGAATGATCTTTTCACGTTATCAATTGCTTTTATAAAAAAGAAAAAAGGCAGAATAGTCTAGGTCTGTATTCTAGCAAAATTATAATTGTCCCTGCTATATTCCTGCACTCTGCTTCAACCCACCAGGGACATTTATTACAGAAACTAAAAATTATATACTCACCACAGCCATAATTATGTGTAACCAGATGAAGGCAAACAACACACTATAGCAAAGCCAGCTTAACATGAATAATCATTTTATGAAATACGCTTCTTTATTTTCTGACAGTCTGATGAGAAGATCAATACCAGAAGGCAAATGTATTTCCAAATAATATAGATATTATAGTTATAATTATATTGCTCAGACTTAGCAAATTAGTCTTATTAAAATGGACATTCAGATTGATTTAAAGGGATAGTGGAAATTGAACCCCAAATAGTTTCGTTTTAACTTATATACAAGCATAATTACGTACCAAAACAATCACACCTGATTAAAAAAATATAATAATTGCCTTACGCATGTTAGAAGCACTTTATTGCAGCTTCCCCGAACTTTTTTAGAAACGAAATGATCGAGTCAGCCAAACCGGAAGTGAGGAAAACTCAGGAAGACGAAACAATAACAAACCATGGCGTCTATGCAGAATGAACGTGGAAGGGCAAATATACCAGACAAAGAAGAAGGATTGTACGAGGTATCCAGTGATGATAGCAAGTCGGAAACATCCTCTCGGCTTTCCTGTGAAAAATTTTGTTTTAGGAACTGAATCTGAATCCGGTTCAGTAAGCGACGATGGTGAGAATATTGAGCCAGACGATGGACCATTACGTCCTTATTTGTTCGAGCCCGAGGTGATGGAGTTAGTTCACGGCATGGGCAATGGCGAGGATGACCAGGAGCCAGGTGATGCACCCCTACGCACAAATAATCTTGACTGGTAGGTCCCTAAGCATAGCTCACGCTAGGCGCTATATATTGCAAAAGTTGGCATGCATGTACTGTAGGCCTATGGCTATGCCCGAGGATGACTGCATGTAGGGTACATTTCATAACATACCAGGGTCAGGTTCACATAAATTATCTTGTCACATTTATTATTGTATATGTAACAGCCTTATGGGCATTAATTACATGAATACATTTAAATGAATTGTATACTAGCATGATATACAGCTAGAGTCAATCGGTCTTTTGACGTAGTATGGTCCTAATCCTAGGCTAGCCAGGCTGCCTGTCAAGTGTAGGCTGTACTCACAGTACTGTTAGTCTATCATGTCTATATGATGACTGTCGTGTACACATTCGACACTGTGTACCGGATTATCGGATGACGAGGCCTCCGGTCGCCTAATCGACAGGCAATAAATGGCGTTGTACACAATGGTACAGGCTAATGATGCATTAAATCAGCCAGAAAACATAATAAAATACTCGTGCCTCGTCCAATGTTTGTGCCCGTCTTCCTTTGTTTTCGTCATCACCCGAAGTATTTCGTTTCATTGAGAGGGCGTGGTCGGGAGCAGTACAATTGAAAATAAAATGAAACTAGGCTCATGAAATAAAAAAAAATGGTTTATTATGCTTATGTTTAATAAAAATACATAAGTTAAACCCAAAATTCGCGGATTTCCACTATCCCTTTAAATAAACAAACATCTTGGCAGTGATTGTGTTTTTTTTAATGATATTTTTAACTTTGTGTCACATAGTCATTAAGTGTCTGTCAGTGATTAACAGTGCTTGACTTAACTGCACGTATACAGTTTAATTAGAAACTAAATTGCATCTCTAGCCAGTCACACTGACTTAACACATTACATTAAACGTGTGTGGTAATTCACTCAGTGCATTCAGGCCTCAACAGCACTGTTCAGTATCTGTGAACCATTACCGCATCTGAATCAATGTTTTCTTTATTAACCCTAGATGTTGTAAGAAGACACCGTATAATCTCACAAACACAGAAGAAAAGGATAAGGTTGCAGAAGGGACGTTTTCCCTTGAACAAGGAGCCTCACTGTTATCTGCCTGAAGCAAAAACTGGATAACCATCTTATCTCCTTACACTTATAATACCTGAGAATAATAACAATTGATGTCACTAGATTTGTGAAAGCATTTGACTTCGACTGCACCATGGAGCTTGAAAGTTATTTTTATTTTTAACCTCATAAACATGTATGTAACCTATTAAAAGTGATGCCACCATCATCATATCCTCTTAAGAGTCATGTAGGTGATGAGGATAAGGAGGGGTTGGTTTTGGTGGCTATATTAAAGAATGATATGAGATGTTTTGTTTGTTTGCCGCATTATCTGTTCTGAACATCCAGTATCAGGAAGTTCTGTGGTTGTTTGGGTACATTACCTTGTTGTTTTTTTCTGCTACGGTGACTGTATGTTTTACCCCATAAGCTACTTTCTCTTTTTTGCATCTGTTGAATAGTTTGAGGTTGTCCACCAAAACTCTCTGCCAGGAAAATAATAGTAAAGGTAGAAACAACAGCCAGAGTCCCCAGTGTGATATAAGGCAGGTATTCAAAATATTTACCTGTACAAGGAGAAGGGGAAAATAAAAGTGTGTACAGAGCATCCAAACAACAAATAGGTGCTGATTATCCACATAAATGTGTCGATGTGCTTACACAAATTCAGGTTAAACTACATAGTATGGGAGTAATGGGAGGCATGTGGCGCAGTGGAATAGTGCGCTGGTGTTCGGATCAGGGGGTCACAGGTTCACCCCAAATCTCTCCTGTGGGGATTGCCCACAGTATTGAGTATGTAAGTCGCTTTGGATAAAAGCGTCTAACAAGTGACATGTAATGTAGTACCTGATATTGAAGACAAATTGACTCACTCAGCTTAACAAAAAAGGAGCAAGGCAGCTTCCTATTCTGGAAACAGTAATGCAAACGCCTGTCACTGTGTTCCTGAGCACTGTTGGGTAAAGCTCTACAGTGTAGGCGATAACATATATCGTTGGTGATAACAAGTTTACCCATCTCCAGAGCGACAGCCAGCTCTGATAAAGCTGAAACGCAAGAAATTGATTAACAACAGAATAGAATGAAAACAATACCTGCCCCTAAATTATCTACTCTGTGAATTATGAACTGCATTATGTTGGCCCAGGTTTTTACAAGAATAATGCATTGAATACAACATATTATATCTCTGTATCCAGCACAATTCTGACAATGTTATATTAGTGCATTGCTGAATCCGTGGAGTACTCTAACGTTACGTCCACACAGCAGCTTTTCGAAAATCTTGGAGCTGGGCGTGTCTGACAGCTTGGGGATTTTTTGCGAGCAATGTGACCAACAACCAATCACATGAATCTCCCGCCCCCGACATACAAAGCAAAAAACCCCGGGGATTTTATGCGAGCAATATATAAACTCCCCAAACAGGCGAAAACCTACCAGTTTCACCCACTATCTCTGCCACCTCCCTCCATGCCTGGTTCCTCCGGTTTGTATCCCGTTAATAGTTCTGGTCGTAAAGAACCGGGTGATTTGTTACCGTAATTTCTCGTTTGGAATATGAGGAAATTAACTGCGGTCTGGTTCTCCCAGCTTACACGCGGTTTGATTGGCTAGCGCTTCTACTGTCAGATTTGAATAAACGTGTTTGATTGGCTGACGCTTCCAGCTCAGCTTCAAAAGTTGAACATTGCTCAACTTTTGAATCCTGGAAATCCTGGAAATCTTCGCTCCCCCACAATGCAGTTCGGCGAAAAGCGAGGCAAAGTGACGTCATCCCCATTCAAAGTCAATGGGCAGAGAAGCGGTGGAAGATTAGTCTAAAGCTGCTGTGTGGACGTACCGTAACGGCCCCTACACACGGCGGCGTGCGTTGCCGCTTGGCGGTGGGCGTGTCTTGAGCTTGGGGAGTCAACGCGAGCAACACGACCAACAACCAATCAGATGAATGTCCCGCCCCGGACATACAAAGCAAAGCATTCATGCTACATCCATGCTGGCTAAATATACTGTCTATGCTTGTTAGCTGTCCATTCAAACGAAGTACACTGGATATAAACTCCCCAAACAAGCGAAAACCTACCAGTTTCACCCACTGTCTCTGCCACCTCCCCCCATGCCTGGCTCCTCCGGTTTGTATCCCTGTATGTAAAGAGGGTCTGGTCATAGAGTACCGGGTGATTCCCTACCGCCACGATAATTTTCTCCTCCATTTTTTGACATATGGGAAATAACTGCGGTCTGGCTCTCCCAACATACACGCGGTTTGATTGGCTAGTGCTTGTACTGTCAGATTTTCATACGAGGGATTTGATTGGCTGATGCCTCCGTCGAGGAGGCAAAAGTAGAACATTGCTCTACTTTTGCAGCGAGCACCGCTACGCTTTGTTCCCACAATGCAGTTCGGCGAATCATGACGTCACCCCATTCAAAGTGAATGGGCAGAAGCGTTGAAGCGGCAACGCACGCCGCCGTGTGTAGGGGCCGTAAGACTGAAAGCATTTGCTTGGAAGCATTGCAGTACCATGATGCACCACATCATGACACTGCTTACTTTGAGGCACCAGTTGAATACGATACAGTGACACTCCAAGGAATAAGATAAAGATGACAGAGTCGGCGTGGGAAGTATTTCAGTGCCAGCCAGCAGGAAATGTAAGCTGGAGGTTTTCCAGGCACTTCAACCTACCAAGACACTCAGAATATTCTCTGGGAAGACCTATGTAAGGAGGCCTACCTCCCTAGCCTGCTACCAGCATGATCCAGCCTGACATGGGCAGTGGCGTTTTCTCCTGGAGGCCAAGTTTTTTCGGATTGTAGTTATAATTTTAATAAATAAATAAAAACACTTTAGTTTCGGAAATTCTTTCTTGTGTGTTGCTGCTGTGCTGGCCTGTCTCTCCCCCATTCTCATTGAGTATTTTACAAAGAGTGAAACAGCACCGCTCTAGATGTTATGGTGAAACAGTAGATAGAACTCTCTGTTGCGAGAGGAGGCCAGCCAAAATTGGCTTCCCTTGGTGAAAACAAATGGACGGATTGACCAATCAGATGAGGCTCACTTCATGCCCCAGCCAACCTGTGGTTAGTCAGGGCCAGAGCCCTAGAGAGATATCTCTCTAGGGCTCTGGTCAGGTCAGGGCCATGCCAAGGGAAGCCAAAGACGGCTGGCTTCCCTTGCCTCACAATCCAATCAAATCAAATGTTGCAGTGACGCGTCCTAAAACCCGGAAGTAAGCTGCGCGCGGTTTCCCTCGACAAAAAAGCAATGGGATTTCTCCATAGGATTTTGGAAAATAGCTCTAAATAAGGTTAGTGGAAAACGAACCTGTTAGATAAATGCACGTTTTGTTCAGTCGGATAATATCCACATGTCTACCCTACTTGTATAATTTTCGAATCATAAATCTAATCGATAGAAGATAGATAGCACCACTGCACCACTATCACCGCCGTTAGAAAGTAGCAAGCAACTGAAGCAAGTGCAATTATGGAGGGTGGAGATTTGGAGTATTTCATCAAAAATAATTGTACTAAACTTCCGCTACAGCAGCAACAACAAATAACATCTGATGACAGGCCAATGCCCAAACTGGAGCTGTGTACAGCGAGGAAAAAAGGAGCGAATCGGACGTAAAATATTAAAGGTCTCCTGATTTAGTTTGTGAATGAATGTATATTAGAGTTTCGGCTGGAGAGTGCGTGCGGACCATAGACTGTACTGGACAAGTTGCTGTTAGCTGACCGTGAGGCATGTACATGTCCATCAAAGTGACCACGCCCTAATTTATGCAAACACTTTAAGGCTTAATATTAATTAAACAGATGAGTTGAGAAAAAATGCACCCCCCACACAGTAGTCATGAAGGGGGAATCTAACTATACAGAGAATATGGTTTTTTGAACCACGATGTAAACATGTTTATTTCTGCTGTAAAGTTGGGCATTTTAACATGGGGGTCTATGGAAATTGCTCCCTTCTGCAGCCTGCTCCTACTGGCCACTAGATGAACTGCAGTGTGTGGCACTTCCGTATTGGCGTCCCGGTGTTACCGTTTAACTGGTTACACTGGGGAACTCGTTACGTAACGTTAACGGTAGGAATGGGGCGTGTACTTTGAGGAGCCATTGTCAAATAACCAGGAAATACACATTTCGATCGCTTCTTTTGTTGTTTACATTTATATTTTGGTATATTTGGCTCCATCGGAACACTTTGATGCACATTCAGTACCAGTGTGTGAGGTTGTGGTTGCGATGCCGATATCCGGACGCGTACAGCGAGGACTACAAAATGACAATGAGGTGACTGGGGATGTCTGTTCAGAACATTGCAAACGTGAATAAATCATTTCAAATATGTATTTGTCTCCGACTTTCATTTGTACATCGTTGTTAATGCTATCCTACATTGTCTAGGGCTAGGCTATATAAACCGGCGGAAGTGTCACAACTTTCTTGGTTTGTGATTATAGAGAGAGAGAGATAGCGACAGAGAGATAGATAGAGATACTGTAGAGATAGACATAGAGAAAGATCAGCTGTGCGTAAGTGAGTATTGTGCGTGCGTGTGTGTGTGTGTATGTGGGAGGGAGGGAGAGAATAGCTGTAGGGCTAACCAAGAGGGGATGGATTCAGGAGTTGTTAAACAACTGATGGATTTTATGATCCACGATATTTATGCTGATGGCTTGAAAAAAGAAAATTGTTGACAATTATCCTTTATTATCTTGTATGAATATATCTGGTATATTGCTCATTTTCCATAAAATAAATTGTTTTATTTGAGTTTGATGCATACAAATGCACTTTTACCATAAAACGCCATCACGACCAGTTGGTTGAGGCTCATAAAAACAAAACTGTGTAGACAGTAAAAAAAAAAGTAGTTTGCGTCCCATTTGATAAAAAAATGCAAACAGATTTTTTCTTGGTCTGCCAATTAAAGGGTTAAGCCTATATGTTTAAGCAATTATGTCTGCCTTCCCCGTCTTGCACCATTAGGACCCACTGATATAAAATGCTTAACTGCCTAAGTTGCAACTATGCACTTTTTGGTGGGCTAAGCGCCAGCTTCACATATTTTTGGCTACATTTAAAGTGCCAAATGTAAGTTTAGATATTATGCAACGTTTTTCTTGGCCTACATCAGTGTTATAGAAGGAAAGACAACAGTGATAGTTATGTTTCAGAATAACATTTATTGGAAATAGTTGGAAAAATATCACTTTTCACCAGTTTGAGCTTCAATCTCAGGATCCATGTGTCTGTGATCCTCTCCAGAATGGAAGTAGTCATCACATACAGAGCATCAACTAGTTCCTGAACAGTGTCCTTCACATGCTGTGGAAATTGATGTGAGATATTGTACCAAAGAAGTGTGTTACATTTGAAATGGCAGAAAGTCTTGTTGCAATTTCCAGACACTAAAAGAGGTCCTTTGAGTTTCAATAGTAGCAGTTAAGTGAATACCTGTGTTTGTGTTTTATAGTGATTTCTCTGTTTTATCCTTTCATAAATGTGACGACTAAAATGGCGGTAGACAAAGGGCTGTTAAGGGTTTTATTGCTATGTGGGGGAGGTGAAGATATGCAGGACAGGGTGATTGGTGTGGGGAGAATATATTCTGCTTAGGATCTCAAGCAGGCCAAGTTTCAGAGAAGTCTATATATCTTGAATAAGTATATGTGTGAGTTTATACATTCCTGTGTGTTAATAATTGAAGGAACAAAAGGTACATTTTTCCTCTCAAATATAGAGAGGTTTTTTATAGATTTCTGAAACAATGTTCCCTTTTTCTTAAAAATAGATGAGCACAATAGTTTTTCTTTGACTTTTTACCTGTTTATCAAAAGAGTGTTTTAAGCTATTTGTGAAGAAGGAAGATGCAGAATTAATGGTGATTTCTGTTTTGAGTGTAAAGATTATCCCTGAGAATGTTTTCTGGGTTAAACCATCGATAGGCTTTGCAAATAGGGAGGGGCATTTCCCCTGATTTTTAATGAGGTGCATCCTGCAGGCCTTCCCAACACCTGTGGCTTTCAAAGCTGCCTGCGCTAATTCCCTGTGAGACAGCGTGTTGGTATCTCCCAAATGAAACTCCACCCCTTTGTTGGTTTTGGGACGTGCAACGTGTTGTTTTCGTCCTCTCTTCACGCGCCGGCCCGGACTGAGAGGTCGGGGCAGCCTGTGAACAAGGCCAGGAGTAGGCATACTCCTGACATTACTCATATGATGGCTTTGTATGGTAATGTATTATATGGTATTGCATTATTACCGTTTATGATTAAAACAGATTTTTTGTTTAACCCTCGTCCTGGTTGTTTTGAGTGTTTCTTCTTTTAAAGCAAGCTCATTAGGAACGGCGCGGAGGAAAGTAGTCCAAAACTCTTTCAATGCTGATATCCAAAAGAGGGAGTTACACAGTCACAAGATGGAGGAATAGAAAGCAGTATTCAATGTTTACTGCAGATTAGCTCCACGTCAGAAATGAGCATGCTTGATGTCTCTCTCCATAGAGGCTGAATCATCATGTTAATCACATAGCTATCATATGCCTCAAACAGTCCTGATGCTCTTCTAGGTAATCACACATCCTGTCATGTTCACAGCTACAGTTAGGATACCTTTGTCATCATGTTAATCACATAGCTATCATATGCCTAAAGGGAGGCATGTGGCGCAGTGGATTAGTGCGTTGGTGTTCGGATCAGGGACACTTCACCCCAAATTGCTCCTGTGGGGATTGTCCACAGTATTGAGTATGTAAGTTGCTTTGGATAAAAGTGTCTAACAAGTAACATGTCATGTAATGTAAAACAGTCCTAATGCTCTTATATTTATTTAATGGTTTATTTAGCAGGGGCAATGCACAGTAATGAACACTTAAAACATTAAAATGTATCAAGCGTAACAGTGCCAGATTTAGCTTTCAGCTAATTTCCATCCGCAGTCCCTCACATAAAATAATTAAGAACATCACATTTTAAAAACATAGCAAAAACAAAATACATGATATGCAAAAAGTGCAAGAGAGCAAGAGCAACATACACAAGTATTTATGACATGGCAATACAATGTAGCAGCAACGACGTATAAAGTGCAATATAAGATAAAAGTGTTATATAAAGTGCAAGAGGAGATACCCCTGTGTTAAAGTGCATTTAGCGGTGATTGCACGTCTGTTTGTTTCTTAAACATTCTTTGAGTTGACCTTTGAAGCTATTGAGAGTGGAACAATCCCGTATCTCAGTTGAGAGGCTATTCCACAACGAGCTGCCTTTAACGGAGAGGACATTTTCTCCAAAATGCACTCAATCTTAAAAGAAACCGAAAAAACACATGTTAGAATATTGACAAACCTTTTTTTTAAGGTTAACATCACTCATCCAGCAGTAATAAAGAGTCTGTGCTCAGAAGTTTCTTCAACTGCTCCCATAGTGCAAAGACATGCAAGTTTGGTGACTTAAAGTAAACATTTTCAATACCTGTTATAGTGAGTGTTCATCCAGTGATGTAGAGGTAACCAATACAGGGTGTATCCCAGTCTTCCAGCCAAATATTGGTCAGGAAATTAATACAACTTCTTACCCATTGGTCACCCTTAGGCCCTGAGTTAAGTTCCCCACAGGCCCGACACAGCTGGGATAGGTCATCTGTAAAAAAAAAAGATGACAAATACAGGCATTAAGGTAGTGAAATGCCAAACAAGACACAATATTTCTGTTTCCCTGGTCTAGTCCTTTATACCTGAGTTTTTCACGAGAGCCATTGCCATCTGGAACCTCATTGAGGCCACTCCTTCCAGGTCCACTGGGTACTGGACCTTTTTCTTTAGCAGTATTTGCTCTGCAAGCTTAAAAGGTCTGTGATAAGTATCTTCGTATTTTTTTGGAAATTACAGATGATTATATGTATATACATATATATAAAATAACAATTACATTATATGGATTCAACTTGTGCCCCCCCCGCTGGACTTGTCTGTGGTTTAGCCATTACTGTGACATCAGTATCAGCCAATGTAAGATAGTTTGTTTGTTTCATTCTAAGCTATCCAGCAAGGTTATTTTCATTTATGTTGTTTTTTTTCTGCACAGTGTAGAGTCTTGTTGTGATGAGAGGGATGGAGGTATTTAATAAAAACCTTGCTCGCTGGAGAATAGCTAAAGAAGAAGCGATCGAAATGTCCTGGTTATTCGACAATGGCTCCTCAAAGTACACGCCCCATTCCTACCGTTAACGTAACGAGTTCCCCAGTGTAACCAGTTAAACGGTAACACCGGCTCTTCCCCAGAGTTTGTCGCTTGGTGCGGACCTGTCGGTTAGAAAACAGGCGTGTGTAAGTCCTGCATCTGGATGATACAAATGTGTGTACAATGATACCGGGTGCTGTAATCACTCATCTGGTTACGTTATTACATTGACCACCACACCCCCGACCCAAAAGAAAGGACGTATTATTGGCTTCCCCTAATTTTTTTCCCACGCCACGCTACTGGACATGGGTGGAGAGAAATGGATAGATGCATGGTGAGATAAACTTTGCTTGTTTTGAGTACAACCCACCACCAGAGAGGTATGTAGAGGAGGCCAGGCAGAGAGATAGCAATCAGGTAAAAAGAAAGCAAAGAGAGGCAGCATCATGTAGCCAACTGCAAAACAAAGACACACACACAGTGATGGGAACAATACCCGTACATCACCAGTCAAGATCTTAGTGGACAGGAAGAGAGAGAAATATATTAGAGAAGTTCAGGTGAAGATAATAGTGTCTACACTACCCTAGACTCATCAATTTATGAGCTTTTTTCAGCAGAGAAAAAAGAAAATCGTGGCTATTAATTTGATCGTTAAAACTGTAAAATAGTAGATTCTTCATTTTTTAAATCACCTCTATCGGGATGATTGCATCGCACCAATTTTGAGTCAGGTTTTCCTCAGGAATCAGACAGTGGTGTCTGGGAATGTCTGTCAGGAAGACAACAGAGAAAACGCCAATCCATTGGGCACGATGCTGGCACAGAGCAGGAAGAAGACAACCTGCTGGAAACGTCCCCAGTGACCCAGAAAAGCAATTGTCTCATCGTAATCCTTCATATCATTATCCTAACTGTCCCCTCCAATGTTTTGCAGGTTTTTTTCTGCTGCAACAGACGAAAAGAGCGGTTTGCCCTCTCCAAAGCTGTGAGCTAGCCACGCCCCTGTACTAGACAACCTGGTCTCACCAGAATGCGTGACTCCACCACGACTCCTTAACACCGCATTACCACAAACTTTGTTACATTTACGTGTCTGCACCACGCAAACAACCCCAATGTAAAGTGAATGAGGCTCCTTTGTCGTGGTGCACACACGCATTTCTACAACGTCCTGCAGTGAGCTTTTATTCTATAAAACGTTTTTAAAATCTACTTTATAGCTTATAGTAACTCACGGGAGGCTTCTTTTATTTTATTTGTATTCATAATAATTTTTATTTTTTGTCAGAATGTATTATGGTGCATTATTTACGAATTGTTGTTCTCAAAAAACAGTGCATTGTGTGTAATACAACTGTGATTTTTATTAAATTAGTTCGTTTTTAAGGAAGGCCAGAGCTTCAGCTGTGTCAAATAGATTGTTCCCTTTAGTTAACGTTATTTAAAAGAACATTATATTCCGATTTGATCATGTCCCCTTTATTGTATTACGGAGAGCAATGTGAGCATCCATTCCCATTGGATAACGGATAATTGTACACCCGGAAGTAAGTATTCCCTTTACTGTGGATTGATTTTACAGTGCTATCTGCACTACTCATCGACTAAAAAACACCAGATTATCCTTGTTGATTACACAACATTGGTTGGTTTAAATTGTGTGCAATGCTTTCGTAATTTCCCCCTTCGATTCGGAGAAACAAATATTTGTTCAGTTTAGGATGGCCGAAGACACTCGTTTGGGACTACACCATGTGCTTTGCTTGACAAACCCCGTTGTTTGTTCTCAAGCTGTTTTATTGGATGTTGGATGTTGAAGTTTACGCTGAGCGACAAACAGCATTTTGAAATGGAATGAAACCCATCGACGGCACACTATTCAAAACCGGAATCGAACGTCTCCTACCGCCCCCCCCCCCTTAGGTCACAGGCTCCTACAACAGTGCAACACAATAAAACAGATACACAGAAAAAATAGTGTAAGTCAATACAAAAAGAAAAATAGTAAAATAGTAAAAAGTGAGTCTATACAAGGGATTGGAATATGATATATTAGACAAATCATTTCTAAGTAGCAGCCAGATGAATGTTATGGATGTTATTTAAAAGTTCAGGTGTTTAATAGTTTTATGGCCTGTGGGATGAAACTGTCCCTGAGTCTGGTGGTTTTAGTCCGGATGTAAGATAAGATAAAATGGTACTTTATTGATCCCAATTTGAGACATTGTTTTTGTTGCAGCAGCATAAAAGACAAGGCATTTTACAATAAAACAAAACCACAAATAAATAAGAATAGAAAGAAAAGAAAATAGAAAATATACGTGTTGAAATAGAAAACATACATGTAGATATTATATATGCAAATATACATATTCAAAAATATATGACAATGGAATATGGAATATCAAATATTGAACAGATTATATATGTGTAAAATGTACAGCGAGGTTGTATTAGAGAAACTATGGAGCAGAGAGTTCTCTTCCAGCCAGAGGTGATTTATTGTACAGAGTTATGGCAGTGGGCAGGAATGTGTTCCTGTATCGGTCCTTGTGACAGCGGAGCTGCAGCAGTCTGTTGGAGAAGGAGCTCCCCTGACTGTCCAGCTGCAGGTGGAGAGAATGGGTGGGGTTATCCATGATGGACAACAGCCTGTTCAGTGTCCTCCTCTCCACCACAGCTTCAAAGGGGTCCAGCTTGATGCCGATGACAGACCCAGCTTTCCTGATCACTTTATTGATCCTGCTGGTGTCACCGGCTCTGATGCCCCCCCCCCCCCAGCAGACCGCAGCAAAGAAGAGTGCACTGGCCACAACAGACTAGAAGATCTCCAGCATCTTGCTGCACACGTGGAAGGATCTCAGCTTCCTCAGAAAATAGAGTCTGCTCATCCCCTTCTTGTACACAGCGTCAGTGTTGATCCTCCAGTTCAGCCCATAAGTGCACTCCCAGGTGCTATAGTCCTCCACAACAGCCACATCCTCTCCTAGAATGCGGCTGTTGTGCCAGACGGCAGCAGACAGAACAGTTTGTGGCTGGGGTGATGGGGGTCTTTTATAATCCTGAGGGATTTCTTTAAGGTTAACCTGGTATTTGTACTCCACTACATTTATTTGAGTTACTTTACAGATTCTGATTAATGATGTGAAATATAAACAACCCTCAAAGCAGACTTTAGTTACACCTGAGTAAAATTCAGGGAAGGTGATTGTCAAGTGCCAACAATCAGGAGAGATATTTGATTGGAGGACTGGCTTATAAAGCCAGTTGAGTAGCACTTGAAATGTTTTGGCTCTATGAAACCTGATGTGCTTTATGATTCTGTTTTCTTCAATGTTGTATTTTGTTGGTCGAACGCACTTATTGTAAGTCGCTTTAGATAAAAGCGTCAGCTAAATGCAATGTAATGTAATGTAATGATTGTTGGTGCTTGAGAAGACTAAATATGTATCTGCAGATCCCTATAAAGTATATACATTACTCGTTATTCTCTCCAAATAGTTAATTAAAAACTGTATATAATTGCTATTTTGGACATCCCTTTTCAAGATTTCAATATTACTCTAAACGTGTAATAACGTGCTTTAACCAGTAGGTGGTTTGGGTTAAAAAGCTGTCAAGTTTACAGTGTTAACAAAATAAAATATACTGCTGTTTCTGGTTTAGTTTACGACGGATATATTTAGTTATTGTTTTGATATTTGTAACACAAAAGCGATGGAAAAAACCCACAGCAACACAGAAAAGATGGTCTTAACATGACCCAGCGGTCTAGTAGTTAATAAAAAACAATAATATCAAAACAAATTATTACTACTAACTTTATTGTGAAATTAAAACAGAACGGTAAAATAATAGTTTCCGGTCTATTCTGAGCCCGATCTCTGTAGATAAATAAATAACTACGATAGATGTGTAATATTTAATGCAGCCAAACCATTTATTACAATGCATTCATGTGATGACTTTCAAAGAGTAAAGCAAGCACTGCTGAATAAAGTATGATTTATCTTTTACGAAACGTTTTTTTCATATGGAATGCAGAGCTTGAGGCAACGCGGAACAATAGCTGAGGATTCTGGGTAGTGTAGTGTCTTCGGCCATCCTAAACTGAACAAATATTTGTTTCTCCGAATCGAAGGGGAAAATTACAAAAGCATTGTACACAATTTAAACCAATCAATGTTGTGTAATCAACAAGGAGAATCTGGTGTTTTTTAGTCGATGAGTAGTGCAGATAGCACTGTAAAATCAATCGACAGTAAGAGGAATACTTACTTCCGGGTGTAAAATCCTGCGTTATCCAATGGGAATGGACGCTCACATTGCTCTCCGTAATACAATAAAGGGGACATGATCAAATCGGAATATAATGTTCTTTTAAATAACGTTAACTAAAGGGAACAATCTATTTGACACAGCTGAAGCTCTGGCCTTCCTTAAAAACAAACTAATGTAATAAAAATCACAGTTGTATTACACACAATGCACTGTTTTTTGAGAACAAAAATTCGTAACTAATGCACCATAATACATTCTCTGACGAAAAATAAAAATTATTATGAATACAAATAAAATAAAAGAAGCCTCCCGCGAGTTACTACAAGCTATAAAGTAGATTTTAAAAACGTTTTATAGAATAAAAGCTCACTGCGGGACGTTGTAGAAATGCGTGTGTGCACCACGACAAAGGAGCCTCATTCACTTTACATTGGGGTTGTTTGCGTGGTGCCGACAGGTAAATGTAACACAGTTCGTGACTCCACCACGCAATGCGGTGTTAAGGAGTCGTGGTGGAGTCACGCATTCTGGTGAGATCAGGTTGGTACTAGACCAATGCTAAGATTAAAAAAAGAGAGTTTTACAATATTTCTTAAGCTATCATTTCCTCTTAGGACTTTTGTTACTACCATCATGTATTCATAGTTTTTTTTTAACCTATGCTAGTTAACTTATCTTTTTTACTGCTACTTATTTCTTCCATGGTTGTTGAGTCATTGGTTTTTATTTGATGTGTTTTAGCCTCTTATATTTAATGTTGCCCACTTATTTATTTTCTTCCCTTCCATGCACCATCTCTTTGCTGTTGTAACAACATGTTGCCTGCTGAGGAACAAACAATGTTCAATACCCAGACATAGCTGTCAGGGAAACAATCATGTATAAACTATAAACAAGATACCCTTATAGTACTTGTAATGAAAAGATCGCAATGTAGATCAAGTCAATCAAGTCAGGAAGTTCTCCCAGCAACATTGTTGTTCTTTTTTGAGTTTTTTATTGGATTTACAGGTTATATATTCCAAAGGGTAAACAAAGATATTGATAACAGATCCAATAGTTTTTTGACAAAGCAGTATGGTTGTCAAGTCCTTCAGGTTTTTGGGCTGTTTCAGTGATTTAGCCTGACTTGATAGGCTAGAGGGCAACAGAGGACGCTTTGGACAACTCGAATTTGTTCTTTTTGTCTTTATTTAATGAAGACAGCTCCAAGAATTCATCAGGTTGAAAACCTTCAAACACAAAGTACAAACAAAAGTTAGCTCACATGCTACACAAATTACAAACATTTTGCAGGTCTCACTGCATTCTCAATAATAACAATAATAGCACCACAAACTATGTTTTAATTAAAAAGGATAAATTGTTACTTTAAAACCACATCATTAACTTAAATGAATTAATAAGAGTGTTTATCTCCACTTGGAAACAAGCACCAGAGAAAACCTCATCTGACCACCTGAGCCGTCTAAATTACACAGAAATCACTGGAGCACAGGCAGACCGCGCTACGTAAAAAACACAGCTGATTGCGCAACAGCACTCTCGCAAAGTGCGACAACAGATCAAGTAAATAAACACAATAACATACCAACGGCGTCTCCGGAGCCTCACACACACACTGTCGCCTGGTTCTCTCTCCGTGGCTTTGAGAACAAGAGACCGGCCATCACAAACTACACCCCTTTTTGTAGCCGTGTTGCCGGAAGCGGCATTCATATCTTTCCTCCTACAGCTCGCTTCTGAAAAGTAGCCCACGCTATCAAAATAAACAAATACCCTCTCCTGGGGGGTATACTGCGAAGCAGGATTTTCGCTTAGCCGGCTAAATTCAGGGGAAACTCCGGCTTTCCGGTCCTACAAAGCTGGTTCTCTTTTTAGCAGGCTAGATCTCCATGGTAACTTATGCTTAGCGGCTAACCTGGTCGGGACCAGGGGGGTATACTACGAAGCAGGATTTTCGCTTAGCCGGCTAAATTCAGGGAAAACTCCGGCTTTCCGGTCATCCGAAGCTGGTTCTCTTTTTAGCAGGCTAGATCTCCATGGTAATATATGCTAAGCAGCTAACCTGGTCGGGACCAGGTTAGGTTGCAGGCTAAGAGCTCAACTCAGTGAAAGCACCGCCTGCTGACCAATCAGAGCTCAGTGTGCGGAGTTTAAAGCGATCAAGTCATATCACAGGAGAAAGGAAATACAGAAAAGCTGCCGTCGCAGGAAAGACGGCCGGCAAAAATCACCGACTGTGTGAACGTGAACATGAATAGAATATCACCTCCATCTTCAGAGCAATCTGACTATTATAACATTAGCGTTAAGAAAGCTTACCTAAATATCGGCCACAACATAAGTAACCGGATCAGAGTACATTAAGTACAGTCCGCGGCATATCACTTCATAATGTATCATATCTCTCCTTATCTGAGTCAGCTGAGCCGTATCTGGCCGTGCAACACTCAGTGTCACAGACTGTATGCAGAAGTATTATTTTAAGCAACACATAAGTTGACGAAACACTCGAGACAAATGTAATTGAAGTCGGATCGTGTTTTAGACGGGGCAGTGATATCATAAAGCTGTTAATGTACGCATTCAAACACTTTTTATTTTTCCAGCTGTATTCACCTTGCAGGTGCAGCTATGTGGCTTTGATCCTGGATCAAGTGTTTAAGTCATGGATGTTTAAAGTTTAACTTCTTCATTTTTGACTAGTATTAACGTTCACTTTTCATTCAGGAAGTATGACGCTGCGCTGTCAGTACGCTTCTCCATGTTTGTGATTGGTCGAATGCTCCAGATACCACCCCTTTCATGTGAACGCGTACCTAACTAGATAGGACACGGCTGGCTTGAGCGATCCACTTGATAACCCGCGTCGTAGTACAGTTTAGCGAGAGCGCGTATGTTTTGGATTAGGCCAACCGGCTAACTCAAACATATCCAGGTTAGGTTGAACCAGGTTCGTAGTATAGGCCCCTGGTATTGAACAATACTATAATAATAATAATAATAATAATAATAATAATAATAATAATACTCTAAATGAAAACACATAATTATTTATTAGTCCGTTTTTTCACAGACATCATACATTGACCCATTGACTTTCGTCTCGACAATGGTGTCACAACAAACATGCCAACTGTGCAACATTTGTCTAGTGAAGATGTTGTGCTTTTCAATGTTGTTCAAAAAGAAAATAGTGCATTGTTTTAATATTAAAGCTCTGTTTTGATATATGTAATTTTACTTAGCTTGCAAAGAGCGCACGCACAATTCATTTGTTCCAAAATTATTAAGGCCATATTTGTATCATAGTGCTTCATTATGCTAATTATCAATGTAAAAAAGTATGTGCTGACCAGCCATATGAAGTATTATGATACTTGACCCTATACATCATGATAAAAGGCTTCATAGCCTTCTATTATTTTTGTGATAAAGCAATCTGAACCATCATAACATCTGTTACGATTACTGTGTTATGTCACGTTTTCTATGTCTTGGTTTGGGTGTTTTGCTGTTCTCCCCGTCATGTTTTCCTCTTGGTATATTGTCTGGTCCTTTTCCCTGTGTTTTTCCTCCTGTCGTTAGTTTCCCTGGTGTGTCTAATTTCCTGATTGTTTTCACCTGTCACTCCTTGTGTGTCTCCTGTGCTCTTCAGTGTCAGCCCCGCCCCTGATTGTTCCCACCTGTGTCTAGTTACCCTGTGTTTAAATTCCCCTGTCTCCCAGTGTTGAGTGTGGGTTCGTCTTGTGATTTGGCTTGTCCTCGGTGAGTGGTCTGTTCTGCCTGTATATATATATATAGATAGCCTTGAAATAAAGGAATTCTTTTCACTTTAATCTGCATTTGGGTCCTACCTGCTTCCTTCGCTCTACCGTAACAACATCCTCTCAGATTGACATGGATAATGACAATGAGAGACGCTGGGTTTTGGTGGTTATATTAAAGGTACCATGAGATTTTTTGTTGAAGTGTTCTTTGTTCTAATTAATTGCTATAAGTGAATACATAAATTCAAACACTGCTTTCTCTGTATGAATGTGCCAACAAGGACAGTTTAAGTATTGAGTGTTTTGCACGTTTCTTTAAATCTAATAAGTGAATTATTTTACAGCTACAATAAGTGTGTTTAATACTCAGTGTAATGTCTGTGTTTTATAATGTTGATGAAGAAATAGTTAATGCAAGATACCCACCTTTCTCTCTTTTGCATTTGCTGAATAGATTGAGGTAGAGGTTTTCCAAAACTTTCCGGCAGGAAAATAACTGTAAAGGCGGAAACAACAGCCAGAGTCCCCAGTATGATATAAGGCAGGTACTCAAATGCAGTGGCGAGCCGTGACTTTTATACCTTGGCCCTCTGACCCCCCCTTCCCTCGAAAAAAAAGAAGAGATATTACGACACAGCGTATACTTCAGCAGAATATCAAAACAGCGGCCCGGGGGTGCAAAACGCATCAATGACAGCGACCCTCTACCACACAGAACAACACCATTTATATAAACACCTATCATGACAGGGCACCCACAGCCAAGTAACAATTACAAATGAATTAAGTCGGCACAGCGGCCCACATTGAAAATGACTTAGGCCTACCTTTGATTATCAAATCATTCAAACACAAAGTCCATCCTCCTGTCCTTTTGGATGAAGCACTTGATGGCGGGTCATTCAGCTGATCATTTGAAAATGACTCGGTTAATAATTTCACAACGATGTCATCACTATCACTGAAGTGAGCCATCATGAACGAACCTATGCTAATCATAAATCTATCGATTAGATTTATGATTCGAAAATAATAAAAGTAGGGTAGACATGTGGATATTATCCGGCTGAACAAAACGTGCAGTTATCTAACAGGTTCGTTTTCCACAGTCCTTATTTCGAGCTATTTTCCAAAACCCTATGGAGAAATCCCATTGCTCTTGTGTCGAGGGAACCAGCAGCATACTTCCGGGTTTTAGGACGCGTCACTGTACCACTTGCATAGACCTCACAGCGGGTGGAACTTGTCATAAAGTCCGCGAATATAAAGCCCACCCATTTAGAGGGAAGATATGATTGGTCAATTGTACTGTCATTTGACATTACTCTCTCGTTGAGTTACTATTGAGAGGCGAAGTCACGCCCATCTACTTCCGGCCCATGGGACCCCGGAAGCGAAACATTTACATTGAATTCAATGGAGAGAGAAAACGTATCTTTTGATCCCGTTTGAATTGTGCCACGAACTACACATATGATGTTTGTTAATCTTAAACAATAAGTTCCATGTCAAAAAAGTCACATTTTGTCGTAAAACTGTTGAAATATAAGACTATGAAAAATACGCGACTACAAAGACTACAAATCCCAAATCCCATTCTGGCTCGCGTAAGTGATGTCACAGGCGATAATGCTCCAAGTGGTTGCGACTCGTAATTAAAGCGAAGAAGAAGATCTCATAACTGATTTATTCCCTCCAATAAATAAGAGATTGCTAAAAATAAATTCACTTTTACAAGATGCCTGTGTGCTTTGTACCAGGTTGTAATCACATAAGTGATCATACCACTTGCTCGTTCTATCGATTCCCGTCTGATGAAAGGACCAGGAGTCGCTGGATCAGACATATCAGGTAATATACATGTTGTGCATGGAACATATATAGTCAAGTTAGCTACCTAGCTAGTAGCGACGAGTAGCGAGCACGTTAGTTAGCATTACATTACTTAGCCTTGTCACTTTTTGTAGCCTTACCATGAAGTTATTATTTTATTACATGAAGTAAACCAACATTTTAAACAGTCATGATGGTAAGTATTTCGTGAAACATTTGAAGAGTAGCCTACTGCGCCATCCACCGGGTGCTAAGGAAGCAGTCAGGGAGAGTCGAAGGCAGGCAGGGAGCTTTGCATGACATTCTTCTGGACGTGTTTCATTGTGATGACAGTAAGGGTGAGTCAATCTGTTTGTTGGAAAGACAGTAGTTGAGTGATTACTGAGAGAAAATTATTAGAAGAGATAATTATTCAAAGTGTTGTTACGTTAAAGTGTTGTGACTGACCTTTTTCTCTTTTATATCCTTTCCCTCACCTGTAACTGCTGAGACCCTGAGGAACATGCACACTGGACTGACCTGGCAACCTGATTTCCACTGTACGTAATAGTATTTGGTTATGGTATATTATTTATATAGATCAAAGGCACAATGCACCCCCCAGAGACACACATGTATTGTGTGATATTGTGCATAGGTCAAGTGAAATCATCTTTACACACTAGAAAACTGTAGGAGCGGCAACTTGTTTTGAAATTGAATTTTTAATATCCGATAATAAAGTTGATCTGTTTCTTTATTCTTCTCTCTTCCCAGCTCCATCCATCACCATTCTCTGTTCCTGCAGGTCCTGCTTGCTAATCAATGCTTTATTTTTTTACACAATTACAAATAAAGTCAATGTATTGTATGATATGAAGTTGTGCTTCATTCGGAGTCAATAATAAATTAATTCTGCCTTCAACTGCACAATGATTGTGGACTGCACCGACATCCATGTAGCTGCCCCCCAGTAAGATGAACCAAGCAAAGAGGGTCACCATCATGCCCAAGGACATCCAGCTGGCCCGCCGCATCCACGGAGAGAGGGCTTAAACTGACCTGAGACCAGCACACCCAAACACAACGGCTCTTTTAAGAGCCACCTACAGTTTCAAAGAGTTGCAATCTTACGTTATTATAATGATTAAACTGGTTCATGTATCACTATTGCATTATTGAGTTTCTTATTCTGTCAGTAAATTATCCAAAATGAAATGTTTATCATTATTTTAGTCAACCCTAAACAAATTGATTGTACCTTTTTAATAATGACCTTACATGGTTAAGTTAAATTAACTTCAGAAAATCAAATCTGTTCTGAGAAAAAACTAATACATGTTTAAAGATAGGAACTTGCCATCCCACTGAAAAACAGTCCGTAGAGATTTAAAGGCGTAGTTGTAGTTCAGTCCAACGTTTCATTTGGATTCATTTCTCCAACAGTCAACTATTTTCATAAAGAATATATATATTTTTCAAAGTCAACTTTATTGTCAATCTTACTCAGTTTGTGTTTATAGACAGAGAGATCAAAAAGACTTTTAAATCAAATAAAATTATACAATTTACAGATATGTATACAAATATATATATATATATATATACACCATCATGTAAAATGAAAAACACCGACTCACTCATAAAGAGACCAGACTCGAACACTGTCACCTGATAGGCCTGCACAAAAGCCTTCACCCCTTCGGCCTCGTTTACAACCCCCCGAGCACCCTCTTCATGAGGGACGCGCATGGAGTGGATGAAAGTCCCGAACGCAGCACAGCACCAAACTTGCTGGCTGTCAACCTGCCCCGCCTGTGTAACTGCCACTGAGGATTTGTCCGCTGTCCTCCGGTGGCTGTCTGGATGGCAGCTTGCTGGTCTCTGCTCAGTCGCATTGAGGCAATAATTGCCTCAAGCCCCCGACCCTCATGCCCCTTCACCAGCTCCGGCACGGTGACAATGGCCTGATGTTGAGGCCGCGGCTCTGGCTCAGGTGAAAAAAGCCATGCCATGCCACACTGTGCGCCCCTCAGTGCAGACCTGAACTAGTCTACATCCTGAGTGGCGATGTCTCTGGCCAGTGGGTTGTATGTCTCCTCTCACTGTTGGTAAAGTTGAGACACCGGCTGGACTACTTTGGAAGTGCCAGGCTTCCTCCACTGGCACTCAACATCTGTGGAGCTGATGATCTGCCACATGGCACATATTGCCAATGCTGCAGCGTGGCTGCATTTGTACATCCCCCGTGCACAATCACAGACAGCGCTCTGCATCGCGCCATCGTCTCCCATGCAGATCTGTACAAATAAAGAAAGTACCATGTTTGTTAGCATGCTATAATAGATTGAATGAGCAATAATACAAGGATGGTCCGGATCTGGGGGTGGGAGGGGTTATTTTCCCATAGTTTTGTCCTCTTGTCTGATTGTTGTTATTGTTTGTTTTTTCTGTATTTTTTTGTAATTTGTGTTGTACTGGTTGTGATTGTACATTGTATTTTTCTAAATGTGTATGAATACATTTTTGAAAAACATTTGATCAACAATAAAAAAGGATTTGGTCAAGATCTAGACTCAGTGTGTAATTTATTAATTAATCAATGCTCTCTACATTAGGAAAACACATACCAGTGTACCAGAGGGAGTCACACACAGCTGTGCCTAGATAACCAAACACATTGACAAGATAACCAAAACCCTTGAATCTACACACAGCAAATAAACTCAAATGACACAACGAGATGTAAAAGGAGATCACACATACAGTATAGTCGATATAAAACTGGCCGCTTCAATCTGAAGAGCAACTAAAACAAAACACGGGAGTTTACCTTGTTCTTGTGAACACTAATGTTATCCACAGCATACACACAGACCACGAAGTTCTTAAGGAGAAAACTAGTTCCTGAAACAAAACACGTTAGTGTACCTTGTTAGCTAATGTTAGCTAGCTGACATTAACGTTACACATTGCACTCATATTACTCACCAACATTTTGTAAAGCCGGTCCCGCTGCTCTTACAGAACCGACTAACTCCCCTTTCGTGTATGTACAGCTCTCAACGTGTCCAGACTTGTAGTGATGTTCACCTCGTTTTATACTTTTATTCTCATTCTGAAAGAAACAGGTGCAATTTGCTAACGTGACAGCCGTCTTTGTGATGGTGACGCGTATTGTGCGAGACCTGTAGTTCACTCAGCGGTTTCACACAAAAAAATGTGTAACTTCACAGTTTTACGACACATTTTTATTTGTTTGACTTGCAAAATATTCTTTTAAATTGACAAACATCATATGTGTCATTCGTGGCACAATTCAAACGGGATCAAAAGATAACCTTTCTCTCTCCATTGACTTCAATGTATAATTGTATGCTTCCGGGGTCCCATGGAGGCTCCCGGAAAGGGAGGGACTTCGCCTCTCTATAGCGGGCCCTCTGTGAATGTAGAGAGGGACCAACAAGCCCTCCCGTCTTCACATAACTCGCAGAGACAGCATTTAACCCTTCACATTCCAACAGAAACTGAACAGGCAGATTTCAAGGATTTATTTCTTTGGAAATATTATTTTCTCAAATGATTCCCCGGTATAAGGAGAAGGCAAAATTAGAAGAGGAAGATCTGGGGTCCTCCAAACATTTACAGGATGTGAAATCAGAGCATCCAAACTATTAAAATGGCAGCTAATCTTCACAAATTCAATATGTTAAGATAGGATCAAACAAATATCTACTATTGAAGACGAGTTTACTCACTCAGCTGTAACAAAAAAGGAGCAAGGCAGCTTCCTATTCTGGAAACAGTAATGCATTGCAAACGCCTTCCGCTGTGTTCCTGAGCACTGTTGGGTAAAGCTCTGCAATGTAGGCGTACATCAGGGATGTACTGTTGGTGATAACCATAGACTGTATAAATAGAATAGACGTAGGGTCCGTGACGTCACCCATAGGATTCTGCAGAGTTGCAGAGAAGCCCTTAGTAGGCGGAGTCGGCCACTAACGGCTCGACAGTGACGTCAGAGTTCAACTCCCGCCTGCTCCAAATAAGGGCAAAGAGGCGGAGCCGAGGCGGGACCTGCTCCCACCGATCTGGAAGTTCCAGAGCTAGCTGAAGCTACCAAACTAAGCTAACATGTGCACACGGCCGTGGCATTTTACATTTCTAAGGTAAGCGGACATGAAACTATTCAGCAAAACTATAAATAATAATCTAAGTTATTGAGTTTTTAGCATAATACTTCAGAATCTTAAAATCCCTTAACGTTTGTAAATTCAACACTGGAATCAAGCAAATACACTAATATAAATAAAAGGGTCGTGTTCGAAAACAATTCACTCACAGATCCATAATCACGAAGGTGGAACCTAACTATATTCATAATAATATTTATTGCATCCATGGGTAGAAACATGTTTTTTTCTGCTGTAAAGTTGGGCATTTTAACATGGGGGTCTATGGAAATTGCTCCTTTCTGCAGCCAGTCCCTATCGGCCAATATATGAACTGCAGTATGTGGCACTTCCGTATTGGCGTCCCGGCTCTTCCCCAGAGTTTGCCGCTTGGTGATAACAAGCTTACCCAGCATCTCCAGAGCGACAGCCAGCTCTGATAAAGCTGAAACATAAGAAATGGATGGATTAACAACATAATGTGAGTGTTTTTTTTTATCAAATGTTCTCCTTTGCTTGAGTGACTCTAAAGCTTTATTCAAGTCCTCCTCCTTCTCTTAGCAATTATTCCACTTAAAAAGCCTTCTTAAAAATGAACTCTCTCTCTCTCTCTCTCTCTCTCTATATATATATATATATATGGTAATATTAATAACTAGAGAATTCAATTCCTGAAGAAATTGCTAGTGGGAATGCTTTATGCTGAATTGCAATGCTGAAATGTAATGTGTTAGACAAAAGTGAAGAATTTAGATTGAAATGATACATGAACACTGGGAGCTTGAATGTGTGATGAGAGAAGAAAAGAAAGTAAAAAGGCTTGGAAAAGCAGCAGAATATTTGAACTGCAAAGTTTTGAACTAACTTGACGGCGAATGATCTGTAATCAAGATGACATCCCATAATACGCTTAGATGCGTTGATGGCTGCATCGTTACCTGTGAAGTTTTGGGCCGTTTGGAGCATTTTCACTGAAGTTATGAGAAAACCACGTTTCATGGTGAGCATTGTGTTGCCATGGCAACGGCATTTGATTGCCCTCTCTCTTCTCTTGATCGCCCTCTCTCTCTTCTCTTGATCACCCTCTCACTCTTCTATCACCCTCTCTCTCTTCTCTTGATCGGCCTCTCTCTCTCCTCTTGATCACCCTCTCTCTCTCCTCTTGATCGCCCTCTCTCTCTTCTCTTGATCGCCCTCTCACTCTTCTATCGCCCTCTCTTTTCTCTTGATCGCCCTCTCTCTCTTCTCTTGATCGCCCTCTTTCTCTCCTCTAGATCGCCTTTTCTCTTGACCGCCCTCTCACAGGAGAACTCTTCACTGTAGGGTTTCTGCCATGTCTCCACTTTAGTTTGACTCTCTCTCTTCTCTTCTCTTCTCTCTCTTCTCTTGATCGCCCCCTCTCTTCTCTTGCTCGCCCTCTCTCTCTTCTCTTGATCGCTCTCTCTCATTTCTTGATCGCCCTCTTTCTTCTCTTGATCACACTCTCACAGGTGAACACTTCCCTGTAGGGTTTCTGCCATGTCTCCACTTTAGTTTGTCTCTTTCTTCTATTCTCTCTCTTCTCTTGATCGCCCTCATTCTCTTCTCTCTCTCTTCTCTTGCTCGCCCTCTCTCTTCTCTTGGTCGCTCTCTCTCTCTTCTCTTGATCGCCCTCTCTCTCTTCTCTTGATCGCTCTCTCTCTTCTCTTGATCGCCCTCTCTCTCTTCTCTTGATCACCCACTCACTCTTCTATCACCCTCTCTCTCTCCTCTTGATCGCCCTCTCTTTCTTCTCTTGATAGCCCTCTTGATCTTCCATGGAAATGGCATATGATGACACCTCATAATTGACGTAGAGCTGTTGAGGGCAGGACCATTAACCATTATCTGACGTCTGCTGCTCTGAGCATGTCAGTTGGAGTTATGACATCATCGTGTTCTATGACACAGGTGTTTATATTTGAGCTAACGAGGTATCCAGAGATCAAAGGTTTCCATTGTTCTGAATGAGAGATACACCTCTTACATATGAACATTTTGTTGAAGAACCGTAACAGATATCGGTGAAATGTCAAAGCGTGAAGCATCTCAAGGACCTTGAGTATCTGAAGTGTGCTTTTTGTGTACTTTCGGGTCAATAATGTGACCTTTTTGGCAGATTAACTAAAGGTGTGCGGCTGCTGCTGTGAGGAAATATTAGCCTGAAAGTACAATGGGCTTTAATTGAGACATGTTGAAAGTTTTTGTCACTTCATGCTAGGGGTGTTGAAAATAATCGTTTCTACGATGCATTGCGATGCGGACGTGGACGATTCAGTATCGATGCAGTGACGGAAGATAATCGATTATAGCGTAGTAACGTTGCTTCCTGATTTTCCGGCCGCAGCTTTACTATAACGTTTTTTTTTCTGTTACTTTAATATCAAATCGGTCTGTGACGCAGAGATCAGGGAACAGACGTGACAGCGGCACAGCAACACCAAACACGGAGCAGTCTGTTTTATCCATCAACACAAGAACACCAGTCCAGAACCAACAGCAGAAGGACCCGCTCTGAATCACTCCGTGTCGCTGCGGCTCAGAGACACAGGGATTTATGTTTTTCAAAAATAATCACGTTACAATCATGTCAGGTTTTTGGTGGATTTAATTAAGTCTTGGATTGCAGAGTATGAATGCCCTCTAGCAATTTTCAGACGATATATACGTGTGTAAAGTTTGTGAAGGCAGGAGAAAAAAGCTCCCGCGATCACCATCTCCTCTGTTCCTCCAAGCCCCGCCCCCTCCCTGAGAATAATGAGTGACAGGCTGATAGTGACCCGATAGAACGATAGTTACGGCTGTAACTACGGTTCTATGAGTCCCGGATGACCGCCAGAGGCGGTGCTTTAGCACTGGATATGTCCATCGCGCGCATGCGCAGCTCGAGTACCAATAACAACAAAGTCACCTGTGACCCACGTGACACCGGCTATATCAGCCGGTATTGTCAGAGGATCTGTTCCCCGAATCTTCTCACGAGCACACAATAATTCTGAGTGACAGGGAACTCTGGCGGTCATCCGGGACTCATAGAACCGTAGTTACAGCCGTAACTATCGTTCTATTTCGTCCCTACTGACCGCCAGAGGCGGTGCTTTAGCACTGGATGACCTATACCAACAATGTCATGAAGAATCCAAGCCCTTGCTCACCACTGGAAGCAGCGGAGCTCGGCAAAAGGACCACGCCCAAAGAATGGGGAGTGGCGACATTGACCTGATGACAACTGGAGAATGTGCCAGAAGACGCCCACGACGCCGCGGCGCAGATGGTCTCCAGGGGCACCCCTCTCAGGGCAGCCCAATATGTTGAGATGCTCCTTGTAGAGTGGCATCTCAGCCTGGTGGCAGGGGGCGGCCACTGGCCCCGTAAGCCTGTGAGATGGTATCGACAACCCAGTGGGGAAGCCACTGGTTAGAGGGCCTAACCTCCTTTAGTGCCGCCAGGGCAAACTCAAGAGTTGCTCCTCCTGCCGTATACAGGCAGTAGCCTTGATATACGCCCTTTGGGCACCCCCCGGGCACAGCAACTTCGATGTGCCGTACTCCTGAATGTCAAAGCGTGCCAGCTGGGCAGGCTGATTGAAGTGAGTTTGTGGAAGGACCCCGGGCGGGAATGCCACATTTGCCCAAAGGGCAACGCCTGAGAGTCTCACCTCGGGCATGTATTGTTTATGGAGAGGACATGCAACTCCCCGACTCACTTCCCTGAGGCTATGGCAAGCAGAAATGCTGCCTTTGTGGGCAGCCACCTAAGCCCCACCTGGGCCAGGGGCTCGAAGGGAGGAGGTGATGGGGCATCCGGCAGCAAGGGCAGGTCCCAAGCCGGAGCCCTCGGGGTGCAAGGGGGACACTGCCGTAAAGCCCCTCTCATAAAGAGGGACACCGACCTGTGGCACCCCGCCGTGGCGCCGTCGACCCGAACATGTTGGGCAGAATCGCAGCCACATAAATTCAGAGTGGAGTGAGAACGTCCACTATCTAGAAGGGATTGTTGTCTAAGCAACAATGTACATGCTGTCCCCAAGGAACACGCACATTCTTGCCCCCCAGTTGGGGTAGAAAGTGCGTGAGTGCAAGCTGCACGGCCCGAAGCTCTAGCACGTTGACCCGGCGCGCACTCTGCTGGGCAGACCACTGACCCTGAACGGTCCTGCCCTGCCGCACTGCACCCCACCCTGAGAGACATGCACCTATGGTGATGGTCTCCTGGCGGGATGGGATGGCGCCCATGGGCACGCCTACCAGAGATAGGCCCTGCCCCTCCAGCGTGACGGAGAGTGGAGCAATGCTGCAACACCCTGACTTCACTGTGCCTGTGCCCCTTGGCGTCCAAGTGAAGGCTGTTCAGCCACATCTGCATGGGGCACAACGACAGCGGGCCTAAGGGCCCAGCGGCCGAGGCAGCTGCCAGTCTGCCCAAGGGCCGGAGGAACTGAATATAAGGCACCCTCTTGCCCGGCCCACGTGGAAGTAGGCATCCCTCGGTTGGGAACCACTCCACCTGTGCGTATGCAGTAGTCAGCATATAGAATGGCAGCACCTTCAGGAATCTGTTGATTCCTCTGAGGTCCAAGATCGGGCGAAATCCGGCGACTTTCTTGCTCACGAGAAAGTATGCCGAGTAGAACCCCCTGGCTAAGCAGAGGGTCTTACTGGGTTGATTGCGTCCTTGGACAAAAGGACGGACAACTCTTGGCCCAGAGGTAGGGCCCCTGCCGGATCGCTGACGACTGTCAATTAGACCCAGCCGAAGGCTAGGGGCCGGAGCTGCGGTCCGTACCCCTGGGTTAAGGTGAAAACCACCCAAGGGACGGAAGTACAGACTGCCCAGAAACTGAGCTGCTGCTGGGAAAGCAGCCGCCGACCACCCCCGGGATTTCAGAGCCCAGCCCCCCGGACCCTGGAGCCTCTTGGGGGGTTCCGGTAAGGCTCTGGAGCACGAGGCCGCCTGGAAGGCGGGCGACATGGGGCACGAAAGTCATTGGGAGGCGGTTGAGTGGGCCGCTAAGACCTCTGCAGACCACCCCTGTAATCCAGCGGCTGAGTGTGGCTGCTAGAGCGGCCCCTGGGCCTGCTGGGAGTTGGCACAGGTCTGCGAGGACCCGAGTGCTGCTGCCTGGTCTGCCAGGAGGTGCGTCAGCCGACGGAGGGGCGCCAACCGAAGGAGGGGCGCCAACCGAAGGAGGCCCTTCGGCCTGGGCTGAAGGGCCAAGAGGCGACTTCATCATGCCCCTATCGGCAGCTAGCCGATCCACTTTAGAGGACAGCCTATTTCTAGTCCTTCTATTGGGGGGAGCACACAAAGCCATCGCTCCCTCAAGTCGCCGGGAACGGCCGAATTGATCTGGAGGAGTACGTGACAAGGAGAGGTGTCTGTTGGCTGCTGCCAGACGTTCCACCTCAGTGATTCGAGCCACTCTGAGCACCCGAGGCATGCAGCTACAGCTCATGCAGGCGTTTACCGTGAGAACCTCCCTCAGATGCTCGAATTTCGTCCCCACTGACCGCCAGAAGCGGCCGAGGCAGGAGGGGCAGCGGTCTTGGCCGTCCTCGGGCTCAAGAGAAACCCTAAAGGCGCTACATGAATGAACCATTCTGTAGGTAGCCAGATGCAGCGTAGCCGGGAGCGGGTGCGGGAACACAGCCTTCACCAGCTACCTGCTTAATGGAAAGAGTAGAGCGTTGCTGCTACTCGCCGAACAGAAGAGGGATGTAATTACACCCACGTTACGGCAGAGGGAGCGGGAGCGAGATCACTGCCTTCACCTAGCTGGATTAGTAAATAAGGCAGTTTACCAAGAGCGGGGGCGAAAACACTGCCTTCACTGGCTGAGCTAGAGGCGAGTGCCAGATGCAGCGTAACCGGGAGCGGGTGCGGGAACACAGCCTTCGCCAGCTACCTGCTTAACGGAACCAGGCAGTTTAGCGTCTACCAGGAGCGGGGGCGAGAACACTGCCTTCACTGGTTAAATTAAGACGAATGCCAGATGCAGCGTAACCGGGAGCGGGTGCGGGAACACAGCCTTCGCCAGCTACCTGCTTAACGGAACCAGGCAGTTTAGCGTCTACCAGGAGCGGGGGCGAGAACACTGCCTTCACTGGTTAAATTAAGACGAATGCCAGATGCAGCGTAACCGGGAGCGGGTGCGGGAACACAGCCTTCACCAGCTACCTGCTTAACAGAATAAACAAGGCAGTTTAGCGTCTACCAGCAGCGGGGGCGAGAACACTGCCTTCACTGGTTGAGTTAGAGACGAATGCCAGATGCAGCGTAACCGGGAGCGGGTGGGGGAACACAGCCTTCACCAGCTACCTGCTTAACAGAAAAACAAGGCAGTTTGGCGTCTACCAGGAGCGGGGGCGAGAACTGCCTTCACTGGTTGAGTTAGAGACGAATGCCAGATGCAGCGTAACCGGGAGCGGGTGCGGGAACACAGCCTTCACCAGCTACCTGCTCAACAGAAAAAACAAGGCGGTTTGGCGTTTACCAGGAGCGGGGGCGAGAACTGCCTTCACTGGTTAAGTTAGAGACGAATGCCAGATGCAGTGTAACCGGGAGCGGGTGCGGGAACACAGCCTTCACCGGCTACCTGCTTAACGGAAAAACGAGGCCGTTTGGCGTCTACCAGGAGTGGGGGCGAGAACTGCCTTCACTGGTTAAGTTAGAGTCGAACTCCAGATGCAGTGTAACCAGGAGCGGGAACACAGCCTTCACCGGCTACCTGCTGAACGGGAAGAGTAGAGCGGTGCTACTACTCGCCGAACAGAAAAAGGGATGTAGCTACATCCGCATTACCGGTAGAGGGAGCGGGAGCGAGAGCACTGCCTTCACCTAGCTGGGTAAAATAAAGAAGCTAACAGTATACGCAAGACGTTAGCCGAGCGGCTGCTGCTAACGATCAAGCGAGATCAAGTCAAATAACACACATGTTTAAGACCAGATAACTAGCTTCTAAAGAATAGAATAGCACAGAGCCGTAGTTACAGCAGTAACCATGGCCAGGGCTCACACGGCATCTTACCGTAGTTACAGTAGTAACTATGGCCAGTACTTACACGGCTTAGAACCGTAGTTACAGTCGTAACTCTGGCCAGTACTTGCACAGCTTGGATACTTACACAGCATAGAGCCGTAGTTACAGTAGTAACTCTGGCCAGTACTTGCACGGCTTGGATACTTACACAGCATAGAGCCGTAGTTACAGTAGTAACTCTGGCCAGTACTTGCACGGCTTGGAACCGTAGTTACAGTAGTAACTATGGCCAGTACTTACATGGTTTAGAACCGTAGTTACAGTAGTAACTATGGCCAGTACTTACACGGCATAGAGCCGTAGTTACGGTATTGCCTATGGCCAGTACGTGCACGGCTTGGAACCGTAGTTACAGTAGTAACTATGGCCAGTACTTACGGCTTAACCCCGTAGTTACAGTATTAACTATGGCCAGTACTTACACAGCTTGGAACCGTAGTTACAGTAGTAATTATGGCCAGTACTTACGGCTTAGAACCTTAGTTACAATAGTAACTGTGGCCGGTGCCTAAAAGTGTCAGCCAACGGCTGCCCACTAGACAATATAATATTGGGAGGATGAAATCCTCCTTAATGGCCATACATGCAGAGCACACGGCACACACAGTGAAGATTGTTCTCTGCATATCATCCTAGTGCTAGGAGTCTAGTACTAGGAGCAGTAAATACCACGATATAGCGCTACTGCAACCATACCATGCGTTTACCGGGAGCAGCAGCGAGAGCACTGCCCTCACCGGCTGAGTTAAATAATGAAGCTTAACCGTACATGCAAGGTGTTAGCCAAGCGGCTGCTGCTAACAATCAAGCAACAAAGTCAGAACACAATGTTAAGACCAGATAATTAGCTTCTAAGAAGAGAACAGCCCGCATAGAACCGTGTCTGGTTACAGTAGTAACCGCACATGCCGAGCACACAGCACCCGCCGTGAAGATGTTCTCTGCATATCATCCTAGTGCTAGGAGTCTAGTACTAGGAGCAGTAATACAACGATCTAGCGCTACTGCAATCAAACCCTATGCTACAGGGAGCGGGAGCACTGCCCTGAGTTAATAGTTAAGCTCAACAGCAAGGTGTTAGCCAAGCGGCTGCTGCTAACAATCAAGCGACCAAGTCAGAACACAAATGTTAAGACCAGATAATAGCTTCTAGAAAATAGAAAGTACTTACCTTACTTTCTGCATCTAAACGAAAAACGGGTTTAAAGTATGACACTCTTGGCTTTCCATACTAAATCGAATGAGGGACGCAGCCAAAGCTGGGACTCAAATGCTAATGATAGCTCGGGCACAACGCCACAAGCAGAACTTTCAAAAGAGCATAAGGGCAGCTTTATGGGAGAGGAAGCGGGAACACTGTCGTCACCAGAAAGTCTAAGCCACAAACAATAAGACGGTAATCAGGACAACTTGGCTGGGAGCGGGTGTGGAAACACAGCCATCACTAGCAACAAGCGGACACAAACCTGTCTGTCGAGGCTCTGCACAGCCGGCGCAGCTCCTGGAGGACGCGTCTAACGACCCGTAGCCCCGACTGTCAGTCGCGAAGCTTCACGCGGCCAGCTGTTTGCAGAGAAATCCCTCAGATCAAACGTTCAAACCTGAACGCTGTAGGCTACGAAAACGTAGCCACGGTACCCTCGCGCAGCGAGAAGATGAAAAGGAACAGATCCTCTGACAATACCGGCTGATATAGCCGGTGTCACGTGGGTCACAGGTGACTTTGTTGTTATTGGTACTCGAGCTGCGCATGCGCGCGATGGACATATCCAGTGCTAAAGCACCGCCTCTGGCGGTCAGTACGGACGAAATAGAAACTTTATTATTCACTTAATCACTGAGATATAATGAAGCTAACTTAATCTCATACATTCATGGGATTTATGTAACAGTAAGACAGCCACATGCAGTATTTTAGTTTGTATATGCTGTTGTAAATACTCCTGTTGTCTGCTGTGTTCAGACTCAAGTCCTGTGTGTGATGCCACATTCAGGACATGCAGTGTCTTTTCTTTAACAGAAGACTGTTGCTAGAAGCTGCAGCTCGACTGCAGAAGCATTAGTTTTTTGTTTTTGAGGATGGAACCACTTCACACACAGATATAGGGAGGCTAGACCTATACAATTCATTTATTTTGGTTTATAAATTAATGTCAAGACATTTATGTTATTGATTTCTGAAGCAAATAATAACAAGAGAGTTCATATGTATTTACTGCATGTATGCATTGATGAAAAATAAGCCATGTGCAGTAATATAGAAAATTGAGGATGCAACGCATTGGTATGAATCGTGATGCATCGTGATGCATCACGATTCATAATTATAATTATGGCGTTATGGCTTAATTATTTGTCATTATTTGTCATTTTTCAAGCTACGAGATGTTTTCCTACATTTGTCATGAAGAATTATGTCTCAGGAATGTAGGGTTTGGGAATTATGGCAGTTTTAAAAAAAATATATGAAGGCACATTTCAAGATTTCCTACACTCTAGCTGTGACATCACACACTCTAGTTTAGTGGGAATGCTGATACAGCATTCCAACTTTCTGTTATTTAGTGGGAATGCTGTTAACAGCATTCTCACTACTTGTTCTTGTATACGCACGAAAAGTTTATTATTATTATTCCGCCGACTTATTTAGCTGCGCTTCTTCTCCCGCATTGAACATCGCAGAAACTCCGTTCAAACATCAACACGTTCAGCTCGGTTGGGAATCGATGGCTATTACTTTTCTCATTCATAACTTTCATAATTCCAGAGATACATCCCATAATACATCATATTTTTAACCATTGAAGTCAATAGAGAAATTCTTCAGACTTCAACAACTGCTAACAGAGCACTTATATACTAATAAAGGACTGGCTTATCTATAGCCAGTTGAGTAGCACTTGAAATACTTGGCTCTATGAAACCTGATGTACTTATATGATTCTGTTTTCTTCAAGGTTGTGTCTTCCTGGTCGAATGTACTTATTGTAAGTCGCTTTGGATAAAAGCGTCAGCTAAATGCAATGTAATGTAAACAAATCTTCATGCGAATTCAATTGCTAACTGTTCATTCATACTTTCACTCAGAAACTCATTCCAACTTTAAAATGTTACACATCTTTCTGACATTATTCCTGTAAAACAACCTTTAAATCTGATTCTTACTTTTAGTGATATTAAAACATTGTTCAGACCGTGTTAAAGAGGTTTTCTTCAGATTTTAACATTAACTAGAGTGCGTGATGTCACAGATAGAGGGTAGACAATCTTGAAATTTGCCTTCATATATATTTTTTAAACTACCATAATTACCAAACCCTACATTACTGAGACATAATGTTTCATGACAAACGTAGGAAAACATCTCGTAGCTTGAAAAATGACAAATAATTAAGCAAAACAATTAAACAAAATGCCTCTTGAGGGCATGAAGTGACAAAAACGTTCAACATTCCTCCATTAAAGCCCATTGTACACTGACCAAAAATATAAACGCAACACTTTTGTTTTTGCTCCCATTTTTCATGAGATGAACTCAAAGATCTAAAACATTTTCTATATACACAAAATAATCATTTCTCTCAAATATTGTTCACAAATCTGAAAACATCTGTGATAGTGAGCACTTCTCCTTTGCCGAGATAATCCATCCCACCTCACAGGTGTGGCATATCAAGATGCTGATTAGACAGCATGATTATTGCACAGGTGTGCCTTAGGCTGGCCACAATAAAAGGCCACTCTGAAACGTGGATTTTTGCTTTATTGGGCGGGTCTGGGGGGGTCCGAAAACCAGTCAGTATCTGGTGTGAGGGGTAGGGTTAGGGTTAGGGTTAGGATTAGGGTAATGTTGTGAATCGAGTGGCCTGTGTTCGTCGTCCATAACATACGCCTGCCCATACCATAACAGCACCACCACCATGGGCCACTCGATTCACAACATTGACATCAGAAAACCGCTCACCCACACGACGCCACACACGCTGTCTGCCATCTGCCCTGAACAGTGAAAACCGGGATTCATCCGTGAAGAGAACACCTCTCCAACGTGCCAGACGCCATCGAATGTGAGCATTTGCCCACTCAAGTCGGTTACGACGACGACGAACCGGAGTCAGGTCGAGACCCCGATGAGGACGACGAGACGGTTTCTGACAGTTTGTGCAGAAATTCTTTGGTTATGCAAACCGATTGTTGCAGCAGCTATCCGAGTGGATGGTCTCAGACGATCTTGGAGGTGAACATGCTGGATGTGGAGGTCCTGGGCTGGTGTGGTTACACGTGGTCTGCGGTTGTGAGGCCGGTTGGATGTACTGCTAAATTCTCTGAAACGCCTTTGGAGACGGCTTATGGTAGAGAAATGAACATTCAATTCACGGGCAACAGCTCTGGTGGACATTCCTGCTGTCAGCATGCCAATTGCACGCTCCCTCAAAACTTGCGACATCTGTGGCATTGTGCTGTGTGATAAAACTGAACATTTTAGAGTGGCCTTTTATTGGGGCCAGCCTAAGGCACACCTGTGCAATAATCATGCTGTCTCATCAGCATCTTGATATGCCACACCTGTGAGGTGGGACAAGTCTTTATGGTGTGATCTGATACTTAACCATTTATAAAGGCTATTTGAAGAGAATGGTTTCACAAACACAACGAAGCTCCTCAATCTTAATTATAATACATAACCATACAGTCTTCAATTTCCGGTGTCAAAATGTTGAATTTATAAAAATGGCTTGACATCGTGCTTCACAATAAGTTAGGTGGACATTTCATACAATAATATATCAAACAGAATCACACACAATAAATGATAAAAGTAACTTTATTTAAAACAACATCTTATTGAGCAATCATGTGAGTATAAAGAAAAATACAAATACAAATCACAACTATAACCTGGATTCTTTATTCTGATAATCAGTCGCGCTCTCTCCATTTTCATCTTCCTTTGCTTTCTTCCGTCTTCCCCTGTTTAAACATTAACAGAAGATTTAGCAACAGTTTAACAGCAGTGCTATTAAAGGTCATGTTGGACTTTACATTTCTCCTGACATTACAAACAGTCTTGTGCTGCATGTGCAACATGCATCATATACTGTAACATAAAAATATAAATAACAGCAATATAGTAACCAATTTCGACGTCGATTTGCTCTTCATTGAAGATAAAAGCAATACAAAAAAATACTTGAACGTGTCATTGCCTCACAACTAAAATCCCCCCTCAGCTCCAATGACCTCTTTGAGCCATTTCAATCTGGTTTCCGATCAAAACACAGCACCAAAACAGCTCTTCTCAAAATCACAAACGACCTCCTCCTCTCCTCTGACCTACACTGCACTCTCCTGGCTGAAATCCTACCTCACCGACAGACATCAGTGTATCAACATCAATAACTGCACCTTCTCCACTGCTCCTCTGTCCCAAGGCGTCCTCCAGGGTTCGGTGCTTGGCCCCATCCTCTTCATCCTCTACATGCTCCACAACATCTGGCTGGCTCTGTGCTTTCTACACATCATGCTACCAGAGATTAAAGCTCCCAAAGACTTGGCGCCGTGCCTCTGTCATAGCTCTGCCAAAGCCAAATAAATCTGCAGAAGACCCCAAGTCATACAGACCAATCTCGTTGCTCTGTGTGCCATTTAAGATCTTGGAGAGGATGATCCATAGCCGCATCGAGCCAGTGGTGGACTCCCAGCTCCCACGGGAACAAGCTGGTTTCCGTCGTGGAAGATCAACAGCAGACCAGGTAACACTACTCTGCCAGGACATCGAGGACAGCTTCCAAGGCAATGAGAAAGCTGGGGTAGTGTATTTGGATCTGACTGCTGCATATGACACTGTGTGGCTCCGGGGACTCCACCTGAAGCTGCTCAGGACAATACCGGACCGCCACATGGTGAAGTTCATCATGGAGACACTTTCCAACCGTAGCTTTATCCTCCAGACCAGCAATGGCCAGTGCAGTAGGCTCAGAAGACTGAAGAACGGGGTACCGCAGGGGTCTGTTCTCTCACCGATGCTGTTCAATATTTACATCCACGACCTACCTGATACAACATCCAGAAAGTATGGCTACGCAGACGATCTTGCCATCATGCTGAGCCGACCAACGTGGAAGGCGATGGAAGAGGGTCTTAACGAAGACATGGGCACACCAGTAGCATACCTCCGAAGGTGGCGCCTACAGCTCAGCGTCGGGAAAACAGTCGCAGCGGCATACCACCTTAGCACCAGAGAAGCCAAGAGGGAACTTGAGGTGCGCGTCGACAACAAATGTCTGGAGGTCCAGCAAGCCCCGAAGTATCTTGGAGTGCGTCTGGATCGGACATTGTCCTTTAAAAAACACCTGGAAGAAGTCAAGGCCAAGGTGACATCCAGGGTCGCGCTGATCCGCCGCCTCGCTGGAACAACCTGGGGAGCCTCCGCTAAGACACTGCGAATATCCACTCAAGCCCTGGTCTTCTCTGTAGCGGAATACTGCGCCCCAGTCTGGAGCAGAAGCCCTCATGCGAAAAAGGTCGACGTGGCTATCAATACCTCCCTCAGAATAATAACTGGATGCTTAAAGCCTACCCCTGTGTCCCTCTTGCCAGTCCTCGCGGGAATAGCACCGGCCGGCCTCCGACGGGAGGCTGCCACCCTCGCCCTGGCCAGGAAGGCACAAAAGTATGACTGGCACATCCTGCACCACACCACAATAACTCCAGCACCTCCAAACAGACTCAAGTCCCGCCACCCCTACAACATAGCAGCTCAAGAGATGCTCAACTCCACCTCTGAGGACATCTCCAGAGATGCATGGTTGGCAGCAGCTTGGATGCAGGAGTGGGTGTCAGCCGGGCCCGCCCGAATCCACCGTTACATCTGGGACCCAGGAGATGGCACCATTGGAGGAGATGACCTACCGCGCCGGCAGTGTACCACTCTGAACCGTCTACGAACTGGGGTCGGTCGCTTTAAAACCTCGATGAAGACGTGGGGCTTGGCGGACAGTGCGGCATGCGAGTGCGGTGACCCTGAGCAGACCGCTGTCCATATAATCACCATCTGCCCCTTATATAGACCACCCTCGGAAGCCAGCCTCTTCGACCTAGGACCAGAGATGCGGGCATGGCTACACGACACCGAGTTGGACATCTAACGTTATACGAAAGAAGAAGAAGAATATTCATCTACTATTTGAACATTTCTTTCTTTTTTTAAACTTTTAATCTTAAAACAAAACAATAGTGAATTTGAAACTGAACATTATCTGTATTTATTTTGGTGACATTCATATCATTTTATGGTTTATCTATACTGTTTGAGAAGCAGTATGAGTAAGTAGCGCCAAGGTGGAACCTTTGGCAGGTGAGCGGTGACCTCTGGGTTATTTTAGGGGGGACACTTCCGCCCCCTCCTCAGAAGCAATCCAGACGATCAACCGGATCCTGTGTATAATTATTGCTGCTCCACTTTTCTGTTTTCTACAGGTCAGTACATGATGAAAATGATCGATGTTAACTTGTGTGAATTAGATATGATGTTGGAGATGTTTAGGAGAGTGTGTCAGAAGGTTTTGAGCATGTTTGACATAGTAACGGTATTTTAAAAATACTAAACTGTCGGCAACAATAGATGCCATTTTCGCGGGCTTCAGCCGCACCAGGGTAAATGTGACCTGAGCAAAGGCTCGCAGGCAGGTTAGCTGCTGCGCACGGGTAATATGTTTTGTTTACCTGAGTGAAGTCTTGCAGGCACATTGCCTTGTTTTTTGTTTATTAACATTGACAGTGTATTTTTGTGATCTCCATAATATGTTATATTTGGTAAAGATAGATATATTGATAGAAAGTATTATTTGATAGCGTTATGTGTTTATAGATAACAACCTGTCCTTCACTGCAAACATAGCTGCTACAACCCGCTGCTGCAGATACACGCTTTACAACATCAGGAGGATGCGTCCCCAGCTGACCCAGAAAGCGACGCAGGTTCTGGTCCAGGCTCTCATCATCTCACGCCTAAACTACTGCAACTCCCTCCTGGCTGGTCTACCTGCATGTGCCATCCGACCTCTGCAGCTCATCCAGAATGCAGCGGCTCGTCTGGTCTTCAACCTTCCTAAATGTTCTCACACCACGCCGCTCCTCCGCTCCCTCCACTGGCTTCCGGTAACTGCTAGAATCCACTTCAAGACAATGGTACTTGCGTACCATGCTGCGAATGGATCTGGCCCTTCCTACATCCAGGACATGGTTAAACCGTACACCCCAGCATGTGCACTCCGCTCTGCATCAACCAAACGGTTCGCTGCACCCTCGCTGCGAAGGGGACCCAAGTTCCCATCAGCAGAAACACGTGGGTTTGCTATCCTGGCTCCAAAATGGTGGAATGAGCTCCCCATTGACATCAGGACAGCAGATAGCTTACACACCTTCCGGCGCAGACTGAAAACTCATCTCTTTCGACTCCACTTAGAGCGATAGAACTATTAACAAAGCACTTATCGACTGGCTTATCTAAAGCCAGTTGAGTAGCACTTGAAATGTTTTTGCTCTATGAAACCTGATGTACTTATATGATTCTGTTTTCTTCAAGTTTGTATTTTGTTGGTCGAACGCACTTATTGTAAGTCGCTTTGGATAAAAGCAGCTAAATGCAATGTAATGTAATAATTTATATTGACTATGTTGAATTTCTCCTTGAGATACAGTAATTGACTGACAGACAGATAACTTAAATGGAGAAATGTGATGTTTGTAAAGTTCAGCTATTTGAATGTAACTGTGTACTTTGAATTTTGAATAAGAAGCATTCCAGACGATCAACCGGATCCTGTGTATAATTATTGCTGCTGCACTTTTCTGTTTTCTACAGAAATCATTTATTGTTGCTGTGGTACCCAAGCTTTTGGGACCCGTAACAACATTTTTTGTGCAGCTGAGTGTCAAGAACTGCTTCAAATAGTGATAGGATTAATTGTAGTGCTCCACCTGTATACATGTATGTTTGTTTGTTTGTTAATTTGACTAAAGTTCCATTGTGATTGACATAATTGTTGTTTTCTATGGTTGCCAATTGACCCACAGTCAATGGTTCATGAACAGTTCATGTACATGAACAGTTCATAGCCAGCCATTGAATTATATTCAGTGACTGGGTATGAACTGTTCATGAATGGTTCATGAAGTTGTTATGAACAGTTCTTGATATGTTCATGAACAATTCTTGATATGTTCTTGGTTGAAAACTGAATATCCCTACACACTCACTGAAAACTCCATTTCATGAATTGTTCATGAACCTGCCTAAAACCATATTCCATGAATTGTTCATGAACCATTCCAGCATAGGAGTTTCATGAGTAGTTCATGAACTGCCCTAGTGCCATTTAATGTTCATGTCACTTTCATGAACAGTTCATCAACTTTGTTATGAGCTGTTCATGAATATGGTTCACTGATATTTCATGAACTTTTCATGACAAGTTCATGAACAGTTCACTATCATCTCACTGGGGTGTTCACCTGGCTGTTGACTATATAAAAAAACTAACGCAGTAACGGAGTAACGCACCATGTAGTAACGGTAACTGAGTTACTGAATTTAAAAAGTAATGCGTTAGAGTACTAGTTACTGCCAAAAATAACGGCGTTACAGTAACGCGTTAGTCCCAACACTGTAGATAACACTGCATGGTCCGTGACAGTTTGTTTTCATCTGATTTCAAATAAACAAAGTCTTGGTTTTAAGAATATTAAACTTGTTTCGCCAAATTCAGATGATAAAAACAATTTTAAGCTTGTAAAGCAACACACTCTCACTCCCTAAGCGTCCAATAGCGACGTTTGGTCAGTGTCCGTGGCGTCCTATTGTGACGCTCCTAGGCTCCTTCAGCGTCATAAAGGGACGCAAATAGCTTTCAACTGATTGCAATGTATTCCCATCTGCGTCGGGATTTGACACTCATGGAAGCACGGCATTCGTTTATGAGTAAAGGATGGCAGAAGACACTACACTACCCAGAATCCCCAGCTATCGTTTGGACTACACCATGTGCTCTGTTTGACAAACCCCGTTTTTTTCACCATTCATTCCGATGGCTGGCGTCTATGTCACATGATCTTCAAATTTCTCCCTGCAGAAAAAGAAAACATGGCCGAACTTCGTTTTATTCTCGGTGGAAAATGCCTATTTTAAAGTTAGTTTGGCCATTAAAATGCGTTTTGATGTCATTTGATGCGATAAATATGAGTTGTTATTTCAGATTATGTGTGCAGTGGATGTACATGATCTTTAGTTTGCTAGTTATTACGAAGATTACTTCAGGAAATCGCGACGTTTTCATTGTTACCAAGGTGGTTGCTAGGGACGCTGCTATCGATATTATTTCTGTTATGTTGTGTAACTGTTTAATGGTGTTATCTTTATTGCTACCCCCTTCCCCGTCAATGTATGGCGTTGGTCCACAGCCTAAACATATTAGTTTAACAAAATCCGCATCTAAAGATAGCCTACGTTATTTTTTCCCTGTGCAATTCCAGTCTCACATCTCACAGCACATCGTCATTAACAAATACCGGAAACAGACCGAAAACATTTAAAAAAAATAATAATAATACTTTATTCCGAGTGTGCTTGCTTTTCTCTTTGAAAGTCATCACATAACGGCATTGTAATACACGGTTCGGCTGCATTACATATTACATATCTGCCGTAGTTCTGTATTTATAGAGCCCTGATGAGAAGACCTCTAGACAAACATGAGGAACTGAAAACGTGACGTGGATCATAAATATATCAGCCATTAAACAACATCTTACATTTATTTTCACACAATACGTCTCCTTGCAGTATCAACACTAATTCGGCTCACTTTTATATTTGATCCAATTGGTAGATAGGCTGTATTTACACCATAAAGGTGCACAGCTGAGATAAAGGGACACCTGGTGGTTAAAGCATGTTATTGAATTTAATTATTTTTATTATTAGATATTAATACGATCCCTATAAAGTATATTCATTACTCGTTATTCTCTACTAATAGTTAATTAAAGAATGTATGTAATGACTATTTTGCACATCCCTTTCAAGATTTCAAGATTTTCTAAGGTTTATTGACATATCATATAGGCCTACACAACTGTGGTGTAGTTCTGCACTGAATGAAAGACTTGGGTTGCAGGTTCCTCAATAGTGCATTACAAGACATCTATCAATATTTGTGCATACCTCCAGCAATGTTAACTATGTTGAAGCACTTATTTTAACTGACATTATACATAATGTATTATACTCTTATAAGATGTATGTAGATATTTCATCTCCGGCCTTGTCAGGTATTGAACAATCAATAAATAAAGAACACAGAATTGTTGAATATAAAACACAGAATTTGTGTGATTATACTAAATGATTTTCAAATAAATACAACTGCATATTTAACTGTTACACATGCTGATGTAACGCAAATGTTCCAACTTGGGATCAATAAAGTATATCTTATCTTAAGCTGATCGATGGCTACTGCCATATTTGCAAAATGTGCCTCTGAACCTTGACAAGTGCATGTTTCAGGCTTATCAATTAATGTAATGTAATGTTATCACAGGGGTCACAAACATAAGACCAGCTGTTAAATAAAGCTCTTCTGACCTTAGCTGGCATGTGGGTATATATATTAATACTGCCCATAATGGGCACAAGCCATTTTCACCCATTTATTAATTATATGTTTTAAATGAGTGTTTCCTGTCCCATAAACCTCCAGGGATGTACACAGTTTAATACTGGCAACTTCTTATTATGGGAAATACGAAAACGTCTTTTTAAACTACAACTCCCAGTAGAGACGTGCCATAGAGAACATGTTGCGAAACAGAATAGCCAGCATGTGTAGTTCTGGGGACGGGGTGGGGGAGGGGGGACGCGGTGGACCCGTTCAAATCCAGTTTTGGACAGTCTACCGTGGTTCCATCCCATTTCAAGTGCTGTTCGAGAATCGGCTTAACCCTCGGAGCACACTCTCCAATCACAGAGCTTGAGGACTATCACGGGGTTTGTCAAACAGAGCACATGGTGTAGTCCAAACGATAGCTGGGGATTCTGGGTAGTGTAGTGTCTTCTGCCATCCTTTACTCAGAACAAATATTTGTTTCTCCGAATCGAAGGGGAAAAATACAAAAGCATTGCACACAATTTAAGCCAATCAATGTTGTGTAATTAACAAGGATAATCTGGTGTTTTTTAGTCGATGAGTAGTGCAGATATCACTGTAAAATCAATCGACAGTAAGAGGAATACTTACATCCGGGTGTACAATTCTCCGTTATCCAATGGGAATGGACGCTCACATTACCTTTAAGGGCAGCCGACACAAACGAATGCCGTACTTCCATGAGCGTCAAATCCCAACGCAGATGGGAATACATTGCAATCAGTTGAAAGCTATTTGCGTCCCTTTATGACGCCGAAGGAGCCTAGGAGCGTCACAATTGGACTCCACGGACACTGACCAAACGTCGCTATTGGACGCTTAGGGAGTGAGAGTGTGTTGTGTAAAGGCATAATTACAAGAGGCAACTTAACGTCACAGCAGGCATAACAACAGCTGGTGTTTCTTGTGTTTGTTTCCCCGGGAAACAAACACGGCATACCATCATGAAGCTTAGCGCAAGTTCAATAAGGAAGACCTAACACGAGTCACTTACACGTCATTCGATGGCTCCCATCCCCCTTCATTAAATATGAGGGCGTCACCCCTCAGCAGCCAATAGCTGCACATGCTAAATTCCTTAAATGCCTGCTCTTCCTCCCTGTCAGTTGTCATTTGCAGATGACCGCAAACAGTAGCAGTACTATACTCCTCCTCGTGAGAAAAAAAAAAAAAGCACAAGAAAAACTAGCTCAAGATGTCCAACTCGGACAATTCAGATCACGAACCTGGTATGGAATTATTCGAGCCCGGTTCGGCTCCCCACAGCGGCCTATCACCAGAGGCAGACTTCCTCATCGCCCGGCTCCTGCAGCAGGGCATCCCCACAGCCCCAGGCCTCACTCTCTCGCAGCTCCGAGAGCTCTCGGATCAGGTCTCCAGCACAGCTCCCCAGTCCGGGGCAGCAGCTCCAGTCAGCTCCCCAGAGAGCAGGGCGAGGACGCGGCCGCAGCCGCGGAGGTAATAATAAAAAAGGGCAGGAAGTCGAGCCCTCCAGGATCCCGTCCACCTCCAAAATCCACCCCTTCCCAGGCTCGTTAGTCCGGGAGCGTCACTAACACACCCCTCATGGAGAGTAGCGTGGCCGGCTCCCTGCAATCCCTGGCTAGCTCCATGATAGCTATCGATGCTCGCCTCCAGGCCCCGGAAGACTCCGTCAAAGGAGCTTCGACTTCCGTGGCACTCAGGTCAGGTACTAGTGTTAACGAAAATGTTTGTACTCACCCTTACACAGGATTGGGTTGTAACGGAATACATGTAACGGCGTTACGTAATCAGAAATACAAAAAAATCATGTATATTCAGCGGGCGTTACATTTGAAAAACGAGTAATCTGAGTCAGTTACTTTCGTAAACCTGAAGTGAATACGTATTGGAACTATTGGTTGAGAAGTCTCCTCACAAAATGTAATATTCATTACCAGCAGAACCGTGTGCACACTGCACAGCGCTGCAGCGTGTCTGTGAGCGAGAGATGCAGCGTGTCTGTGAGGCCCCGCCCCCGCACGCAGATGAGAGAGAGAGAGAGAGTTCTCTTTCAAAATATATTGAAAGGTAGAAACGGAGATGGTTAGATAAAACGTGGAAGATAACGTTTATGTAGCATTTATTTATTGTCGAAATGATGACATTTATAACGGGATCAAATCAAAGTGAATGGCCTGCTGAATGTATAAGGCAAGTGACTGAAAAAAAAAAAGTTATTACATCGTTTCAGATAATAAATAATAATGATAATTCATTCTATTTAGGGGCGCCTTTCAAAGCACCCAAGGACACCTTACAATGCATAACATATTCCAAGGAAAGGTTTTAAGGTTTTACTGTACAAGAATGCAGTATGGGTGAGTTTTACGTGTGGTGCAGATGAGAGCTGTCCAGAACATAGACATATAAAGAGTAGACGCCGCATTGGCTGCTGGGGCGCAAGAAATACGGCCGCCATCTTGGACCGGTCATCCTAACCATATTGTACAGACATTCTACCCATAGACAGCAGAGGTTTCAAGATGCCAGAGCACTGTGCAGCATATTGCTGTGCAAATCGGCGGACGATTGCGAACAGGGGTCGGGGGATTACTTTTCACAAGTAAGATTCAACATTATAATTGGTTGTATTTTGTAAATAGAATATTATTGTACTGTATTGATGTCCGCCAGCAAAATCGTAGCCAGCAAACATTATGTTCATGGCCAACTGAGACTTTATAAATCGTTGCTGTAACAAGTGAATTTCCCCGTTGTGGGATGAATAAAGTAAAATCTAATCTAATCTATCTAGGAAGAAGAAGGAAGAAAATAAGCTTGACCTACTTCTTAATGTTTTTGTGTTGACTCTCAAATCTCCCGTTTTTATTTTGAAGGTTTCCCAAAGACAAAGATATGAGAAAGAAGTGGGAAGTTGCTTTGAGGAGGGAAGGGTTCACTGCAAGCGAGTCATCCGTGATTTGCAGTGAGCATTTTAAGCAGGACGAGTTTGACAGGACAGATTGTCCGACTCAGAGATGGTGTTATTCCCTCCATCTTCAGCTTCCCGGTTCACCTCCAAAGAGTAGGTGTATCATCATAAGGTTATTAGCATTCATAAATGTAAATATTCTATTATCAATAACAGGGCTGTGTGTGTGTGTGTGTGTGTGTGTGTGTGTGTGTGTGTGTGTGTGTGTGTGTGTGTGTGTGTGTGTGTGTGTGTGTGTGTGTGTGTGTGTGTGTGTGTGTGTGTGTGTGTGTGTGTGTGTGTGTGTGTGTGTGTGTGTGTGTGTGTGTCAGAGTTCCCGAGTTCCCGTTAGAATATTTTTTCGCCGGTCAACATGTCCGTTAAAGTTTAAATCTTCCGGACAAAATGAGAAAAGTGCCGGTCAAAGGTCTTCTTTGTTATTTATTGAGCTTTAAAACAAATTGATATGATTCAATATTAAACTAATCATAGTAGATTTACTACATTATTCAAAAGTGAACAGTTAAAGTTTAAATCTTCCGGACAAAATGAGAAAAGTGCCGGTCAAAGGTCTTCTTTGTTATTTATTGAGCTTTAAAACAAATTGATATGATTCAATATTAAACTAATCATAGTAGATTTACTACATTATTCAAAAGTGAACAGTAATTTAATAACACAGGAATAATAAACGGAGCACTCTCTCCCTCTCCTGACAGCCCGTCAGTATCATGCAGCTCGCGGATCAGTAATGAGTGACCCGACAGTGAAACTAAACATATCTATAACTAGTTACGGTGGTTTGAGAGGTGATTAAAATATCTACGTGTGATATTCTAACCTGAAGTGTGTGTTTTGTTCATCTCACCGCTGATCATGCAGAGCTGCGTCTCGACTCGTCAGCAGCAGCTGATCTCTCTCTCCCGTCAGATTAGACTTCACTCGCGTTTATGTCCATATCGATCAGATCCAGCTAGTTCTAGCTTATGATATGACTACCTGCTTATTAAAAGACACCTAAACAATAAGTATCGCTATGCAACCGGGTGAGGCCGCAAAGTATAGCGGAGGATTATGCATTTGTTTACATGCACACCGGAACCCATTATAATTGACTATTCTTGTCTGTCACATACTCTTTTGTCTGTCACATAAATTATTATTTATTATTTTGAACGGACACTTTGACCGGAGAGATTTAGATTTGCCGGTCTTCAGCATATTTTACCGGTCGTAGTCCGGTAATTACCAGCTAACGGGAACTCTGGTGTGTGTGTGTGTGTGTGTTTCAAGTATTCTGCTTTTTCATTTTAGCCGGAAAAGGGCAGGACTACGTCTACTTCCAGAAAAGCTGAAGAGAGCCTGTCTGTGGCCCCTCAGGATGACCCAGAAGCTTCAACCTCACACTCACAACCTCAGCCTAATGATGTGAGTATTTCTATTTTCAACATCATATCATAATGGTCCTAGACAAAGTAAAATCTCTCTTGTTTGCTGCCACTCATATTAAACACACTCACAAATAAACCCATACACACACAATTGAAGACATGTTGAACATGCATTCCTGGCACACTCACACACGCACACACACACACACACACACACACACACACACACACACACACACACACACACACACACACACACACACACACACACACACACACACACGCATGATGCTGGCAGTGGCTTTGACAGGTGATGACTATAAGAAAGAATGCGGGCCATACTCTAGTTGTGTCAAAGTGATGTGTGTGAAGTGAAACATCACTCAAACCATATTCATCCCTCTTTCTAGGATCATAGATATGTCTTGCCTGCTTCTCCTACTGCTCTTAAGGCCAGACTCAATGAAGCTTTAGCAAGAGTGGAGAGTGGAGAGCGAGAGAGGAAGAATGCCATGGCTAGAGAAAAGAGGGCAAAGACCACAGTGAGGAGTCTTTTGGGGGATTTGAGGGAAAAGAGCCTCATTAATGAAGAACTCAAAGAGAGGCTTGATTTCTACTCAGGTAAGATGAAAGTAGCACTTTGAAATTCATGTACATCTTACTCTTACACTCTTTATTAAACTCCTTTGTTATTATATGAAGGGGACTTATTAATTTTTTCTCATACAATTTCAGATCTTCAAATAGACTTCAAGGCAAAGCAGGGCCATGAGTACTCAAAGGCCCACAGAGAGCTTGCCCTCACACTCCATCTACATGGTCCAAAGGCATACAAATACCTCAGAGAGACTACAACAAAAAGGTAGTCTTAATGTTGTTCAATTTCATTTTTGGAAATTACGGTTCCAAGTACGTTAAATAGCTACTTCTCAATTTTTTTACAGGTGGCTGTGTTCGGCGGATGGCAAGCCTGGCCTGAACAAGATGATGCTGGATATGCTGGAGAGAAGATGCCAGGAAGACCAGGCTAAATATGGATGTGTTGCACTCATGTTGGATGCCATGGCCATCAGAAAACATGTGCAATATAATCCACATAACCAGTCAATGTCTGGTTTTGTCGACATGGGTGATGGAAACAATGAAACCGATGTTGCTACTGAGGCTCTTGTGTTCATGGTGGTTGGCCTACAAGGACATTGGAAGGCTCCCATTGCATATTACCTGACAAAGTCTTTGTCACCTGAAACACAAAGGGTCCTAATCTAAATCTAAAATCTAATCTAATCTATCTAGGAAGAAGAAGGAAGAAAATAAGCTTGACCTCCTTCTTAAAATGTTTTTGTGTTGACTCTCAAATCTCCCGTTTTTATTTTGATGGTTTCCCAAAGACAAAGATATGATAAAGAGGTTCTCAGTCATGCTTTGGAGGAGCCGCATGCACGGGGCATTCGGGTGTCATGAGCAACTTTGTGTAAATATGGTTTGGGCGGGGTGGTGTCATGTTCTTGTGTTTAACTTGAACATTTACATTTTTTATATAGATGTAGAAGTACATTTTCATTTTTTATGACATAGATATTCATTTTTACTGATATATAACTTCTGTCTATGTATAATGTATTATTGTTTCTTCATTTTTCAACTTATTAAAATAGCTGAGTATAGGCCTACACAATCTGCTTCTCTATCATATATAGACCATTAGTGTTTTTTTATGTGTGTGTGTGTATATATTATATATCGTGTGTCTTTTGCAAAATACCTATCATACATAACATAGGCTATCAAATACCAGAATATTATATTGCTGTTAAGCCTACTATGAATATTAAAATACGCCGAATCATGTGTCCGGTATCATGCCTACATATATGACGTTTGCAGAAAACCCCCCCCGTGAAAATCAGTTTTGTATTCAGCGAGTTATGATTCATTAAATGCGCTGACACTTCATTGCGCCTGCCAGACAGATTACACTGAGTGGAGCGGGTGACCGGTCCAAGATGGCGGCCCCACGGCTCGTCAGCGCCAATAGGCAGTAACGGTCGATGTGGCGTCTACTCTTTATATGTCTATGGTCCAGAATGACACTAAGATGTTGCGTTGTGCTCTTGATAAAACAGTAAAATACGTGTCTCCCGTTCACCAAAACATACCCATCTGTTAGGGAAAAGAAAGTATCCATCCATCCATCCATCCATCTTCTCCCGCTTATCCGTGGTCGGGTCGCGGGGGTAGCAGTTCCAGTAGAGAGCCCCAAACTTTCTTTTCCCTGGCGACATCAACCAGCTCTGACTGGGGGATCCCAAGGCGCTCCCAGGCCAGCGAAGAGATATAATCCCTCCACCTGGTCCTAGGTCTACCCCTTGGTCTCTTCCCAGCTGGACGTGCCTGGAACACCTCCCTAGGGAGGCGCCCAGGTGGCATCCTAACTAGGTGCCCGAACCACCTCAACTGGCTTCTTTCGACGCGAAGGAGGAGCGGCTCAACTCCGAGTCCCTCCCTGATGACCGAACTTCTCACCTTATCTCTAAGGGAGACACCAGCCACCCGGCAGAGGAAACCCATCTCGGCCGCTTGTATCCGCGATCTCGTTCTTTCGGTCATGACCCATCCTTCATGACCATAGGTGAGGGTAGGAACGAAAATGGCCCGGTAGACAGAGAGCTTTGCCTTCTGGCTCAGCTCCCTTTTCGTCACAACGGTGCGGTAAAGCGACAGCCATACCGCTCCCGCTGCTCCGATTCCCCGGCCCATCTCACGCTCCATTGTTCCCTCACTCGAGAACAAGACCCCGAGATACTTGAACTCCTTCACTTGTGGTAAGGACTCATTCCCTACTTGGAGTGGACAGTCCATCGGTTTCCTGCTGAGAACCATGGCCTCAGATTTGGAGGTGCTGATCCTCATCCCAGCCGCTTCACACTCGGTTGCGAACCGATCCAGTGAGTGCTGAAGGTCGCAGACCGATGAAGCCATTAGAACCACATCATCTGCAAAAAGCAGTGGTGCAATCCTTAGTCCACCGAACTGCAGACCCCCCCCCCCCCCCTACGACTCGAAATCCGATCCATGTATATTACAAACAGGATTGGTGACAAAGCGCAGCCCTGGCGGAGGCCAACCCTCACCGGAAATGGGTCCGACTTACTGCCGAGGACCCGAACACAGCTCTCGCTTTGGGAGTACAGTAGGGATGTGCATCTCCATAACTGAGGCCGATGCGATGCGCATCTCGATACGTTGCCACGATACGATACATTAACGATACATTTGAAACACCAGGCGATGCGATACGATACGATTCACCCCTGTTGCGATACAGTTCGATACGATTTGATTCAACATTATGCGATTCGGTGCGATACGATGCGATTCAACACTATGCAAAAATAATGATACTTCAATATGGTACGACAGAGGATTTTTGTTTTATTCCTTATATGCAGCAAATCATACATTAACAAAAAAGTGCTTTACATATTTGGTACTGCACATCCCATCATGCCGTTTATTTTTTTACCTTTAAAAGCTCTCCAGAGTACAATTGTATAACACCTCCCAGTTAAACAATGTAAGGATGCATTTCTCATGATTAACAATGTGCAAATAACAGCTACCATAGTGCCATGCCAATACAGCTGCCAGTCTGATGTGCTTAACACTCATTCATCGGCTGACTCACCAGTGAGCAGAAAGCAGTGGGTTCTATATGAACAATAAAGAATACAAATAACCTCTTTCACAAACAGCTCTTTCATAACTGCTTACAGTGAGGAAGACATTTAAACTGTTATTGGCCGTCACAGGCTGCTGTAAACTAAACACCACTCTCTGACAGAACACCTCACTGAGTGATTTCACTCATAGTCTAACTTTCAGGTTTCTCTTTTCAGCCGCAGACCCCATGTCGCCTCTTTATGTGCGTCGCTAAGTTCCTCGTACTACTTGTGTACTTTAAAGTGGCTCGGCATCATTAACAATTTGCGAGCGATTTTTCAAGTTGACCGTCTGTAGTATATAGTGCCACCCACATATACCATCAGGACGTTACTGATGGGGTGCGGCTGCGGAGTGATACTGTGTGTATGCAAGCCCGCATTTAGGACGGATCTATGTATCATGGCTGTAGACCTGTTAAGTAATAAAGATACCTCATACAAAGGTCTACGGATACCTGATCACTCTCATGACCTGCGGTCAACTATATAGCATAAAGGATTATTACACCGTCTTTCTTGAACAATCCGAAGTGTTGCCAAACGTTTGATTTGTAGGTATTTTTCGGTGCGCTGTGTTTCTCTTTCTCCTCAACTTCCGTGTGTGTTGATAACTGAGACTCTCTGTTACAAACACTCTCGGCCTCCGTAGTGGCGAAGCAAATATCAAAGATCGTCTCTGCTGAGCGTTGACAAGATGAGGGGATTTTACATGAATGAATCGTTTTTTTACCGATGCAAAGACGCTACGCAATCGATGCATCGCGAGTTCAACCCGGTTCAACCCAAACTGTAGCCGATGTGCACTCTTTCAACCGGTGCACTCGCATCTTGAACGTTTATGCCGGTGCACCGATGCGAATCGGTGAATCTTAACATCTCTAGAGTACAGAGATTGGATGGCCCTGAGTAGAGACCCCCTCACCCCATACTCCCACAGCACCTCCCACAGTAACTCCCTGGGAACCCGGTCATACGCCTTCTCCAAGTCTACAAAACACATGTAGACCGGATAAGCGTACTCCCAGGCCCCCTCCAGGATCCTTGCGAGAGTAAAAAGCTGATCCGTCGTTCCACGACCAGGACGGAATCCGCATTGTTCCTCCTCAATCTGAGGTTCGACAATCGGCCTGACCCTCCTTTCGAGTACCTTGGAGTAAACTTTCCCGGGGAGGCTGAGTAGTGTGATGCCTCTGTAATTGGCACACACCCTCTGATCCCCCTTTTTGAAAAGGGGGACCACCACCCCGGTCTGCCACTCCTTCGGTACTGTTTCCGACTTCCACGCAACGTTGATGAGACGTGTCAACCATGACAGTCCCTCAACACCCAGAGCCTTCAGCATTTCCGGGCGGATCTCATCCACCCCCGGGGCTTTGCCACTGTGGAGTTGTTTGACGACCTCAGTGACCTCCCCCCGGGAGATTGGCGTTGATCCCCCGTCATACTCCAGCTCTGCCTCTAACATAGAGGGCGGAGTTGTCGGGTTCAGGAGTTCCTCAAAGTGTTCCTTCCAACGCCCCAACACTCCATCAGTTGAGGTCAACAACGTCCCATCCTTACTGTACACAGCTTGGATGGTTCCCTGCTTCCCCCTCCTGAGGTGTCGGAAAAGAAAGTATTCCAAAGAAAAAAGAAGAAGAAGAAGAAGAAGGAAAGAAAAGAAAAAAGAAGAAGAAGGAAAGAAAAGAAGAAAGAAGAAGAAAGAGAAGAAAGGAACTTGGAAGTATTCTAAAAGTAATCTGCCAAAAATCTGGCCCACCCTATATTTTTACAGGCCCACCCTAAAGTACATTTCTGCCTACGCTACTGTTTTTTTTTGCGAGCAACGCGACCAACAACCAATCACATGAATCTCTTGCCCCCGAGATACAAAGCAATAGCAATGTTAAAACGAAGTAAACTGGGAGGAAAAAAAAAAAAACCTACCAGTTTCACCCACTGTCTCTGCCACCTCCCTCCATGCCTCGCTCCTCTGGTTTGTATCCCGGTAGATGAACAGAGACCGATCATTCAGCACCGGGTGATTCACTACCGCTATAATGAATTTTCCCTCCATTTTTTGGAATATGAGGTAATGACCTGTGTAGTCTCTCCCAGCATACACACGGTTAGACTGGCTAGCGCTTGTACTGGCAGATTTGCATAAACGGGATTTCATTGGCTGACGCTTCTGCCGAGGCGCCAACAAAATTGAACATTGCTCAACTTTTGAAGCGAGCAACGCCAGCAACGCTCCACGTCGCTTCCCAAAAATACAGTCCTGCTAAATGTGACGTCACCCTATTCAAAGTGAATGGGCAGAAGCGTTGGAAGCTTTAACGCGCGCCACCGTGTGGACGGGCCGTCACAGTAGCTCTCCGCCAGAAACCTCGTGGAGGAATAAAAAAATAAAAATAATAATTGGAATATCACCCCTCCACTCCCATTATCATCCCTCAGCTAGCAGCTGCGCTATCTACTCACTCAGATTCCGTGTTCGTTGACTATCTCCTGTCAGGGCTCTCCCAAGGCTTCAGGGTAGGGGTCCTCCCATCTCCCACAGTGACTTTCGTAGCAAGAAACTTACAGTCAGCCGCTAAAGAACCCAACATAGTTTCCCAGCTCATCGACAAAGAACTTCTCAAAGGATATATAATCTGCCCTTTTAGCTCCTCCCCCTTCTCAGTGTTCCGTTCAAATACCATCGGAATAAGCCACACGTCAATAAAAGGCTGATTTTCGATCTGTCCGCTCCCCGCTCTGGCCATTCGGCAGCGTCAATAGCATCATCCCTCCAGATCAGTTCTCCCTTCACCATGCCTCAGTGGATAATGCAATAAAGATGATCAAGTTCACAGGGCACGGAGCTCGGCTCTCCAAAGCGGACATTACCGATGCCTTCAAAATCATCCCCATTCATCCGTCTCAGTGGAATTCGTTCGGTATTAAGTGGGAGTCCAAACTCTATTTTCGCAGAAGCAGCCCCTGCATCTTCAATTCCTTCTCGGAAGCGCTCTGCTGGATCCTGCTGAACATCGTCAGAATCCCCTCCCTTCTCCACCTACTGGACGACTCCTCCCCATAGACCCGCCACAGGACAGCTCAGGGATCTCACTGGCCAAGCTTAAACACTGCTTCAGGAGTTAGGTGTCCCTCTATCCAAATAGAAAATGTTAGGTCCCGACACACGCTTAGAGTTCTTAGACATCATCCTCGACTCCATAGACATGAAGGCGTCTCTCCCCTCCGACAAATTGCAGCGCATCCGGGACATCATCAAGTCATACTGCGAGCAACAAGTTATCACAAAACAACAGTTGCTCTCCCTTCTCGGACACCTCAACTTCGCCATGCACGTCATCCCCCAGGGGCGCTCGTTCATCTCCCGCCTCCTGGATGCAGCATCAGCGGTCGACAAACTCCATGACTGCGTTTTCTTAGACGAAGGCTGCCGCTCAGACCTACGTTTCTGGTCCCTCCTGCTCGCCCACTGGAACCGAGTTACTTTCTTTTACGATGACCTCGTGCGTTCCTCTGACTCAATGAGGTTCTTCACGGATGCCGCCCCATCCGTGGGTTTTGGGGGTTTCTTCCAGGGAGAGTGGTTCGCAGGGTCATGGCCCCTGTCAATTTCTACCTCAAGCAAGTTCTCATTAAATCCGGCCTATCACCTATATCATACCCGGGACATTCCTTCAGGATAGGCGCAGCCACCTCCGCTGCTAATCAAGATCTCTCTACCTCATCCCTACAACAACTAGGACGGTGGTCCTCCTCCGCCTTCACAACCTACATTCGCCCGGACATCAGCGCCGTACTGGCTTCCCAAAGATCTCTCAGACCCTAACTATGGTATATATGCATATAACTGGTGGTGGCTCATAAACACATTCACAAGTATACATGTCTCACTAAGGTACCTGATATTCAAACTGCATTCCTGTCCTAATTCCGCCCACAGGGAATAATGTCTTGTCTCACGCTGCAACTACATGTAACGGGCTTCATCTCCGGCACACAGGTATTTCATTCCCAGGCCTTGCTCAAACGTATCAGTGTAAAATGTATTTCCTGCAGTCAGGCGTGGACTCGGGCCACCGTACACCCCCGTGGAAATTACAAAACAAAGAAAATAAAGAAAGAGTAAAGAAGGAAAAGAAAGAGATATCCTGTGAAGTCAGGCATGGACTCAGGCCACCGTACACTCCGGTGTCAGTTACAAAACAAAGGAAAGAAAGAAAGAGAAAAGAGTAAAGAAAAAGATATATATATGTTAGGATTTGTCTGTGTTAGTATTTTTCTTGTCCTTTTCTATCTTTGGGTTTCCTATTTTATTTTGTAAAGTGTTCACCCCCGTTTCCTGCCTGTTTGCTTTCTGTCGGTTTCCCTCTCTGATTACCCAATTGTGTTCACCTGGTACCCATGTGTTTTCTCCTCCCTCCTCACCTGTCTCGTGTTTATGTGATTAGTCCTGGGTGTATTTAAGTTCTGGGTTTTCTGTCTCTCTTTGTCGGGTTGTCTTGTCCTCGGTGAGTGTTCTGTTCTGTATTTGTCAGCATAGCCTTGAAATAAAGGAATTATTTGTACGTTAATCTGCATTTGGGTCCTACCTGATTCACACACCGTAATAATATATATATATATAGCCTGCGAAGTCAGGCGTGGCGGAAGGCCACCGTACACTTTGGTGTCGTAGCTTCAGGCTACCGTACACTTCGGTGTCAGTTACAAAAGAAAGAAAGAGAAAAGAGTAAAGAAAAGATATATATATATATATAGCCTGCGAAGTCAGGCGTGGCGGAAGGCCACCGTACACTTCGGTGTCGTAGCTTCGGGCTACCGTACACTTCGGGCTACCGTACACTTCGGTGTCGTGGACGTTGGGCCACCGTTACAAAACGAAACCGCTCGCTCCTCGGCGTAGTCAAGCCCTGCTGGCCAGGCATGCGACCCGCAGGTCGTTTTCAGGTAAGACCGGCACTGATTTCGGCAGTCAGAGTCTCAGCATGACCCGTAAGCTCCGGCAGTGATTCCGGCACTATGTCGCTCATATATGTGTTAATCTATTATCTTTCCTTCCCAGATCACCAGTCACCCCACAAGGTAAGCAACTCAGTTCATCTCAGTATTTCATACTTCACTGGTTTTGGGGATTTCATCGGAGTGGTGCTTTCCCTCCTGAATGATTATCCTGCAAACCGGGGCCTAATCGCCAAACACCATTACATTCTCCTGTTGTATTATCATGGCAATCATTTTATTCATATGACGTGTAACAATAAATATGTAATTCTTACATCACGTCTCTCCGGTTTTAAATGGTATAGTTGTCTCTTTGTAGGACACTGATTTAAATTATTCTTAAACGATGAATTATTGTTATGCTATGTATGTAATTTATTATATCTAATGCCTTGTCTTTTATATATGTAATGTCTTGTCTTTTAACTATGTAATGTCTTGTCTTTTATCTGGACCCTGAGTCTGTAATAAAGTTTTCATTCATTCATTCATCCAACCTGATCAATAAACTCCAACATATCCAGAACTCTGCTCCCTCCTCACCCACATCACTCCCATCCTCCAGAACCTCCACTGGCTCCCCGTCCGACAAAGAATCGACTTCAAAGTCCTCCTCATTGCTCACAAAGCCCTCAACAACCAGCCCCCCCCCCCCCTACCTCACAGACCTGCTGCACCACCACACCGCCTCCGCTCATCAGAAGCCAACTGCACTGACCTCACCACCTTCAAAAAAACTTACAAAAACTCACCTCTTCAATCTGGCTTTTAATGTGTGATTGTTTTTGTATTGCTTGATTTTAATTTGACTTTAACTATATATATTTATTTGTTCTTTTCTTTTCACTATATCTGTAAAGCGTCTTTGAGCACCTGTAAAAGCGCTAACAAAATAAATCTATTATTATTAATCAGTGAGAGTGGTAAAGAGTTTCCCCTTAACTATGATACATAATCTTAATGTGATCAAGAGGACTTGGAGTGTAGTGTACGCTCACCTGCATATCAGCTGCATTTGTTCCATGGTTTCTGGTAAAGGCTTTCCAAAAGTTTCTGGCAGCAGGAAACACAAGAGGGCCCCACAAAGGGCAAACCCACCCATCAATATGTATGGTAATGACTTGTTGTATTGTCCTTTAAAAAAGCAGAAAATACCACAATAAAGGCAAGGAATGACTCATTAAACAAATATAATTACTTGTACGACTGTGTGTATTGTAATTGAGATGAACAAAATAACAACGGTTCTATGCTTTCTGAACAATTATTTTTGAGAGAATAAAAAGAAAAAAACTTGTTTCAGCACATTTTCAGCAAACTAAAGCTTGAAGTAAAGACAAGAGACCAAGGGCGTTCTTAATGAAGTAGGGCTTCAATTAAAGATGTCGATTTTTAAACTTTTTTTTTTTAATGAAATGCTAAAAAAGTGAACAATAGTGATTCACAGTGCGTCATAGGCTACACAAATGCCTTTGGTTTGCTTATTCTGTCTGATTAAATCCTTAGAGAAAAACCCATTTGACTTTTCTTTACTTTTAATTAAAAAAGTAAGTATGCCGTATACCTTAAGCTTCAGATGTTCAACTTACGCTTTCTATATGTCATAACAATGTTTACATTTGAGAAGAACCATCAAATATTTGGCTTTTTGCTTCAACAAGGCAGAATCAATTGTTTGAATATCGATTAATTCTTAGTAGCTGGACAAATCAACTCTTCAACTGTACAACAGCTGCAACTCTACACTACAGAAATAAGAAAATAATAATAAACTGAATTGATCAGAAAGAAATGCCCTCACACTTGCTAAATGCTCAAAATATAAAACGTATTACTTACCCAGGTAAATGATAAAAGGGGAGATGATGGTTCCAATGCGAGCAGCCATGGAACAGCAGCCCATCGCTGTGCTTCTGATGACGGTGGGGAAGAGCTCCGATGAGAACGTGTACACCACACAAAATGCAGATGTAATGCCAAATCTGCCCAAAATCTCCAACAACACAGGCACAATCTCTGAATCTATAAGGCAATAAGAAGAAGAGGCATATGAAATATACGATACATTCAACACATCTAAAGTCCATTCAATTAGCCTTGTTTTTCCTTCTGACTTGTGAACATTATATATTTTAATTGTTTTACTATTGTCCAATACTTTTATCACCAGCAAAACTAATGAAATTCCTAACAGTCTAAGCTGTACAATTTGGATCTATTTGGATCCTAAGAGTGTACGCTGCTTGTGATTCGTCCTTGGAATGTCGCCACACAAACCCAATTTGTAACATTTTAAATGCAAGGGTTGATCATTATTTTATCTCAATTGGCCAAAATGACTTAACAGACGTTTATATAAATACACATTGTAATAGAAGATGGTATTTATCTTTTATATATATGTTTAAAATCACAACTGTTGTCAACCAGAACTATGTACATGTTGTTGTTCATGTTATGCTGCAAAGATTTAGCATTCCGTCCATTAAGTGTGACAGAACAGTTTTATTCAACCTGATCTCACCAGAATGCGTGACTCCACCACGACTCCTTAACACCGCATTGTGTGGTGGACTCACGAACTTTGTTACATTTACGTGTCTGCACCACGCAAACAACCCCAATGTAAAGTGAATGAGGCTCTTTTGTCGTGGTGCACACACGCATTTCTACAACGTCCTGCAGTGAGCTTTTATTCTATAAAACGTTTTTAAAATCTACTTTATATATTTTTATTTTTCGTCAGAATGTATTATGGTGCATTAGTTACGAATTTTTGTTCTCAAAAAACAGTGCATTGTGTGTAATACAACTGTGATTTTTATTAAATTAGTTACTTTTTAAGGAAGGCCAGAGCTTCAGCTGTGTCAAATAGATTGTTCCCTTTTAGTTAACGTTTTTTAAAAGAACATTATATTCCGATTTGATCATGTCCCCTTTATTGTAATACGGAGAGCAATGTGAGCATCCATTCCCATTGGATAACGGAGGATTTTACCCCGAAAGTAAGTATTCTCCTTACTGTCGATTGATTTTACAGTGCTATCTGCACTACTCATCAACTCAAAAACACCAGATTATCCTTGTTGATTACACAACATTGATTGGTTTAAGTTGTGTGCAATGCTTTTGTAATTTTCCCCTTCGATTCGGAGAAACAAATATTTGTTCAGTTTAGGATGGCCGAAGACACTACACTACCCAGAATCCTCAGCTATTGTTCCGCGTTGCCTCAAGCTCTGTGATTGGTTGACCTCCAACTGCATTCCATATGAAAAGAAAACGTTTCGTAAAAGATAAATCACACTTTATTCAGCAGTGCTTGCTTTACTCTTTGAAAGTCATCGCATGCATGCATTGTAAATATTACACATCTGTCGTAGTTCTTTATTTATCTACAGAGATCGGGGTCAGAATAGACCGGAAACTATTCTTTTACCGTTCTGTTTTAATTTCACAATAAAGTTAGTAGTAATTATTTGTTTTGATATTATTGTTTTTTATTAACTACTAGACCGCTGGGTCATGTTAAGACCATCGTTTATGTGTTGCTGTGGGTTTTTTCCATCTCTTTTGTGTTACAAATATCAAAACAATAACAGAATATATCCGTCGTAAACTAAACCAGAAACAGCAGTATATTTTATTTTGTTAACACTGTAAACTTGACAGCTATTTAACCTATGTTTTTAACCATAGACTGTATATATAAATGGACGTAGTGTCCGTGACGTCACCCATAGAATTCTGCAGAGTTGCCGTGAAGCCCTTAGTAGGCGGAGTCGGCCACTAACGGCTCGACTGTGACGTCAGAGTCTAATCAGAGCCTGCTCCAAATAAGGGCAAAGAGGCGGAGGCGAGGCGGGACCTGCTGCCTCCGAACTGGAAGTAAACAGAGCTAGCTCAGGCTAAGAAGCTAAGCTAACATGAAATACATGCATACCAAGTTACTGCTAACAGTGTAGTTCCCCTATATAAACGTTACATTCATATTCAAATGAGACAATCTGCAAGAGAATTAGCTATATTTTGTTATTCTTAATGCTTGTCATTCACACGTTGAGAAAAGACGGACTCTACCGCCCGGACCTAACGGAGCCGCAGTGGGCTAGCTCTGGGACGCCGACTGGAGCTAGCCCCCTGCGGCTCCGTTAGCTCCGGTGGCCACCACTGGGATAATTGGGTCCCCTATTAACATGTTCTCCCGTTTAGCTGTATGGGCATCATAACCATAGACTATAAAAGTCTTACCCAAGGCTGAATCATAAACTAAAATGTGTATGTATGCATAAAGGGTTACGTCCTTAACTGGCTAATAAGTAACAAGCTAAGCTACCAAGCACACAAACACCTGCGAACGGGATTAACATGTATAATATTATCATTTTAGACTTCTTGGAAGTTCTGTTAGTACATTCAAGCGCACAGCACGACATTTTAATTGTCTGGTATTTGTAACAATATTCCCTAAAAGGCACAATCACCACGAACACAGCTAAAGCTAAAGGGTCACGTACAGCTATGACTAACTAACGTTGTAGCCTCTATGGTTGTAGCCTAGCAGAGTGGACAAGTTGCTGTCAGTGTTGCCAACTCCATAGTAAGGAAAGTAGCTATTAGCTGTCCGAAAAGTCGCCAGAATTTGCTAAATGACGTCATCACCCAATTTGCATATCATGTAATGGCGGCTGTAGGAGAGAGCTTGGTAGAGGGGAGTACAAAAAACGTTCCCAACCCTTCAAGGATCAAAACTTGAAACCACCGGAGTTAAATCCAGACGACAGTAGATCAGAAATGTCTTTGCCTTTTGAGTATGTTTTTGGGTTTTAACATGCTTCTTGATGTCAGAGAGTTTGGCATAGAAATCCCCCTTACAATAAAGGCAGTATGCCCGTGTGTCATCTCCAATAAATGGCTTCAACCATCCTTTATACTCAGGGTTTGATTCCCACTCCTTTCTGTATTTTTGAGAATACAATTTAGACTGTGCCATGATGTTTGTCACAGAGAGACACACACACAGTGGACGAGGTGATTGAGTGACTGAGGCTGTGTGAGTCAAAGCAAAGCAAAGGCAGTTATTTATTATAGTGTGAAAGTGAGTGAAGAAACATTTACATTTAAATCCTGCTCAAAACCAGGACGGCTTGGCATTTGGCGCATGCGCAATTCATTTTCAGTCTCGACGCGGGGGAGTGTGGTTGTCTCCTCTCTGCTCTAACTGCAGCCAGGCAACTGTCAGTCTGAGCGCCTGTGAGTACTATGGGAGGGAGGCGGGGCTCACGGCAGCACCCGCGGCTCGTTAACTGCAGAACAATACGTGAGTCTCCAAACACCAGAAAAGTCCCTAATAACACCATTATAAATCGTTAGATTAGTCGTTAGTCGCTTTTGACACAAATAAGTAGCCGGAGGGTTTGGAAAGCCACCAAATTTAACGAGAATATCGCCAAGTTGGCAACACTGGTTGCTGTTAGCTGACAGTGAGGCATGTACGTGTCCATCAACGTGACCACGCCCTAATTTATGCAACAATTTTAAGACCTAATATAAATAAAAGGGTCGTGTTAGAAAACAATTCACTCACAGTAATCATGAAGGTGGAATCTAACTATATCGATAATAATATGTATTGCATCCATGGGTAGAAACATTTGTTTCTGCTGTAAAGTTGGGCATTTTAACATGGGGGTCTATGGAAATTGCTCCTTTCTGCAGCCAGTCCCTAGCGGCCCATGTATGAACTGCAGTGTGTGGCACTTCCGTATTGGCTTCCCGGCTGTTCCCCAGAGTTTGCCGCTTGTTTTTAACCCATACCTCCTACTGGTTAAAGCACGTTATTACACGTTTAGAGTAATATTGAAATCTTGAAAAGGGATGTCCAAAATAGCAATTATATACAGTTTTTAATTAACTATTTGTAGAGAATAACGAGTAATGTATATACTTTATAGGGATCTGCAGATACATATTTAGTCTTCTCAAGCACCAACAATCATTACATTACATGACATTTCATTTAGCTGACGCTTTTATCCAAAGCGACTTACAATAAGTGCGTTCGACCAACAAAATACAAGCTTGAAGAAAACAGAATCATATAAGTACATCAGGTTTCATAGAGCCAAAACATTTCAAGTGCTACTCAACTGGCTTTAGATAAGCCAGTCCTCCAATCAAATATCTCTCCTGATTGTTGGCACTTGACAATCACCTTCCCTGAATTTTACTCAGGTGTAACTAAAGTCTGCTTTAAGGGTTGTTTATATTTCACATCATTAATCAGAATCTGTAAAGTAACTAAAATAAATGTAGTGGAGTAAAAATACCAGGTTAACCTTAAAGAAAGCCCTCAGGATTATAAAAGACCCCCATCACCCCAGCCACAAACTGTTCTGTCTGCTGCCGTCTGGCACAACAGCCGCATTCTAGGAGAGGATGTGGCTGTTGTGGAGGACTACAAGTACCTGGGAGTGCACTTATGGGCTGAACTGGAGGATCAACACTGACGCTGTGTACGAGAAGGGGATGAGCAGACTCTATTTTCTGAGGAAGCTGAGATCCTTCCACGTGTGCAGCAAGATGCTGGAGATCTTCTAGTCTGTTGTGGCCAGTGCACTCTTCTTTGCTGCGGTCTGCTGGGGGGGCAGCATCAGAGCCGGTGACACCAGCAGGATCAATAAACTGATCAGGAAAGCTGGGTCTGTCATCGGCATCAAGCTGGACCCCTTTGAAGCTGTGGTGGAGAGGAGGACACTGAACAGGCTGTTGTCCATCATGGATAACCCACCCATCCTCTCCACCTGCAGCTGGACAGACAACGGAGCTCCTTCTCCAACAGACTGCTGACAAGGACCGATACAGGAACACATTCCTGCCCACTGCAATAACTCTGTCCACTAAATCACCTCTGGCTGGAAGAGAACTCTGTGCTCCATAGTTTCTCTTGTAATACAACCTTACTGTACATTTTACACATATATAATCTGTTCAATATTTAATATTCCATATTCCATTGTCATATATTTTTGAATATGTATATTTGCATATATAGTTATCTACATGTATATTTTCTATTTCAACACGTATATTTTCTATTTTCTTTTTTTTCTATTCTTGTTTATTTGTAGTTTTGTTTTATTGTAAAATGCCTTGTATTTTATGCTGCTGCAACAAAAACAATTTCCCAAATTGGGATCAATAAAGTACCACCTTATCTTATCTTATCTTATCTTACATCCGGACTAAAACCACCAGACTCAGGGACAGTTTCATCCCACAGGCCATAAGACTATTAAACACCTGAACTTTGAAATAACATCCATAACATTAATCTGGCTGCTACTTAGAAATGATGTGTCTAATATATCATATTCCAATCACTTGTAGCCTATAGACTCTTATTGCACTATTTCACGTTTTACTATTTTACTATTTGTATTGACTTGCACAATTTTTTCTGTGTATCTGTTTTATTGTGTTGCACTGTTGGAGGAGTCTGTGACCTAAGGGGGGGGGGGGGGTAGGAGACGTTCGATTGCTGTTTTGAATAGTGTGGCGTCGATGGGTTTCATTCCATTTCAAAATGCTGTTTTGTCGCTCAGCGTAAACTTCGCGCACTGCCACTCCAACAACCAATCACAGAGCTTGAGGACAAATCACGGGGTTTGTCAAGCAAAGCACAAGTCCCAAACGATAGCTGAGGATTCTGGGTATCGGCCATCCTAAACTGAACACATATTTGTTTCTCCGAATCAAAGGGGAAAATTACAAAAGCATTGTACACAATTTAAACCAATCAATGTTGTGTAATCAACAAGGATAATCTGGTGTTTTTGAGTTGATGAGTAGTGCAGATAGCACTGTAAAATCAATCGACAGTAAAGAGAATACTTACTTCCTGGTGTAAAATCGTCTGTTATCCAATGGGAATGGATGCTCACATTGCTCTCCGTAATACAATAAAGGGGACATGATCAAATCAGAATATAATGTTCTTTTAAAAAACGTTAACTAAAGGGAACAAGCTATTGGACACAGCTGAAGCTCTGGCCTTCCTTAAAAACTAACTAATTTAATAAAAATCCCAGTTGTATTACACACAATGCACTGTTTTTTGAGAACAAAAAATCGTAAATAATGCACCATAATACATTCTGACAAAAAATAAAAATTATTATGAATACAAATAAAATAAAAGAAGCCTCCCGTGAGTTACTATAAGCTATAAAGTAGATTTTAAAAACGTTTTATAGAATAAAAGCTCACTTTACATTGGGGTTGTTTGCGTGGTGCAGACACGTAAATGTAACAAAGTTCGTGAGTCCACCACGCAATGCGGTGTTAAGGAGTTGTGGTGGAGTCACGCATTCTGGTGAGATCAGGTTGGTTTTATTCATCTATAGAAAGCAAAGTATTACCTGTTGGGATGATGTGAACACAGAGGATCATCACGCCTCCGAAGAAGAGTGTAGAAGATTGGCACAAGTGCCTGGAGCAGTATTGGAGCAGTAACAAGGCTATTATGTAAGCCGGCAATTGTACTAAGCCAGACAGGAAGCAGTTTAAAAAAGGGTCGCCGTTCAGGTTTGATGTGTTGAGGACTAAACCGTAGTAGCCAATAGTGACAACAATCCTGCAGAGACATTCAAGACAACAAATTCAGTACACGTAGGATGGGAGACACACATTTGGGATGGATCTGTAATATTTACATTGTTTTGTAGAGTGATTTTTGAGTTAAAGAGAAGATTGTAGACATACCACAGCATTGAGCACAGCACTGTAATGGAGAACATATTGCGGCTGCTCACAATAACTGAACAGTTGTATTTCTTGTCTTTCCTAGACATTGTATCGTCAATCTTGGAAAAAGAATCAAATGCATTTGCAACAATTAAAAGCATCAAATCCTAAACTGTGAAAATAGCCCTGCCACTCATGCAACACACATTTGACACTGGCAGTTCTCATTCATAACACTCCGTTCGATGTCTCACTATGGGATGCGCCTCATCGCGGAGCAAACAGAAGCATCAATCTCATTACGCCAATCCTGATTGGCTGGTGATCTTGACGTCAACGTCAGGGGAAATCACCCCCTATAAGTAGCTTGCTCCACGACGCATGCGTCATTCAAACACCTCTTCTCGCTTCAGAGCACATCTCGAACGGTAGCCGGGCTAGCTTAACAGTCCACAGACTGAACCCAAAGCTAATTTTCGGTCGACGGGCGTTAGCCGGCTACCCTATTCTCTCACAGAAGAAGTACTATAGTCAACCTCGCCGAATTCTTCCTCCGGAAGTAAGGTAAGATTTTGACTTGCAAGTTAGCAACACACCAGTTGCTAGCTTGTGCTTTTTTCCCTCACCACGGTAGCGAGGACGTTTTTTATTCTTTTTTCTTCCCCGGAGGATAAAAGGATTTAAAAGAATATTGCCACACCAGGTAATATTCTTTGAGAGGAAAGGACCCACACTACCTTTTTTCTCCGGATAAAGGACAGTTTGGGAACTTTTCTTGACATACCTGTTAAGAGCGGGTCCTCTCCATGGACGCCTCTCTCCCTCACACCAGAGGAGTCAGGGACTCGAAGGCTCGGTTCTGCGGCTGCGGGTTGAAGATAGCAGGCACAGACTCACACCAGGTCTGCTCGTCCTGCCTCGGGCTGGAACACGCCCAGGAGGCTATCGACGACCCCGGCTCGTGCGGGCATTGTGCCCACCTCACCATAAAGAGCCTTCGCCGACGGTTAGCACGACAAGCTAGCCTGTCGGGACAGGATCCCCTCATGTCCACTGGTTGGCCGGCTGGCAACCAAGACACGGGGGCGTCCGCCGCAGAGACTGAGTCCCTCGCCTTCACGGCCTGGGGCTCATCAACCGCGGAAGCCGCGGAGCCGGTTTCCCGCGCCATATCAGGCCGGGTCCCGGTGGCGGCAAAGGACGCGGGAACGGGACCCCACGCTATACCAAGCTGGGGCTCCCGACTGCACCTCACCATGATTTCACCCGCGGAGGATGTCCTAGAATTGAATTACATGGAGGACGAAGAGGATGCCTCTGAGTTCCTCCTGTCTGATTCGGACGAGCAAGAAGACGACGTCTTCGTGTCACCAGCTCAGGCTGCAAAGCCTGGAGCGATGGCTGCTCTCTCGGGCGATAGCACACCAGCTTTGCCCTGTCTCAGTATGGACCTACAAGCCGTGTGTCAACGTGCTGCGGCCAGACTAGACATCCCATGGCCCGAAGTGGCCAAGGAGACCTCCAGGTCCCGTTACGAGGGAAAACTGTTTTTCCAAACAACGAGGACAAAGAGGCAACTCCTCCCGGTCTTCCCGGAGATGTTGGATGAGGTGTCGGTCTCGTGGAGAGACCGGCCCTTTAGCAACAAGGTCCCAATCCAGGGTGCCCACTCCCTTGACTGTGACGGTATGGAGAGGCTCGGCCTGCTCCACATACCGCATATGGAACCGCTGGTGGCAGCCCACCTCCTACCGAGGATGGGCCCGTCACCAAGCAGGAACCCCACACTGCCAGCAAAAACAGACCGATTCCAGTCGACCATGACGGAACGGGCCTACAAAGCTGCAGCATTGCAGCATCGATGCTAACCGCGTACCAAGCGGAGCTCTGTGAGGATCTGTCGAGCGATTCTGGACCGGCCACTCTGGACGAGATAGCCGCGGTCACAGACATTTGTCTCCGTGTCCAACGCTGCGCCGTCCAGGCCACGGGCAAGGTAATGGGGATCATGGTGGTCCAGGAAAGAGCTAGATGGCTCAACCTCACCAACCTCCCGGACCGGGAAAAAGAAGATGTGCTGGATATGCCCATCGTTCCCGAGGGGATTTTCGGCTCCGCTCTCGCTTCCATGCAGAGGAGGTGCGAGTCGAAAAAGAAGGAAGACGAGACCCTCCACCTCTGTCTCCCTCGAAGGGTCCAGCCGCTGCCTCCGCAACAGCGACCCTTCGCCCAAGCTGCTCCGAACCCTGCTGGATCTAGAGTACCAGATCAGCAGAGGTCGCAGCCCGCCCCGAGTCCCCAGCCCAGGCAGGAGACGAGGGCCAGTTCGTCTAGAAAATCTCCGGTCCCGGCTGCAGCCCAGGCGCAGCCAACCCAGAATTTCGGCCAGCAATCAAGGAGGAAGAAGCGAGCGGCATGACAGCCCCTCCTTCTCCCCTCTGTGACAGAGCTGGAAGTTCCTTCTCCGGCTCGAATTGTGTTCCCGCTGCCTCGAGAGATGCCTCAACGCCATCCTCAAGTCCGCACAAAACACATGTCACATCATTATTGTTTGAATAAACCATTTTCCGCTGACGCATCCAGGCTTCGGCCAAGGGCGCAGCTCAAAAAAATGAAAAGAAAAACAATAAACAGTCCGTTAACCATAAATCCCCTTCTGAGAGCAGCTACGGCCTCTCTCAAAAGGCGGATAATAAACAGGTCTGTGAAGGCACCACCGTCACGCGCATGCGCAGTGCCGGTTGGGGCTTTAAGGGCACTACCGCCACGTGCGCACACAGTGCCGGCTAGAGCTGTAAAGAACGGCCCGTCAATCCTTTCCCTTTCGAGAGCAGCTAAGGCATCTCTCAAAGGACGGATTATTGACGGGTCCGTGAAGCCACCGCCACGTGCGTGCGCAGTGACGGTGGGGACTGTTGAAATGGGGTACCACCGTGTTCAGACACTAGAGGGCCCCATGACACAACAAACAGAGTCTCAGAGGGCAAGAGATGTGACATCTCCGCTGGCTCTAAGGAGCACACAGTGGAAGATGCTCACAACATCTGCTTGGGTTTTCAAGACAGTAACACGGGGTTACAGACTCCAATTCGCTGTCACCCCCCCTCGTTTCTCGGGCATTTTGTATTCACAAGCCCGGGGAGAGTCAGCCCATATTCTAGAGAGAGAGATCCTCTCACTTCTAGAAAAGAGAGCTATATCTGTTGTACCTGCCGAGCAGAGTCAGAGTGGTTTTTATTCCAAGTACTTCCTCGTCCCCAAACGAGGAGGGAACGGAATCCGGCCAATACTGGATTTGAGGGTTCTGAACAGATATCTAAAAAGATATAAATTCAGAATGCTCACTCACACATCTCTGCTGCGTCTCGTGCGACAAGATGATTGGTTTACATCAGTCGACCTGAAAGATGCGTATTTCCACATCCCAGTATATTACCCACACAGGAAATATCTGAGATTCGCATTTCAGGGGATCTGTTACGAATACAGAGTACTTCCCTTCGGCCTGTCTCTCAGTCCAAGAGTGTTTGTACGATGTACGGAAGCCGCGATAGCCCCGTTAAGACAACAGGGTATTCGCTTGGCGACCTACTTGGACGACTGGCTGCTTCTCGCACAGTCGGAGCACGAGGCTATTACGCAGACAAATGTTCTCGTAAAGCACCTGCTCAACCTGGGTTTCATAATAAACACAGAGAAGAGCATGTTGTGCCCCGCGCAGACTATACTCTTCCTAGGGTTACACCTGAACTCGGTGCCCTTTACAGCTCGCCTGTCCGCGGAAAGAGTGAAAGCTTTCAGAGCTTGTCTCGCTCATTTCCAGCGACGCAAACATGTTCTCTTCAGAACATGCCTGCGGTTGATGGGGCTCATGGCGTCAGCCATCCTGGTCGTACGACTAGGACACTTACACATGAGGGAGTTTCAGCGCTGGGTAGCCGCCTTAAAACTAAACCCCGTGCGTCATGGCGCGCGGAGGGTAATGGTTACTGTGACATGCGTAACGGCACTGCGCCACTGGCTGCACCCGACTTTTCTAGTACGGGGCGTGCCTATGGGTGCTGTCCTTTCACGAAGGGTGGTCACCACAGACGCATGTCTGACAGGTTGGGGAGGTATTTATGAAGGCCGTCCGGTGAGGGGTCTCTGGAGCAGAGACCTCCAGCGGGCACACATAAATTACCTGGAGCTTTTAGCGGTGTGCCTCACCCTAAAGCACTTCCTGCCTTTTCTCAGAGGACACCATGTCCTCGTGAGGACAGACAATACGACGACAATATCGTATATAAACCGCCAAGGGGGTTTGCGTTCTCTCCAGTTACACATGCTGGCACGCAAACTGATCCTATGGAGCAGCGGGCGTCTCCTCTCCCTGAGAGCGACGCACGTACCGGGTGTGTCGAACCTCGGGGCAGATCTGCTGTCCAGAGGTACACCACTTTATGCAGACTGGACTCTACATCCAAGGATTGTGAGCCAGCTGTGGGTGCGTTATGGTAGAGCCACGGTGGACCTGTTCGCATCAACAGAAAATGCTCAATGTCAGCTGTTCTTTTCAATGCGCGACCTAAACGCACCGTTAGGCGTGGACGCACTCGCACACGTTTGGCCTTCGGGCCTTCTGTACGCGTTCCCACCCCTGGCTCTGATTCCCCAAACTCTGGCCAGAGTGAGGGAACAACGCCACACACTTATCCTGATAGCTCCGCACTGGCCCGCTATGTACTGGCTGGCGGAGATTTATCAGCTGCTGTGCGGGCAGCCATAGCAGCTCCCACTACACAGGGGCATACTGTCCCAGGCGGGGGGTGACATTTTTCACCCACACCCAGAGCGCTTGGCCTGTGGTACAACCTGGATATAGTGAGACTCCCTCATAGGGTGTTAACACTATTCAGAGTGCGAGAGATTCCTACACCAGGTCTCTCTAACATAGTGCTGTTACTGACCCTGGCTTCTGCCAGGCGAGCCAGTAATGTTTTCAGACACTGTCTGTACATGTACCCAATGGATATTGAGACATCTCCTCAGCCGCTGGGTCCCTACGGGGAACAGCAGCGGGATTTGCTGTGTCCAGTTTGTGCTTACGCACCTGTATGGACAGATCAGGGGTGCTTGTCATAATGACCAACTCCTGGTGTCCTGGGCTAACCCTTAAAGGGGGCAAGCCGGTTACTAAGCAACGGCTCTCCCACTGTCGTGTGGAGGCTATTGCTTTGAGACCCTTACGAGTCAGAGTTTGCAGGCACCTTCAGGTCCGCGAGCTCTTTCAAATCAGGGGCTGGCTGCATCCTGGGCTCTGTCCAGGATGTCTCCCATCCAAGACATCTGTGCAGCGGCAAGCGGGTCTTCGCCGCTCACTTTTGTCCGCTTTTACAGGCTAGACGTCTCCGCTCCAAGCGTGGCCCGAGCAGTGCTGGGCACCTTGTTGAGTCGGGACTCCACCTGTTAAATTCTGGTTGGTCGGTGGTCTTCGAGATAAGCTCGTCTGGCAATACGGGAGCTACAATATCCCATAGTGAGACATCGAACGGAGTGTTATGAATGAGAACTATAGGTTACTAACGTAACCCCAGTACTCAGAGTAACATGAAGTGAGATGTCTCACCAGACGGCCCTCCTTGCTATGGTGAAGCGAGAAGAGGTGCTTATTTTGAATGACGCATGCGTCGTGGCGCAAGCTACTTATAGGGGGTGATTTCCCCTGACGTTGACGTCAAGATCACCAGCCAATCAGGATTGGCGTAATGAGATTGATGTTTCTGTTTGCTCCGCGATGAGGCGCATCCCATAGTGAGACATCTCACTTCATGTTACTCTGACACTGGGGTTACGTAAGTAACCTATAGTTTTTAAAATACAAAAACTTGGATGTTAGAATCAGTCAAATGTAGTTGAGTAAAAAGTACAGAATTCACAAAACAGAATAGTATATTGAGTTGATACTTGACTACAATTACCTTAGTGAAATTGCTGACATGAAATGCAATACTCTCAAAACATGGACTTAAAATCACACTGTACATTTTACATTTATATCCAATGTAATATTTAATATTCCATTCCTTACTTACTTACTTACTTACTTACTTACTTACTTATATATGTATATATACATATATAAGTATGTATATATAAATATAATATCCTGCTGTATATATTCTACTTTTTAATGCTATTTTATTGCTATTGAGATGACATTTTGGAATGTTTATTTCTTTACATTTGTATTGTACAGTGCCATGTATTTTTATTCTGCTGCAACACAAACATTTCCCAACTTGGGATCAATACAGTACTTCTTATCTTATCTTACAACAGGAAGACTATGCTATGTAAAAAACACAATAAGTAAACTCTTTTTACTTTTACTAACATTCTGAGTCAGGAATGGTTTATTTGTATAACTTGTTAAAAATAAACTAGCAGTTTACCTCAGCTTGTGTGAAAATGGCCTTTGGAGGCTCCACATTGTTGCTCTTAGCGGCTCCTATCAGTATGGCCTCCGCCTCCTCCACTCTGCCCCGAGACAGCAGCCAGCGAGGAGACTCTGGGACTAACCTGCAGAACAGGGAAACAACAATATCAGCACATGTACATAGTTCTTAATATACCATTTGGACTAAATGCAAAACATTTTGACATTGTTTACCTATAAGATTAAAGCATATGGAGATAGCCATTATATTAGCTATTAGAGAAAAGAAAGCCTTAGTGATGCATAACTAGTTGGTTTAGCAAATACACATCTGGTCGATCACCACTGTATCTCACAGGAACATGCTACTTTCTTAAAGTTTCTACTTACAAGTTCCTTTCAATATAAATGTGTTCTAACCATGCAAGCAATGTACTTTTTCTGTATGAGAGAGCAAGCTTTAATACAATACATATAAATTACTTACTAGGGATTGCCATGAGTTTATACTGTTTAACAGTACTTTTTTGGCTACAAACTTATTTATTGATAAATACAATGATAAATTGACCCTGTTCTCTACCAACTTTTTGAATGGGACGCAGTGTTGTTACTGCTATCTATGAACATCTGCACAGTTTGCAGGAGATATGCTCCTGTTTATATTCTTTGTTGATGAACGCTTACACAAGCTGATCGTGTCTGTTGATCCGAAGTAACACATATGAGAGAAAATAAGATGTATGAGGTAAATGCAGTTACATTTATGGCTGATCTGCAAAGTGCAGAAAAGATAGTTTCAACCACAGACTGGCAAAAAGCTCTTAGACTTTTATTTAATTCAGAGCCACAGTTGAAGATCAGTGTTCTACAGACACTACACATTCTGAAAGTGTTGGATGCAGCCCTGATGTTAAATGTCCCTCCCTAATTCTTACCACCATATTGGGACGTAGATCAGTCCAGATGCAGCCATGGGAATCAGCAGCATCCGCCAATCACGGAGGAAGTAGGCTACAGCTGGCATTGCCAGGTAACCCATGGCTGAGCTCATAAACACACCCATGGAGCAGAAGATCACTCTGGACTTTGGGCTTAGTATTTCAGTTCCTGTACCAACATAAATGAGAGCGTATCAATAAAAACCTGAGACTGGAGTTTCTGAGTGATTTTGCCAGTCAGTTCTGTTGGGGGACTTTATGTGAGATCAATAGCCAAGTAATCGAATCACTACATTGATCTGTGTTTTGAAAGCTTGCATTACACACTTGAATACACCACCGTTTTTATCTTAGGCCCCAATACGTTTTGAATCACAAACTTGTGTTTTACCTACCAGGTTAGAGAGGTCAACATGACATCTACAAACTTCTCAAGCAGTATCAAATATAACATGTTCCAAATCCTGACTTGAAAACATACCTAGCACAAATGCAATGGTATAGTTGGAGAACTCGCCAGCACCAACAAAGAAGAAAAGGAAGCAGAAGATCTCCCAGTTTGGAGAGAATATCTGTGCAGTGATCGCCACTGTCTGAAGAATCATCATGAGAAAGAGGGCTGGCCTCCTTCCATACCTGTGAATGAAATACAGTTTAGTGAGTTAGTAACTGCAATTCTAATATTATAATTGATTGTTAAATTATTCAGACTATGAAGTACCAACCTGTCAGACAACTGGCCTGAGATAAATGCCCCCACTAGCACACCGATGTAATTGATCGAGGTAGACAGTGGAAGTTTGTACTTATTGTCACACACCAAGTCCCACTGCAAACACAACATGTGTTGTGTGAAAATGAATCACCTCTATTTCATATGCGTCGCATTTTTATGATAACTAAGACACAGTTTAATCACAGTTATAAAGCTGTACAATAACCAAATGTATATCATATAACAGTAGTAATATTCAAAACCTAGTAGAAGAAGTAGCTGATGCAAAATATCAAACAAATATAAATGTTATTATGAGTAATATTGGCCGCAACAACACACAACAGGTCACTTTTGTGTTTACATCATTATGAGCAGCAGTCGTAGTAATCACATTGTTGTAAACATAAATTATAATAATTCTTCTTCTTTTGTTGATTCTAGCAACTTTTAGCTTCCTGAAAACTAGACACTTAGATGAAACCGGAACACACAAATTACACTTCAGAGCTTTGAATTGATGTCAGACACTGAAGATGAATTGAAAGTTACGGCTGTAGACTTGACAAAACACTTTCTGAGACACCATATTGACACAGCCTCTGCCAAAACCAACTCTGACGTTCTCCCATGTCACTGACACTTAACCACTTCTAAAAATATAATCAATATTATACTTCATGACATCCCTGTTATTGACGGAAGAAGTGATTATTTTATGGTCATGTCTACACAGCTGTGGTTAAATGCCAAGTACAAAGAAAGCGCCTTCCTTATCACACTGGTAACTCTCCCAAGGCCGTTTGCCTGTGTTTGGAAAGAGAATTCAGAGGAGAGCAAAAAGCTAAACCGATTAGAACATAAACTAAATGGCCATATTAATAATTCCCTATCAGACATAACAAATGATATGACCATTTCTCTGTGGAAACCACAAAAACATGCTCAAAGGGAAAATAATTGATGACTTATTATCACTCACCTCTGTGACAATGGTTGACTGGTAGATTTCGTTGCTGTATGTCCACCCATCCAGACACTTCTCCAGAGGAATTTCACTCACATTTACATCCACATTTGGGATGATATTATTCTGAGAGTAGTTTCTGACAATGTCCAGGTTAAGTCTTGAGCAAGAGCTGCTCTTTGAGATGCCATCAACCATTTCCAAAGGGATCGTCTCATTTCTCCACACCTCGCTGATACTGTAATTATCAGGAATAAAGCACTTGTGTGGAGGGGTATCACCTACAAATACGATATAGGCGCCAATAAATCCATTCGGCAGGATGCTGAAGGCCATTGCTAAGAAAATCCTTAGCTGAAAGGGTCCCCAAGATCCAAGAAAAGACGTGATTGTGTCATAATCTCTAATATCCGAACTGTCCATTACCTCATTAGTCATTGGCATTTAAAAAAGGAAAAAGGTAAGCAGACACTGAGTGAATACTGATAGATGCAAGAGAGTGTGCTCTACTGCACACACTTTCTACATATGAGCGATTAAGCTGAGTTCAGGCTTTTTATGGCACTGTGTGACCTGAGCTGCAGTTACACAGTTACACACTAATCTGGGTTTGGTTTAACAACGTGCTATTGCAGCCTTGCATATTTCACCATATTACACGTCGTGGCATAGACATAATAACCAAGGTTTCTGAAACAATGTGAACTTTTTCCCATTGTATAAACATAAACATAAACGCCTTTTATAAACACTAATGCATAACCTTAATGGATAAATGGTTGAAATAAGTAAAAGGTTCTACATCGTAGGGTTTCTAAATGTGTTGTGCTAGAACATAATTTCAAATATAAGTTATTAATTTGGATGTATTCGATCAAATTCAAGTAATAAGAACATTTGAGTAATATTATAAAATATAATGTTACGAAAAGAATCCTTGACAGGGGAGTTCATCATTGCCAAGCAGAGGTTAAACAATAACCAAACCAGACGTTTTATTTCCACTGATTATGGTTTTGGTTTAGAGATAGTAGTAGTAAGTAGTTATAAATTACGCATTTTGTGGTCAACAATAAACTTACGAGGGCCAGTGAGTTTATTTAGTCATTTTTATTTACTTCTTAATATAAAGTATACAACATAAAAATGCTTGAGATTCATCTGAATGTTTAAAGATGCCTTCAGATCACACTCAAAACCACTTTTTGGAATAATGCATCTAGTTTAGCAGTCAACGTTTAAACTCACTGCCATGGGAATAGGACATTATTTAATGGCACCACCATATAGACCAGTGTTACTTTGCATGGCAACTCCTAAAGGTATAAAATGTTTCCTTTTCCAAAGTATTCAGAACACCTTTCTGCTGGGATTCAATCCTATACTATTTTTGTCAGTGCATGGTCGACTCGGACATATAACGTCTTTTTAATTTGATATATTTGGATACTTGTCCCAGCTCACATAAAGGTAAATTGTATTATAGTTGATAAATAAGTTAGGTAATACATGGTGATTTTTGAGCTGTAGAGGTTGTATTTTGTTCCTTTTGGACAGGGCGAGGCTTGCTGTTTCTCGCTGACTTTTATTACTTACGTGTTTTTGTTCCTATATGTTCCCAGTGTGTCAACCACAGCATGCTCCAAACCTCTTTTTCACTGAAAGCAACAACGTTAACACATTGAGAAACAAACATTTAGGATCATTATTTATGTTTAAATAAAAAACAACTGATGGTGGTTTCAAATGTTTATATTTTAATCTCAAGTATTGTGTAACACGGACTCACATACCAATCAAACATGTACTTCAATTTCATACATACATTATAGAACCTAAACTTTTCTCTTGTAATTTTGCCAAAACATTTTTTTAGAATTAACTGTTTAAAAAAAAAAGAAAGAAAACAGGATAAAAAAAAAACTCTTGCCAGTGGACTTTTGGATCTGTCAGATTTCCAATTATTACTGTTGGAGAAATACTGTTTTCTCCACTCTTTGGGTTGTTTTAATGCACTGATATCATGTGTGGCTCTGAACTGTGTATGACCTTGCAGCTGCCTCTTCTTGTGATAGGAGGAGGCAGGGCATTTCAGGTTGTTGATATTTATGAGAAGACATACTTGCTGTCTCCTAAATATCTCATTTATGAAGCTTGAAGGAAGTATGTGACTCTTTCCAGAAGACGTCACAGATGACCCATCGCAGATGACCCGACTTTCCGACACCCGCGGCTAATATTAGCGCCACCTCGATTTACGACTTTGATGTTATATCATGTGTTTTGGACTATATACTGTAAGCCTGATGTTTTTTGCTGTTCCTTTGAGCAACATACCTCATGTGTGTGAGTTAACCTATATCCTTTGTATGTGATTTAACTCTGCTCCTTCTTGCAAGAATACATTAGTTACCTGATCATTGATTCTCAACCTGGTGTCGAGTGATATTTTTTCTAACAATTACTGTCATGCAAGATAAATGTATTTCTGTAACTTTCTGTTTCTTTTTTTCTTTAAGGGAAACTAGGTAATTGAGAACATCTACATAGCCTGCAGATCCTGTCTGACCTCACGTTGTATGGGCAGGTTCTTCCTTCCTTCATCTTCTAAATATTTCCTTTTTTTCAGCCCATTATACAACCTGCAATCAAAAGAAAGACCAAGAAAAGCAGTTACAGTAAGCAACACAGCTACCACAAATACAGGGTATTAAAATATATACAAAACACATCTTAAAACCAAATGTACATTTTTCAAGAAAACCATAGCCTGCTATAAAAAAAAAAAAATAATAATACAAATAATAATAATAAAGTTGATTCAAAAATAAATATGTAATAGTAACATGAAAAACACGGGATTGTAAGTGGAATTAATTTACCCCTGACATTCCTGCATCTGCTTTAAGCCCCTGTCACACTGTCCCGAAGTTGACACCCGATGGACACACGAATATGGAATTGTGAATTTCGCACGAAGATGGCCCCGAACCACACACGAAGGCAACATTTACATTACATTTAAGACATACAACTGCAATGAAAGTACCAAAAACAATTATGTTACAGTACTATGATACTGTACTGATATCTTCAGACTTTGTTCTTTACTTTATCCGTCTTTATATGTAGAAAATATTACGTTTTCTCCGTAATGTTGTTTCCATAACAACAATAATTTCCTGTCAACTGTCCTTCAAAATAATATATTATATCCTTTTTAGTTTCACAGAACACAAATTGGGTTATTTACATAATATATTTACATGATTTTGTTGTGCAATAAAACAACCCGATGGACACACGATAAAGGAAATGTTCAAATTCGGCTGTGATCGTAGCAACATCGGGCCATTCGTGAGGGCATCTAAGCCATCGTATGACTGCCGGTGGAGTTTCTCAGGCTCCGGCAGCAACTTCGTGAGCGGAGGCAAAATCTTTGGCATGCCAAAAAATTGCCGAAGGACCTTGCGAAGGTTCATTTTCGTGTTGAATTTGTGTGTCAATTTTGCCCTTCGTAAGGCCATCGTGAGGGCATCTTGTTATCCTCGGTGCCATCGGGCATTCGCCCCGATCAGAGTGAGGGTGAATGCACCGATGACAACACGAAGATGACACGATTTCACAAGATGCCCTCACGAGTGCCTTACAAAGTTGCCGCTCACGAAGTTGCTGCCGGAGCCTGAGAAACTCCACCGGCGGTCATACGATGGCTTAGATGCCCTCACGAATGGCCCGATGTTGCTACGATCACAGCCGAATTTGAACATTTCCTTTATCGTGTGTCCATCGGGTGTCAATTCCGGGACAGTGTGACAGGGCCTTTACTGTTTCTGGAAGATCTCTGTTGAGGGTCTCCGGAAGGAAAAGGTTCACAACAGATGAGGCAATTGTGAGACTTCCCATGAGGATATAAGGAAGAGCCTTATTATAACTACCTGAAAATAAAAAAGGAGTACAATTCTTCATTATAAAAAGACAGCATTTTACTTTAAAATTCCACTGTAGCGCCCGGTCCTTTTTATAAACTTTATTTTCCTTTTTCTTAAACAACACATTGTAGTGCCGAGAGATATGGAGTCAGAGGCGGTGCATCGAAGGTGCAAAAGGGAACTTTAATCACAAGCTGCAAAGGACATGTTGTCGGGTCGCAGCCCGGGTCGACAAGAGAGAGAGCCAAGAGGGCACACCTATTTATAGGTAACCCATAACATGTCCGTGTGGGAACAATAACCGCAACTGTAGTTCCAGGTTTGAATTGTGTCCCAGTGGTTAAATAGGTAGTCACCACAACATACAGTTTCAGTTTCAGTGACAAAAAATTGCAGGTTGTCCATTTTTTGTTAACCCCCTCACCCCCCTACAGAATAAGACAAGATTAATTGTACACATTTTTTTTTAAATAATAAACAAAGAGATGGTTGAAAACACAGCACACATAAAAATAAAATAAAATATATGACAAGGTCGAGATACATGTTAATCATGGTTGACTACAGAGAATCTGTGTTCTAATTCTAATTCAGCCCCCCCAGAATTCAAACATGGCAAAAATATCCCCACGTCCGTGGAGGAAGCACCACAAGGGCCGAGGAGGGTGGGGCCGCAGGTGAGGACCGGGCCATGGAACGGGCCATGGAACGGGCCACGAAAGGGGGCCGCAGGAGTGGGCAGGGGCCCTAACGAGGGCGAGGGCACCCACACCGAGGGCGGGCCGTCGTAAGGGGGCCGCACTAGGTGTTGCGGAGAACCCAGCAGGAAAGAGGGCAACCCGGCCGCAGGCAGACGCACAACGGCGGCGGGCATGAAGTCCTCAGCAGGCGTCGAGGTATCCCCGGAAGAGAGGGCAACCCGGCCGCAGGCAGACGCACAACGGCGGCGGGCATGCAGTCCTCGGCAAGCGTCGAGGTATCCCCGGAAGAGAGGGCAACCCGGCCGCAGGCAGACGCACAACGGCGGCGGGCATGAAGTCCTCGGCAGGCGTCGAGGTATCCCCGGAAGAGAGGAGCAGTCCCCCCGGGAGGAAGGAGCACAACCCGGCCGCAGGCAGACGTGCCGCGGCGGCGGGCATGAAGTCCTCAGCAGGTGCTGAGGCATCACCGGGAAGCAGGAGAGGCCAGACAGGCTCCGGAGCGCGCCACCCACGGGCCGATGGCAGCATGGGCGACGTCCAAAACCGTTGAGGCGAGACGGGGTCCAGGAGTGCACCACCCAAGCGTCGATGACACCGTGAGTGGCGTCTGGAACCGCCGTCGAGGTGGTGAAAAAAATGAGAGTGTCCACATGAGGTCAACCGGCTGGTCGAACCTCCTCTCCGGCACCGGAAAAAAAATTGTTAACAGTCAGATGTCAACACGTCGTTAGTTGCTAGCCGTTAGCTGCTAGCCGCCGTTAGCTGTTGTTGCTAGCCGTTAGCTGCCACTGCTAGTTGTCGTTAGCTGTTAGCCGTTGTTAGCTGTTAGCTGTCGTCGGTAGCTGCTAGCCGTTATTAGCCCCTCGTGGTTAGCCGCTAGTCGTCGTCAGCTAGCCAGGACGTGCAGCCGCACGCCCCGAAGAAACAAGCCCACGAGGTAGCAATGGGGTTGCTGGTCGACCCAGCAGATCGTGCATCGTCCCCCCGTTGGATAGAAAGCCGATGCGGGAACGGCGAGCAAAGTCTCCAGCCTTCTGCGGAGCGCGCACCGAGCCTCAGTCCGCGTGCCGGTGGCAGCCACGGACGTCTCCAATCAAACCCCGGCATTTCGAGAAAGGAACTCGAGTTCCTTTTGCCGTGTTCGGCTCCGTCCCGGAAACTTCTCAAGACGTATCAGGGTCACCAGTGTAGTGCCGAGAGATATGGAGTCAGAGGCGGTGCATCGAAGGTGCAAAAGGGAACTTTAATCACAAGCTGCAAAGGACATGTTGTCGGGTCGCAGCCCGGGTCGACAAGAGAGAGAGCCAAGAGGGCACACCTATTTATAGGTAACCCATAACATGTCCGTGTGGGAACAATAACCGCAACTGTAGTTCCAGGTTTGAATTGTGTCCCAGTGGTTAAATAGGTAGTCACCACAACATACAGTTTCAGTTTCAGTGACAAAAAATTGCAGGTTGTCCATTTTTTGTTAACCCCCTCACCCCCCTACAGAATAAGACAAGATTAATTGTACACATTTTTTTTTAAATAATAAACAAAGAGATGGTTGAAAACACAGCACACATAAAAATAAAATAAAATATATGACAAGGTCGAGATACATGTTAATCATGGTTGACTACAGAGAATCTGTGTTCTAATTCAGTTTTTTTTTGTTTTTTTATAAATCAGTTAGGGAAGAGTAGGCAGTTTCAAACTTTCCATGTACGTTAAAAATGGTTGCCAGGTCCTATAGAATGTACAAGTGGAGCCACCCAAAGTACACTTTATTTTCTCCATGTGTAGAAACATCATAAGTTCTGTCACCCAGTGGGAGACGCCTCCTGCTTCCACCTCATAAGTACAAGTCGCCTCGCAATTAGGGAAGCAAAAGCAACAGCGTTTGAATAATGTCTGGAAAGGACAATGTCGTCCGGGACGACTCCAAAAATTGCGGTAAGAGGAGAAGGGCTACATTTTACTTTAAATATCTTAGAAAACGTATAAAATATGGATGTCCAATAATTATGAAGATTTGTACATGTCCAGAAAGTATGGATGAGGGACCCTGTTACTGACTTACATCTGTTGCATAAGGGATCTACCCCTGGATACATCTTTGCTAGTTTTTCCTTTGATAAATGAAAGCGGTGTAATACCTTGAATTGGAGAAGGCCATGTCTGGCACAAATTGAGGAAGAGTGAACTCTTTGAAGGATGGACTGCCAATTATCATCTGTTATTTCAAATGCTAGATCATCTTCCCACTGAGATCTGATTGTCGAAAGAGAGGGAGAATGCAGGGAGGAAAGTACATTATACAACACCCTAATTACTCCTCTATTCTGCACATTAATTTCAAGAATTCTGTCTAAGGTTGTTTCCGCTGATTTATTTGGAAACTGCGGGTATTTGCTACGTGTGAAATTTCGAATTTGGAAATATCTGAAAAGATGGCCGGGTGGAATACAAAATGTTTCTGTCAACTGACTAAATGAGGCAAATACCTTGTTGATATACAGATCTTCAAAACTACGTATTCCCCCATTATTCCAGATCTTAAAAGCAGAATCCATCACAGAGGGTGGGAACATATGGTTTGAGTAAATCGGTGATCATAGAGACATCATATGTAATCCAAACCGTGTCCTACACTGTACCCAGATTCCAAGAGAATGATATACTAATGTATTACTCTTGTAGGTATACAATTCCAATGGAAGAGCTGATTCAAGCAAAGCCGGCAATGAAGTTCTACCGCAGTAGGCCGATTCAATAAGAATCCAAGCTGGTGTCTCTGTAGAAGGAGCACTTAGCTAATAGAGCATACTCCGTACATTCGCCGCCCAATAATATAATTGGAAATTGGGTAGGGCTAGCCCTCCTGAATGTTTTGTTCTCTGAAGGAAATCTTTACGAATCCTAGGGGTTTTATTATTCCAAATAAATGCAGAAATATATTTGTCCAGAGTATTAAAATACTTTTTTGGTATACAAGTTGGAATACATTGAAACAGATATAAGAATTTAGGTAGGGTGTTCATTTTTACTACATTAATGCGTCCAATTAGCGATAATGGGAGATTGCCCCATCTCTGAAAATCTTTCTTAGTACGTTCAAGAAGGGGGGCAGTGGCGGCCGACCCATAGGGGTGCTAGGGGTGGCGCCCCACCTCTTCCCACATACAAAAAAAAATATTAAAACAAATATTAAATTAAAAAAAATATATTTAAAAAAAGAATATTTAAAAAATATATATATTTTATATTTTTATTTGTAATGAACAAGGTAAATATCATACAATTGGTATCAGTAAAATATATAATCTACAATACAATCTTGTTTAAAATTGTGTTACGATGTCTAAAGTTACTGATACAGTAAGTCACATGTTTCCTGCCTGGCCTTGCCCGTGGCATTAGTTTATCATTACCGGGCGCCGTGCAAGGAGCCCCCGAGCCAAACAGCAGCAACCAGCACGTTGCAAAAGTCTCAATCTTAAACTGTGCCGCCGAAACATAATTTCAGCCAATCAGCGCCGTCAAATATTTTGGTCACGAGGGCGCTCACGTTGCTTACGTGCTGACGTTGCTTACGTGCGTTGACGTGAGTTGTTTTTTAGACTCGTGAGTGACCAAGGTGACGCAGTAGTTGGATGAGAATGGCTTTGTGTGCAGGTGGAGTCGCCGGACCTCGGTCCCCGCCCAATTCCGTTCAAGAGCTAATCTCCAATCCTTTCGAAAGGAGAAGTTTGGGAGATAAACTGTTGCTTAAAGACCTTGGACCGGACCAACCCGATTAGTATATATCAAGCTCGTGAAAAAGACAAAACGTATCAACGAGGCTTCTGACGTAGCTGGTACACCAGAAAGGCATGGCTAGCTGGATGCAAACAGGTAAATGCTGTCTTTTGTTTCCCATGCTTGCTCTTCAAACAGCCGGGGACAGATACGATCTGTTCAGAAACTAGACGACTCCGGTCGGGTCGTGGGAGACCGGAAGCTGTGTGGTTCATAAAAACATGTTCTTACTCAATATCAAGCCACAATTATTGCTTTTATTTTAAATCCTATAATTTCGGACTTTTGTTGCCGTCTGTGAGGAAAATAAATGGGGCTCAGACAATAAATGCGGCTCAGAGCCTCAGAATACGGAAATCTGTATTATATATTTTTTTTCCTTCTAATTCGTCATTCTTTTCAAAATAATACACTGTTATTTACTCACCAATAACACACAATTATCCTTGCTTTTATTTATTGGTTTAATTCCATAATCTCGGGCTTTTTTGGCGTCCGTCAGGAACTGAATTTCAAAATAAAAATAACCGGAAACAGACGTAGGCCTATAAGGGACATTTCGAGCATCATTGCGATTGTCAACATTTCTGAGTTTAGGATCGCCGAAGACACTACACTACCCATAATCCCCAGCTATCGTTTAGGACTACAGTCCCCGTAAGGTTGCAGAGCATCAAACAGCTGTGTGAAATGGAACAAAACCACGCCAGACTATCCAAAACTGGAATCGAACACCCCCCCAGAACTACACATGCTGGCTATTGTGTTTCGCAAAATGTTCTATGGGACGTCTCTACTGAACGTTTTCGTTTTTCCCACAATTAGAAGTTGCCAGTATTAAACACATTGGTGTTATCAAATGTAAAACATATAATTAATAAATGGGTGAAAATCGCTTGTGTCCATAATGCGCAGCATTAATATATACCCACATGACAGCTCATTGTTACTTTGTAATTCTACTCCACGACAATTCAGAGGTTAACCTGGTATTTTTACTCCACTGCATTTATTTGAGTTACTTTGCAGATTCTGATTAATTATGTGAAATATAAACAACCCTTAAATCAGACTTTAGTTACACGTGACCTGAGTAAAATTCAGGTAAGGTGATTGTCAAGTGCCAACAATCAGGAGAGATATTTGATAGTTGGTGCTTGAGAAGACTAAACATGTATCTGAAATTGACATGAATGGAAACGAGTAATAAAGTATATTCATTACTCGTTATTCTCTACTAATAGTTAATTAAAGACTATATATTATGGCTATTTTGCACATCCCTTTCAAGATTTTCAAAGGTTTATTGACATATCATATACACAACTACGGTGTAGTTATGCAATGAATGAAACACTTGGGTCACAGGTTCCTCAACAGTGCATTACAAGACATCTATCAATATGTGTACCTCCACCATTAAACTGTCATATTCTGCACATTTCTTATTCTATCTACATACATAAGAGTATAATTCATATGTATAATATCAGTTAAAATAAGTGCTTCAACATGGTTAACATGGCAGGAAAGCAATATATTAGACGTTAAGTACTTTGTCAGGCTTAATATTTATCTGTAGATAGATTTTTTTCTTATTTAAAAGAAGACCTTAATCTGTTATTTAATGTTTAAATAAAGGTTAATTCGTTTTTCTGTTTTGCACATCCTCCTATTAATATCTTTGTACATCCTGCACTAAACTGTTTTATTGTAGAGATCACTTATAGTATCTTCTTGATTTTTTATATTCTATATTTCTATCACATACCTTCTACTTTCCCCCTATGAAAGTATGTACTCTTCATATTTTTATTCAAATAATATTTGATGAAAAAAATATTAAGAGTACATTTATGTGTTATTATAATAACACATAAAAACAATAATTCAATAATGTGCTTTAACCACTAGGCGGTGCACACAAGGTACACACAGCCATAATAACTTTGTATTATTAGTGTAGGACACGTTTTATTCATGCTTTCTGTCACGATCTGTCTTTATGGTGTTTTGTCTTGTCTATATCTGTTTTTGGTTTTCTGTCTGCCTTGTGTTTTGTCTTGTTTAGATCTGTCTGTGGTTCCCTGTCGTTAGTTTCCCTGGTGTGTCTGATTACCCGATTGTGTTCACCTGTGGCCCCTGTGTTTTCTCCTCCCTCCTCACCTGTGTCTTGTTTGTGTGATTAGTCTTGTGTGTATTTAAGTTCTGGTTTTTCTGTCTGTCTTAGTCGGTTCGTCTTGTGTATTGGCTTGTCCACGGTGAGTGTTCTGTTCTGTCATTGTCCTTATCCTTATCCTTATCCTTATAGCCTTGAAATAAAGGAATTTCATGTAAATCTGCATTTGGGTCCTACCTGCTTCACACATCGTAACATTACGAACTGACCACAAATGGACCCAGCAGATGATCCATGGGAGGTTGAATTGCAGCATTTAACCTTCTATCTGGCTTGCTGCTTCGATTGGTGGAAGGGAGCGTCCAGTGTTCGGCAGAGGAGGGCCGCTCTGGTGGAGGCGCTCCGGTTGGCAGCAGAGAAACCATGTTTTGTTGAGTTCTTACCTGACTGGATTTTGGACTTCCTTCAAGTATGTGATTCCCGGCCTGCTAGCCCTAGGCATGCTGGCACCATACGCCTTGGTGCGTTCCGCCTGAAGTCAACCCGTGCTTCTGCCCCAGTTCCTGCTCCTGTCCAGGAGTCGTATTCCGGAACTCGTCTGGCTTATGGAGGTCCACGGAGTATTCAGGCGGCTGCTAAGAGGAGTCGTCGCAAGGCCAGGCTAGCAGCCCGAGCCCCAACAGCCATGGTTCCGGCTCCAGTGCCGGCCCCAGCAGCCATGATTTCAGCCCCAGTTCTGGCCCCTGCAGCCATGGTTCCAGCCTCAGTCCTGGCCCCAACAGCCATGGTTTCGACTCCAGCCCCTCGTCTCCGGCCGACGCCAGCTCCCCGTGTCCTGTCGGCGTACCGGCCGACTCCAGCACCTCGTCTCCTGCTGGCTCTCCAGCCGACGCCAGCTCCCCGAGTCCTGTCAGCATACCGGCCGACTCCAGCACCTCGTCTCCTGCTGGCTCTCCAGCCGACGCCAGCTCCCCGAGTCCTGTCAGCATACCGGCCGACTCCAGCACCTCGTCTCCTGCTGGCTCTCCAGCCGACGCCAGCTCCCCGAGTCCCGTCAGCATACCGGCCGACTCCAGCACCTCGTCTCCTGCTGGCTCTCCAGCCGACGCCAGCTCCCCGAGTCCAGTCAGCATACCGGCCGACTCCAGCCCCCCGTGTTCTGTTGGCGAACCAACTCTCTCAAGTCACCCCTCCAGTTCCCTCTCGAGTCTCCTCTCGAGTTACCTCTCAAGTCCCCTCTCGAGTCATCTCTCAAGTTTCCTCTCCAGTTCCCTCTCGAGTCTCCTTTCAAGTCACCCCTCGAGTTCCCTCTCGAGTTCCCTCTCGAGTCCACTCTCAAGTCTCCTCTCCAGTTCCCTCTCAAGCTACCTCTCAAGTCACCCCTCAAGTCCCCTCTCGAGTCCCCTCTCAAGTTCCTACCCAAGTCCCCTCTCAAGTTTCCTCTCAGGTCCCCTTTCGAGTCTCTTCTCGAATCTCCTCTCAAGTTCCCTCTCAAGTCTCCTCTCGAGTTCCCTCTCAGGTCTCTTCTCAAGACACTTCTCAAGTCCCATCTCGAGTCTCTTCTCAAGTCCCCTTACAGGTCCTCTCTCGAGTCCCATCTCGAGTCCCTTTTCGAGTCCTCTCTCGAGTCCCCTCTCAAGTCTCCTCTCGAGTTCCCTCTCAGGTCCCCTCTCGAGTCTCTTCTCGAGTCCCCTCTCAAGTCTCTTTTCGAGTCTCTTCTCGAGTCCCCTCTCGAGTCTCCTCTCGAGTTCCCTCTCGAGTCTCCTCTCGAGTGCCCTCTCAAGTCATCTCTCGAATTCCCTCTCAAGTCACTGCTCGAGTCTCCTCTCAAGTCTCCTCTCGAGTCTCCGCTCAAGTCACCTCTCGAGATCCCTCTCAAGTCACCTCTCAAGTCAACTGTCAAATTTCCTATCGAGTTCCCTCTCGAGCCCTCTCTCGAGTCCCAACTCCATGTCCTGAGCCGTTGGAGGTCCCGCCGACTACTCTTCTGCCGGGGGTACTGCCAACCCTGTGTCCTGTGCCGTTGGAGGCCCCGCTGACTACTCTTCTGCCGGGGGTCCTGCCATCCCTATGTCCTGTGCCGTTGGAGGTCCCGCCGTCTACTCTCCTGCCGGGGGTCCTGCCAGTCCTGTGTCCTGTGCCGTTGGAGGCCCCGCCGACAACTCTCCTGCCGGGGGTCCTGCCAATCCTATGTCCTGTCTCGTTTGAGGCCCCGCCGACTACTCTCCTGCCGGGGGTCCTGCCAACCCTGTGTCCTGTCTCGTTGGAGGTCCCGCCGTCAACTCTCCTGCCAGTCCTGTGTCCTGTGCCGTTGGAGGCCCCGCCGACTACTTTCCTGCCGGGGGTCCTGCCAACCCTGTGTCCTGTTTCGTTGGAGGCCTCGACATTACATGTCTCGCCGGGGGTCCTGCCAACTCCTTGTCCTCTTCCGTGGGGAGTCTTGCCGACAACTGTCCCACCGGCTCTGGTTACTGTCCGGTCAACACCGGCTCCTGCCCGGTCCCCTGAGAGCTGTGGTCTTCGCCCCTCCTCGAACTCTGCCTTGCCCCCGGGCCGTCCGCCCGAGAACCCCTTTTTGAACTCTGCCTTGCCCCCGGGCCGTCCGCCCGAATTCCCCTTTTTGAACTCTGCTTTGCCCCCGGGCCGTCCGCCCGAGATCCCTTCCTGGTCCTCTGCTTTGCCCCCGGGCCGTCCGCCCGAGATCCCTTCCTGGTCCTCTGCTGTGCCCCCGGGCCGTCCGCCCGAGATCCCTTCCTGGTCCTCTGCTGTGCCCCTGGGTTGTCAGCCCAGACCCGTCCTCCGGACCCCCTCCACCCACCCTGGTGGCCCTAGTTTTGTCAAGTATTCAGTTTCGGCGGCATTTTCTCAGTTTTTCCAAAGGTCTTCTCATCAGGGCTCTATACATAAAGAACTACGGCAGATCTGTAATATACAATGCAGCCGAACCGTGTATTACAATGCCGTTATGTGATGACTTTCAAAGAGAAAAGCAAGAACACTCGGAATTAAGTATTTTATTCTTTTAAAATGTTTTCCGGATTTCATATCATATACACACCAAATCCCAGCATGCATTGCGGCTAAAGCATCCAATAAGCGAGCTTAAAACCATAGCTGAGGATCTTGGGTAATCGCTCGAAATGCCTACGTCTGTTTCCGGTTATTTTTATTTTGAAATTCAGTTCCTGACGGACGCCAAAAAAGCCCGAGATGATGGAATTAAACCAATAAATAAAAGCAAGGATAATTGAGTGTTATTGGTGAGTAAATAATTGTGTTATTTTGAAAAGAATAACAAATTGGAAGGAAAAAAAGATTTAAAAAATACAGATTTCAGTATCCTGAGGCTCCGAGCCCCATTTATTGCTGTGCAACACGAAAAAAAGGGGCAAATCGTGTTGGTGAACACGAAATGCCGTGAGACTGGGTTGCACAGACTGGATGCAGAAGTATTATTTTAAGCAACACATTAAGTTGACGAAACACTCGAGACAAATGTAATTAAAGTCAGATCCACTCGTGTTTTAGACGGGCAGTGATATCATGAACCTGTTAATGTACGCATTCAAACACTTGTTCTGTTACCAGCTGTATTCACCTTGCAGGTGCAGCTCTGTGGCTTTGATCCTGGATAAAGTGTTTAAGTCATGGATGCTTAAAGTTTAACTTCTTCATATGTCTAATATTATAGTTGACTTTTCATTCAGGAAGTATGACGCTGCGCTGTCAGTACGCTTCTCCATGTCTGTGATTGGTCGAATGCTCCAGATACCACCCCTTTCATGTGAACGCGCACCTAACTAGATTGGACACGGCTGGCTTGAGCGATCCACTTGATAACCCGCGTCGTAGGATCATTTAGCGAGAGCGCGTATGTTTTGGATTAGGCCAACCGGCTAACTCAAACATATCCAGGTTAGGTTGAACCAGCTTCGTAGTACAGGCCCCTGGTGTGTGACGACAGGTGGAAGAACCCACTAACTTCTTCCATCTTCTTCTGTGGTGTTCTCACTGGCTCCTTCGTTTCAGGGCAGCTCTCTGACAGGTGGTGAAAGATTAACTTTAGTTTTTCAAAACGTTAATCACTAAGTAAGCACTTATTGTACCAAATGATCTGCCAAGTCAAATTTCCAACAGCAACAAGTGTGCCCCACTGTCAATGAATTGATGTTTTAATGATATTAATGTTACAATGATTTTCTCGTACTCAAACAACTCAACAAGAACCTATTTCTCTTTTTTTAGCAGTCAGTGCCGATCAAAGTCTGACAGTTCACTAAATGGAAAAAAAAGAGCATGTGCCAGTAAAAATGAAGCCGCATCAGTAAAGCATTTTCCCAACTGTCATGTGTTGACCTTCTCACAAATGCTGACTCTCGGCTAAATGTTTAACTTCAACAGCTATGCAAACTCTGGTAAACAATTTACACTACTGTATTGTACTTACTGGATTTGTCAGTGTTTTGTCGACTTCAGTGAATCATATACAGTACAATTGAGGGTTCCATTGGTTGACCTTTGCATCTACTTACGTTACTCTGGGTAAACAGCAACACACTATGTATAGGTTTTTCTTTTTTTAAAGTGTGGTATCTGTCACAAGTTAGACACTTCTATTATTGTTTGTTTGATGCCTCATCTAAACTCTCCTGTCATTTCAGATCCCGCTTTCCTCCAGGCCCTTGTAATCAGCTAATTTCCCTCACCTGGTCTCCTCAGCCCTTCCCCTCACCTGTTACTCATTCCCTCATCACTCCACAGTATTTATACCACCTCATTATCAGTTGTCCTTTGCCAGATTGTCTTGTCGTTTCCGCCAAGCTCTCCAGTGAGTGTTGTGCTCTAGTCCCGAGTTTTGTCCTGCCCAGTTTTCGATTCCTGCCTGTCTGACGGATTTACTGGTTTTGACTCTGCCTGTCCTTGACCTGGAATAAACTGAACATTACTATACTGGTTGTATCTGAGTCGTGCTATTGGGTTCTGATCTGTACCTGTGATCGTGACAGTATGTTGACTATCCAGAGTACGAGAAACACATGTCCCTGTTGATCTATTAAAAATGTACAAAAACACAAGGAGAACAAATTATAAATATAGAGTGTGCATCTAGACCGGGTGACGACACACCCTATTGATGCAGCAACCACTGTAAGTTATATTCTTGTTTAATTAGACTTCTCTGTTTCATTTATTCTACTCTTTATAATTGTTCTGTAGTTATTGTAGCTAAAACGGCGCTTTTGAGAGATTTTAAATCTCAGATCTGCTCAAGTGAACCTGTTACACAGGTCTCAGTGGGGCACTCAACCCTGCATTACAATATAGGCTGTCGCCCATCAGCTGTAGAGAGTTAACTAATTAGAGGGGGCGTGGCCCCACAGCTGTGAGAACTCAGCAATCAGGCGTCCATTTTAGGTAGCTCTTTCCTGGAGCGTCAGCGTCAGACATTGGAGTCCTGCGGGAGTAAGATTGACAAAGACATTGGAGTCCTGCGGGAGTCACGAGGGTGGCAAAGAGGAGGCAAATCCTCCTCTGATTAAGCTAATTACCGATGGTGATTTATTTTATTTTATTTAGTTTTCTAGCCCCTCATGCTATAAACATGTGTATTTTCTCCATTCCTGTTCATGTGTCTTCTCGCAATTATCACTGGCCCCGTGTATCTCCTAATCGCTATAACCGGCCTGCTCTCGTCTATCCAACATGCTCCACTGAGATCCAACATCTAGTTGCAGGTGGCTTGTGGAACTGCCAGTCAGCTGTTCCTAAGGCTGACTTCATCTCTGGCTACGCCTCCCTGCAGACCCTGGATTTCCTTGCTCTCACTGAGAGCTGGATTACTCCATTCAACACATCCACCCCAGCAGCTCTCTCCACAGCATATTCCTTCTCCCATACACCCAGACCCACTGGCAGAGGAGGTGGCACTGGTCTCCTGCTCTCTCCCAAATGGAGCTTTTCCCTCTTCAAGCTACCTAACTTCACTCCTTCCACCTTTGAATTCCATGCCGTCACAGTAACCCATCCTATACAATTAACCATTGTTATTCTCTACCGTCCACCAGGAGCCTTGGGAGACTTATTGGAGGAATTAGATAATCTCCTCTCACACATCCCTGAAATTGGCCCTCCCGCTGTAATTCTCGGAGACTTCAACCTCCAGACAGGGAAGATAGACAAACTAACATCTCTGTTAACCTCCTTTGCTTTCTCACTGTCTCCATCCCCACCAACTCATAAAGCTGGCAATGTCCTTGATCTCATATTCTCAAGGATCTGCACTACTTCTAACTTCTCTGTAAACCCGCTCCACACATCCGATCACTTCTTCATTTCATTATCTCTACCACTCTCCAAACATAACAAACTAATCTCTTCTCATCCTGCACCTGTCCGCCGTAACCTTCGTTCCCTCTCCCCCTCTACCTTTGCCTCATCGGTGCTCTCAGCCCTCCCTTGCTCTGACTCGTTCCAACTCCTGCCTCCAAACTCTGCTGCAGAAACTCTCTTCTATACTCTCTCATCCTCTCTGGACTCTCTCTGTCCTCTCACATCTCGGCAGGCTCGTCAGTCCCCTCCTGCTCCTTGGCTAAATTACGCACTGCGTGCTAATAGAACCGTCCTTCGGGCAGCAGAGCGGAAACGGTGGAAATCCAAACACCATGATGACCTCCTAACCTATCAGGCTCTCCTCTCCTCTTTCTCTGCTTCGATCTCTCAGGCAAAAAGCACCTTCTATCAAGATAAGATCCAATCTTCCTATTCCAATCTCAAAAAACTATTTTCCATCTTCTCCACCCTCTTGGACCCTCCCAAAGCCCCTCCCCCTCCTCACTTCTGTCAAGCGACTTTGTTAACCACTTTGAAAAAAAGGTTGATGATATTCGCTCTTCTTTTTACCTTCTTCTCGCCTTTACTCACCACTGGGTCACCAGACCCTCCTTTCACCCACACACTGACCTCCTTTTCCCCTCTCTCTCCACGTGAGGTTCTTACCCTCATTACCTCTGCCCGCCCTACCACCTCCTCTGGACCCTATCCCTTCAAACCTCCTTCAGACTATCGCTCCTGATATTCTACCATTTCTCACCCATTTCATCAACACTTCTCTAACTTCTGGTCACTTTCCAAATAGTCTTAAAGAGGCAAGAGTAAACCCTCTCCTAAAGAAACCCACTCTCAACCCGTCTGATGTTATAAACTACAGGCCTGTCTCTCTCCTCCCGTTCCTGTCTAAAACACTTGAACGCGCTGTCTTTAAACAACTCTCCTGTTATCTCCATCAGAACAACTTTCTGGATCCGTACCAGTAAAAGCAATAGGCGATAGGCGATCAATGTCCAGAAAATTAAGAAAACCGGAGATTTTTGGATCTTCAAACAGCCGGATTACAATGGCCAGACAGGCAAACTATTACATTAAATCATTGGAAAATGACGATCGGGCTCGATATGATTAAATTAAAAGCAATAGGCGATCAATGTCCATTCAGTCTGCCGGTGGACGAGTGGAAAAATGATCCGACTCAATGGCCTGAGGTGTCATATCCTGACATCTATAACTACCTCATTGAATCTCCAGGTAGTTTGTATAGGACGTCATCAAGACACATTATTTATCCGTTTTAATAGTCTGTCCAATTTGCGTTACTGTGTAAACTATAAATATGTGTTATACAATAACGTGTTAAATAGGGGGTTTACCAAGCTAATTAATGATAGCATCTAGTTATAGATAGGGTTGATAATTGACGATTTTATGTTATAGCCTATCTTTATAATCTCAGTAAATATACCACAACACAGTATGACAATATTTTAACATACAGTGCATCACAATAGCAACATTCAGTCTTTATTAATTAACTTTCTGGATTGCCCATGTTTGTACTACTAATGTTTTTTAAATCTTTGTAGATGTGACGGAGCAGGTTTAGAGATTTGTGTCTGCTAACTTGTCCTCTAGGGATTTACACAGCAAGTTCAATGAAGAACTTCAGGTCTCTGGAAGCACATACCTTTTTTACCAGTGGCTGGGTGGATGTGGTTCTTCACCACAAACCCTGTGCTGACACAACAGTCTTCAAGACCCATGTAAAGCCATCATGGAGAGTTACAGATAAACCCCACAACACCTGGGTTGCTGTTAACAAGACTGGAGAGGTCACAGCTGCTCACTGTGATTGCATGGCAGGGTAAGCTGACTGCATAACACTAATAGTACAGTCACAATGCCACCTATGTAATCCTTCAGAAGGGAAGAAATGCTTTTGTTTTTTGGTGAAAAAGTATTTATTTAAAATATATATTTTTTACTCTAGACTAGGAGAAAGTTGTTCCCATGTCGGAGCCCTGCTTTTTAAGTTGGAGGCATCAGTTCGTCTTGGATATACAAGTGTGGCACCAACCAGCATCGCCTGTGCCTGGAATAAAGTCTGCACGAAAAAAGTTGAGGCAGACATGGTCATCAATATAGACTTCTATGGAGACAAAGCCAAAAAAAGGGACACAGGAACAAACTGCAGGGTCATTCCAATGGCGAATGAAGAAAATAAACAACAGTTCTTGGAAATGCTGTCTGCCTCAGGAGAACTGCCTGTTGGTCTGAGCACTTTCAAGGCTTTTGCAGACCCTTTCAAACCAAAGCCTTGGTACCAACATCTGTCAGAATGTTCAGATGATCAGGTACAGGCAATAGAGGAAGAGACAAAAGACCAGGCAGAATGTTCATCTTGGCACCAGCAGAGGGTTGGGAGGGTGACAGGTACATCAGCACACAGAGTTATCCACACATCTCTTGAGAAACCATCAAAATCACTGCTGAGGGATATTGTGCAGAAAGAGTCACGCAAAAATCCGCTGAAAACACCAGGCATCATTTGGGGTAGGGAACACGAAAAGGATGCAATTGAGACATACAAGTATGCACTGGGCCTTACAACTGCATATACAGCACCCACTTTAATTAACATCTCCAGTGACATATATAAACCCCACACAAGCATCAGTATTCAACGGGCAGGCTTCCGAGTGTGCAGAGAGAAGCCCTACATTGGTGTAAGCGGTGATGCTTATGTACACTGCGTTTGCTGTGGAAAGGGGGTGGTTGAGGTAAAGTGCCCCTTGAAGTGGAATAGTGATTTGTCAGCTGATCACTGGCCAGCAGACAAGAGAGGACATCTGGACACTTTGTTGTCACTGAGGACCAACCACAGCTACTACACCCAGGTAATACAATAAATAACAACTCATAAGGAATTGTATTATCTGTGTTTTGTTAATTGCAGGTAAGTAGTTGGAGTCTATGGTGTACTTTTTCTTCCTCTTTTTTTTACAGGTGCAGATGCAGATGTTTGTGTGCAAAACAATCTATGCAGACTTCATCACCTGGACGCCAAAGCAAACCGTTATCTTCCGTGTCCAACAAGATGAAGATTTTCAGTGTCAGGCAGTGGACACCATTAGCCGTTTTTGGGCCAGGCACATCTACCCACAGCTGGCGGGAACCACAATCTCAGATACAGAGCTGGCGCTTCAGATATAAAACATTTTCCTTAGAGACTGCAAATACACTGTCTGTTATATCTTTATACTATGTAATACATGGCACACAAATATTATGAAACAATACAAATAATCACAAATTATGTATAACAATTTCAGGAGTCAACAGACAGTGTGTCAGACACAGAACAGGAGCTTCAGGTAAAACACAAAACCTAAACAATTATTTATAATTATAGTTCATTAACATTTGCGAGCATTTGTTGTTAGGTGGCTGTTAGGTTAATACTAGCTAAGACAATTCCTAATACATAGTTTATTTACATTTACAGAATAATTACGTGGTGTCAACTGTCATTCCTGGAAGGAGAGCAGAGCAGTAAGGTAGATTTAAAAAGCTGAAGGATAGTCATTGAAGAGTTGTTCTTTTGCTGCCATGGCCCAAACTAAGTGACTCAAAGAGAAAAGACAGCAGGACTGATTTGACCTATACATCCCCCTGTCTGTTTTTATTGAACACAATGCTACCTGACATGTTGACCAAGGCGGCACAGGTATGTACTATCTTGTCAATGGTGGCTACATCCCTGTTCTCCATCTCGTCCCACAGGGTCTTTACGAAGCAAAGAGGGAGCGGCCCATCCAGGATGTGGAATCTTCGCTTCAGCACACCGATCACCCGTTCTGTTCACCCATCAGTTGTTATATAAGTATAAAACTTCACATTTTACCATTGTTCTCAGTAATTGTTTGTTAAGTACTTTGTTTGCACTGTTATACAATTTGCTACAGTCCGTTAGTGCTGTTTTTCATATAACTTAATTTAGTAAAAGAGTTAATTTATTTTCCATCATATTGATATGTGCAATAGTTTACCAGTCTGTGGATAATGAATGTATACTTACCAATATGAATCCGAAATTTTGATTTCATTCTTGACTCTTCAACGTCTTTGCCTGGGAGTTGTTTCCTGCCGAGAGTGAAGGCTGGGGTTTCGAGACTGGCACCAAGTAAGGCAAACTCGTCTTTCAGAGTAAAACCCCGATCAGCCAAGAACTAAAACAAGTAATGCATAAAATGTAGGCCTTTTGCTTTTAATGTTTGCAGTCAAACAGTAAATAACAACACTTGTCCATAATGATTACCAAAAAAATGCATGTGATGAACTGTTGGTGTAGAATATGTGCACTTGATGTAAGATGAAACATTACCTGGTCCCCAGGATGGTAGTAGAGGGGTGAAATAAAGCCAGATTCCCTAACTATCTTGACATCTGATGCTCTTCCTCCCCAACCTTTGGACAAGAAGGTGATGTTTCCTGCAGGACTACACACTATGAAATATTTGACCGTAGTCCACTTCTTATAATTAGAGTATGATTTTGCCCTGTTGAAAAGAAGAAACAAAAACACGGTTAGATGAACAGGACTCATTTTCAAGTTTAAGATTTCAAACCTTTAATGGACCTTAATATTTGATATGATGCATGCAGTGGCTGGGTACAATGAGCATCCCTCTATCTGAGCATACATTTAAAAAACAAGACCTGTAAATTATCAAACTCATTCGTATTACTTATTCAGACCTGTGTACGAACACTGTCAAAGCTACCTAGCTAAACCATAAATATTGGCACCTTTACCTGGCTTTAAGGGCTTTTGGATGTTCAATTCTGATCTCGAAGCAATCTATAATTGATGTGAGGCGCGGAAAGTTGGCCTTCATCACTGGTGGTATGGTTTGGGTGATGCACTCCCTGTCAGGCCAGTGAATGAGGAAAGTGATTTTCGCATACAAAAGATTCAGCCAACGTTGGAATATGTGGCGGACGGTGGGTTCTGGTTTGTGTAGTATTTGGCTCAGCAAAGCAATCGATGGATTTTCGATGGAGCTTGAGCAAGCAAAGGAAGAGCTGGTCCTGGGTAGACAATCTAAAACCTTTTGGTGATGATTTGATGAACTGAACTAAATGTCGGTGAAGACAGTCAAAAACTGACCAGCTGAGCCCAGTCATGGCCCTGCATGCACTGTCATTTCCTTTAATAGCATGAACAGACAAACGCTCCTTAGACCAGTTCTGGAGTTCTTTTCTTGCCTCATCTCTTTCTCTTCTTGCTTCATCTCTTTCTCTCCTGAGATTGGCAACCTCTACTGTATGGCGATGGAAACCTGCTGCCTATGTAATACTGGCGTGTCACTCAGTTCATAATCATCAGAGCGCTGAGGAAGTGAATCCTCAGTGAAAGGGGCTTCAGGATAAGCTGTATCAACATCTTCAGGGGTTTCAGTAGGAGAAGCCTCTGTAGGTGGCATTATTCGCTGCCTTTTTGCTGGCAGGACCTCATGCTGAGAAACAGCATCTCTCCTTTGGTATCGCTTTAGCCTCTTTGAGCCTTCTGACGATGGTCGTTGTGGGAATATGGATGGAACATAATCTGGATGCTCGCCGTCATTCACATGGTATCTGTTACGTTCCCTGGTAGAGCTAGGGGTACCAAGGGAAGTAGCGACACGAAAGACAGCTGGACGAGAGAAAGAGGAGAGGAAACTCAACGCTCAAGGAGTTTAAGTGCGGTTTTAATAAGAACATAAGTAAGGCGGCTCACCAGCCGAATTACAACACAAGAATACAATAACCAGCACACAACTAGGCTGGGTCTCACACAGAGACACGCTGCACACATGCAGCAGCCAGACGAGAAGGAGAGGAAGAAGGGGCCTCACTGCCGCCCTCCTCCGGTCCTATATGGAAGTCCTGATTGTCGATTAGGATCACCTGGGGAGAGGCTGCACCTGGGGACAATCAGAGGGAGAGAGGAAAACACACACACACCACCACACACACACCACCACACACACACTACGGCACGTAACACTTCCCCCCATAAAACACACCTTATACTGCTCACCAGCAGCCAACACCGGAGCAACACATGGAATACATGGAACACACACACCACTCACTGAACACAGATCCGCATCGCTCTGAGCTAGGTCCACACCCACCGCTTCAGAGACGGAAACACCCACAGCACTGTCACAGACGGATGCAGAACTTAACTGCACCACACCACTCTGTCGCATCGCAACCGGGTGCCGGTCTTTTGGCTTTTCCAGAGCAGTTGCCACCTGCTCCTTCCGAGCTACACACTCTGCCTCTAGATGACCAGGATCAAGACAAAAGAAACACAATTTATTTTTCTTGGGTCCTGGAAGAGAAGCAGAATGAGCCTGTGTGGCACGCCTGTTACGAGCTTTCCGGAAACCAAAACGATGAGGAGAATCGCTCTGAGCCAAAAGCTCAAGCCCTTCCTCATCCGCCATAGTGGTGGCCTGCTTTCGCTTCCAAGCTGCACAGTCTGCTATCATATGACCTGGGTCAAGACAAAAAAAACAAGCTCTGTCTATCCTGGGACCTAACCATGGAACACTGGCACAGGGAACATCATTATTAGGAGCTCTCCGATAAGTGTCCCGCTGAGGAGGGTCCCGCTGAAACAAAACGCTCCTGTGTATCAGCGCACTCTCGTCTGCCAGAGTGGCAGCCTGCTGAAGGGTAGTCACTCTCTGCTCATTGAGGTAGACTACCGTACGCTCCGGTACACAGTTTTTGAACTCCTCTACCAGCATCAGCTCACATACTGAAGCGATGTCATCCGCTTTACATGCTCTACACCACCTGTCAAAGAGGACTTTCTTCTCCCTCGCGAAGTCCACGTATGTTTGGCCAGCAGCTTTCTTCATGCCGCGAAAACCCTGCCTGTAGGCCTCAGGCACCAGCTCATATGCCCTGAGAATAGCACCTTTCACCTTGTCATACTCCAAACTATCCTCGACAGAAAGAGAAGAGCAAGCCGCTTGAGCCTTGCCGACTAGCTTGCACTGTACGAGTATGGCCCACACGTCTTCTGGCCAGAGCAGAGCAGCAGCAATGCGCTCAAATGCACTAAAGAACATCTCCACTTCCGACTCCAGAAAGACAGGGACCAGCTGAATGTTGCTACCAGCATCAAAAGCAGCAGCAGAACCTGAAGGTGTAACGGCAGAATCACCCACCACAGCTGCTTGGAGCTCTAGCTGACGCATCCGGACAGCAGTGTCTGCCTCCAACTTCCTGATCTCCAGCTCCTGCCTGAGCTGAAACTCTCGCTCACACTCGCGCTCCTCCCTCTCACACTGGAGACGAGCCATACGCACTTTTACCCTGGCATCTAATTTAGACCCCATAGTAACGGCTACTTACAAATATTATTATTTATTTATTTACAAACTTCCCCAGATCCTGCCCACCAAACTTTACCTAACTATCTTCTGGAGCGTGCCGGGCTCGAGGCGACTTTAAAGGCAAACATCAGCGGCCAAAACCCTGAATCGCCTGCCCCCAACAGGGAATGAATCCCCACCCAGGATTACCCCGAAAATAAAAAAGGCAAAATAAAAAATGAGTGCCTGAAGGAAGGACTGATTCAGTCCAGCTAGACACTCCCCTGTCTAAACTGAGGAAGCTGTTCAACAGGAAGACACTTCACAGCCACTCTTACACCTATATACACTACTGCTCACCACCACACACAATATCAACACTAACCAACAACCAAATACTCACTCTTTGTCTCAAAGATTGGACGAGCCCCCATGTTACGTTCCCTGGTAGAGCTAGGGGTACCAAGGGAAGTAGCGACACGAAAGACAGCTGGACGAGAGAAAGAGGAGAGGAAACTCAACGCTCAAGGAGTTTAAGTGCGGTTTTAATAAGAACATAAGTAAGGCGGCTCACCAGCCGAATTACAACACAAGAATACAATAACCAGCACACAACTAGGCTGGGTCTCACACAGAGACACGCTGCACACATGCAGCAGCCAGACGAGAAGGAGAGGAAGAAGGGGCCTCACTGCCACCCTCCTCCGGTCCTATATGGAAGTCCTGATTGTCGATTAGGATCACCTGGGGAGAGGCTGCACCTGGGGACAATCAGAGGGAGAGAGGAAAACACACACACACCACCACACACACACCACCACACACACACTACGGCACGTAACAGTATCCTTAAACCATGAAGGTAGGTGTTAGCCAAATACAGAGACAGACTTGACAGTTTTTTGGTTAAGTTCACTGCACCTTTAAAATATGTAGATCATAAAATAATTACCATAATGACTGTTTTGATAATAACCCGCCCCCCCCCATTTCGCTCAATATTCACCAATTTTAACTTTTACATGAATTGATAAGTTTGCTTCAGTCTGAGCCAAATGAGCTGTTCTCTAATGTCACCCTGTGTGTACAGGCAGCAGGCTGATTTCCTTGGTTTGTCCGTTTTTTATATTTCAATGCAGCATCTACTTCCACTTCTTAAACTTTTAACATTACATCTATTTACTTCAACGATTGATATTAGCCTCGTTAGCATCATCATTTACTTGTGATGAAGTGTTTACCACAGACGTACACGTATTGACTGGCCGGGTCCCATTGATTGTGATTTTCGTCCTCTCTGTGAATAGCCTGAAGCCACAGAGCTCTTCTTTTACTGTCCCTTTTTCTTAGAGGAAGTACAGAAAAACGTAACTCCGGGTTTTTTTTATGTTTGAGGTGCAATACACGACACAGCAGCTTTTTGGCATCATAAAACAATTATTTTCCGCCTCACTCGTGAGAGTAATAGCTGGCGAAATAACAGCCCTGCCTGCTGCTTTTAATTTAACCAGCTTTTAATGTAATAGTTTCAGGGCTCTCAAGTTTTGAACAGAGTTCAGAGTGAGATTTTGGCAGCGGTGGGGCTTTGGGTGGGGACGGTGGTCTTATCTGATAAATGACACATAAATTCATACAAATAAAAACATATCTATTTCATTCTTAGTGAAGGTGTGTGTGTGTGTGTGTGTGTGTGTGTGTGTGTGTGTGTGTGTGTGTGTGTGTGTGTGTGTGTGTGTGTGTGTGTGTGTGTGTGTGTGTGTGTGTGTTTTGTTGTAGGTGGCAACCCTCTCCGCGTCGGCATTAGAGTGAGGGAGCACTAGAACAAGTTGAGCTATTTTAGTGAGCCTCCCAAACTGGCTCAAACCGGTCACCTTTAAAAAAAGGAACCAAGAGACTCTATTACTCAAATGCTTTGCTTTTGATTTCAATTGATTATGTGTATGTCATGTGGTGCCAAATATTTCTTACCTTGCACTTGATTGAGGACATACTCCACCAAAACTCCTCAACATTAAAGGTGGTGGGATCTTGGGGCATGGGGATATCCATCAGCTGATATTCCAGGAACTCCTCACACACACCAGTGTGAGAAAAAGTTTTTAGAGAGTACTTGTCCATGGACAAGTGAGTTTGGAAATGTACTTGTCCGAATACATTTTTCATTGGGGCCACTGGAATCTTCTTCTTCGTCATCGTATTTTACATTTTCCCACGGTTTTTATGACACCGCTAACGTACGTGAGCGGTAAGATTTTACCGCATCACGCATAGGGTTGGATTTTAACGATTCCGGTTCTGCTTTTCGATTCCGGTTATTTTTGGTTCCGGTTCTTTGAGAGGGTAAAAATAAGTCCCATGACAAACTGGGAGAAAAATATATTTATGAAAACATTAAGTCAAATCTGTATTCCTATTTACAAATCACATACTGTTTAATTTCTTACGGTTTTTGAATACAATTATATAAAAATAATCTCTGCATTGTTTAGTTAGTTCTAAGTGGTGCAGTTTGAGAATGTACAATTGGCCCAGTGTCCTCTGATGTTACACTGCCTGTGAGACAGAGTCCAACCACACATGTCCAACACATAGGACATAACCTAATAATAATGATAATAATAATAATAATAATACATTATATGTATAGCCTATAGGCCTAGCGCTTTTCTACAAAGCAAAGACGCTTGCACGCTTACACACGTCCTGCAATACACATGCTGCAGCTGCTCACTGTTTGTAAAAGTAAAGAAATAGTATTTTCATTTCAATAATGTACTTTCTATACCCTGCTTCATAAACAATACTGACATCCTGCTCCTCCGAGTCTGGGGGTCCGGGGATGTGAGGACAGCGCGAGGACAGACAGGGAGGCTGCTTCACTTCATAAAGGAAATGGTGGTTAATATTAACAACACAGGAGTTAAAACGCTTAATAACCTTCATTACGTGTTCGAGAAAGAACATAAGAAAGTTTGACAAAGATGAAGCTGTTAAACGGGCAGCGGATCCGCTGTGTGTAGAGAGAGAGAGAGACGCTGAGCCGCACCGAGCAGCGATCAGCTGATACGGAGCATAGAGAGAGAGAGCTGCAGTCCGCGGGGCTCGGCCTCGCCTCCTGTCCTCACAACTCTTATTAATCCCGGTACCGGAACAATTGTTATTTGTTCCTACTCGGAACCGAGTGTTGCTTCCCAAGCCTGCCACTGTGCTACACTTCCCGCCCCGCTCCGCCCCCGTCTAACTGTACAGAAAGCGGCGAGATGCGGCCCATGGAAAGGTAGTAGTTCCTGAAATCTAGAAAGAGAACCATGTGTAAAGAACTGATTAATGTATTCAATCAAAGTATTGAAATCCTGGGAAATGTTGAAACCCTTACCTGTCTATAAAGTATAGGGCAGAATGTCTAAATCCTACCCGGATACAGCCATGTTATTTTCTAATTGGCTGTTCGACAGCTTACATTCTTTTGATTGGTTGATGCGTGGCTACAGTGATTCTGTACTAGTTTGTTTACAAAATTGCGGCGCAACTTGGTGGGCGGTACCCTGGAAAGAAATCTCTGCGTGAGAAATACAAGGTGTGGCGTGTGAGCGTGTGAATGGAGTGGAATGCGTGTGTCTCACGCCAAATGCGTGAGACTTGAGAGCCCTGCAGTTTGCCTGTCTGGCCATTGTAATCGGGCTCTTTGAAGATCCAAAAATCTCCGGTTTTCTTACATTTCTGATCGGATTGGCAAAAACTTCAGAATTTGTATTGACCGCCGTTCAACTGACAGCCCGGAAGTGACGCATTTGTTACTCTCATCTATAGAAGCAGTGCTTCGAAGCTTGCTTCAAATCACGTGACATATGACGTCAGAAGCAGCAACTGATTCAAATCACGTGACATGTGACGTCCGAAGCAGAAACTGCTTCATTTCCTGAATGAATCACTTGACTGGTTCGCGGTCCAATCACGCGATTCAATGCACTGCCTCGTCTCTATTCTGACAGGTGACAGGTTGAAACAGTTTAGAATTTGAGCGCTTCAACACTTTATAACCGCTCTAAACAATGCGCAATGTGTGGGTTGTTGTCGTAGTTTGCCTTGTTGCTGTTGAGTTTTTGTTGGTATTGCATTTGAATTGGATCATTATAGAGCAAGCCAGGAAGAAAGAGGTCGTTCTGGCTTGGGAAACACTTCGAAATGTGGAGAAGATGTGAACAAAAAGACAATTATAAGTAATATAAAAACAGTTCAATATTTTGAGGAATAGATAGCCCAGTGGATAGGTCTGGCGGCCTGTATGCTGTGATGTCCTCCGCGCAGCTGGTTCAAAGCCCGGAATGGTTTAATTTGTAATCATTGCTTTTCAACTTTAATAACTGATAAAAGGCACTCTCCTCCCAACATTTTTTCCAGCACTCTCTAGTCTCTTCTCAATAACCCAATACACACAATTATCAATCCTTAATTGCAAATAGAACATGATATGCATCGAATATTTTTCAAGGCAAAAATACGTTAACCCCACTGCAGCATTGCACTTCGCCAGGAGAGGTCGCTGTAACTGAAGTTTCGAGAAATTAACCTATTTCCGACACAATTGTCCAAGTGGTTCGATGCTTCATTCAAAGCTTCATTTTGCCATCACTATACTTAACCCCAAATAAAAGAACCCAATAAAAATAGTTGTTAAATAATAGTGAAGTCACATTGTAATAACAATAACTCATCTCTCGAGAGTTTTATTTTTCAGCTTTGCCAAAAGCCACTGTGTCAAGTGTCCTTCTTGGGTTGCCCTCCGGAGACTATCTCGCACATGCGCAGTACAGATTGGGCAGTGATAGCTCATGGATGTATAATAAGAACTGACAGCTACGATTACATTCATTTCTATAAAAGCCGGCCAAAAAGTTTCAGGAAGACTGATCATCTGTACAAAAGTTATACTACGTCATGCCATGTTAAATGTGATGGATTGAAAAATCAGACACCATTTCTGGCTATATTACGTACATCCAGAGTCATATAATAGAACTATTATAATATAATATAATAGAACATAATATAACTATTATATGGCTCTGCGTACATCCATGTAAATAATTCATTACCCAGCATGCATGATGTCAACTTCACATAAGAGAAAAAAATGCCTATAAGCCTATTATTTTTGCCTAACTGTCACCGAGGCCTATCACAGAGTATGAAAATTACAATTGTGTCATTTTTTATAAACTATATATAAAGAGCATAATGTGTTGCAATAACGTCTCTCACCATATGCTTCAGCTGAGAACGGAATGCGCTCGTTGAATTTCGAAACAGCGGGGAGCGTTCTCATGGCGTCTATTATCAACGCTATGGGAGGTCTATGAAGGTATATGGGATGCCCTGCCCGTTGAAAACTGACGCTAAATGGGTACCCTGTGCGTAATGGTGTGACGGGGAGGGGCCCTGACCGTCCGTCAATATGTGACTAGTTGGGAGTGAGAACGTGTTGGTGGAGAAGTCCGGTTTTGTCCGGTGCCTTGCTCAAGGGCACCACGGCAGGGCAGGAGGTGAACTGAGACCTTTCCAAGTAGAAGTCCACACTCCAATGGTCTGGTCGGGGACTTGAACCTGGGACCCTACGGCTCACAGTCCAAGCCCCTACTGACTGCCATAGATTTAGTCCCTAATTTTGCTCTCAAAGTGCACCAGATTGATGCATTTAACTTCAACATTTAAAAAACAATCTTTCTGGGGGAGCTTGCCCCCGGACCCCCCTAGAGGTGAGGTCCACCACCTGCCCACACCCTCTGTTAAATTGTCTCACCCACATTGAGGATGATTCCTACGCCCCAGTTTTATTCCATGTGTCAAGTCAGGCAAATTGGGTCCAAATGTTATTGCAACAATGATCTGTTAACATTAACATCACTAAATATATGTTGTAACTATTTTTCTCTAGGCAACTCAAGGGCTCAGGTAATGTGATTACTATATGAATAATTGTCCAAAATAACATTAAATGCATAGGGTTTTTTGTTAAGTAACATACTTTTGTCACCGGCCGGCCGATACATGCCGCGCATTAAGTGGGCCTGTCTGTCAATTAATCCCTGGGCCTACCACACAGACCTGCTGCACCACCACACCCCTTCCCGCTGCCTCCGCTCATCAGAAGCCAACCTCCTATCCATCCCCACCCACATCAATCACCGGACCTGGGGGGACAGAGCCTTCTCTGTCGCTGCCCCCTCCCTCTGGAACTCACTCCCACAACCCATCAGAGACTGCACTGACCTCACCACCTTCAAAGAACTCACAAAAACTCACCTCTTCAATCTGGCTTTTAATGTGTGATTGTTTTTGTATTATTTGACTTTAACTTTAACTATATATTTATGTGTTGTTCCTTTCTTTTCTTTTCTCTTCACTATATCTGTAAAGCGTCTTTGAGCACCTGTAAAAGCGCTAACAAATTAAATCTATTATTATTATTATTATTTACATGTGTGAACACGTGCACACTCAGCAAGTGGCCATTCATACACAAGCATCTCTCTAATGAAATTATTTCTAGAGTGATGGCTCTGCTTGCTAAGTGTTTGTTATTCTGAGGGCTCTGCTGCCCCACAGAAAGAACTTCAATGCGAGACGAGTAAGGCCCTCAACATCTGTGACCTGCTCCGTTCCCCAAACATCCGCTGGATCTCCCTCACGCTGTGGCTGGTCTGGTGAGTCCCTGCTGACCCCCACATTCAGTACAGTGACCCTGCATGCACAAATACACACACAGACATATACTGAACACACGCTGTTCCAAACGCACATACGCACACTGTTCAGGCCCAATGACAGTCCACTGAACTAACAACAAATAATGACCTGTCAGGTGCTGTGAAGCCTGCAACTCAGATCAAAATCAGGTTTCATAACTGCACAGTATGCCTGTATTAATCCTGTGCTCACTTCCTTACTGAAAACCAATGCAGTTCGATTTAGAAACAGTTTAACTTAGTCTGACGGGAAATAAGTCGTCACCTCCATATCCTTCATCATAGCAGGTTGATAAGTTAAAAGCTGCATGGACATTCTTTCTAAAATAAATACTTTCTAATCCAAATAAGAATCATGAACTAACATTTCAGTTGTTGTATCAGTCATCACCATAGACTGCATCACACCTTGGATTAAACTCAAACCTACAATAACAATAGATTGTTGATCAGTAGGGGGAAGCAGAAACAAGCAGCAACCAACAATGTCATGTAGCGGTTACTGTATGTACCGACATAAGCATTCAGGATGAATGTTTTAGTTCAGGTTTTCTGTAGTAATCCCGTCTGTCCAAATATGAATGTCACTTAACTCTTCTGCAACTTTTAACTCATCACCAATCTATAAACGTATTACAATGGCTTACAAGGGCCATTGTAATTACGTTTGAAAAATAAATCAAAGCTGGGAATAGGTTGGTAATATTTAGTGGCCCCAATTTGCTGTGGTACATTTGCGAAAGACTAGATGAGAGTTTCTAGAAAACAACAATAATATGAGTTTAATTTGTTTTCTGACTACGCTGTTGTGTTATGCCTGAGATCTACTAACTAAAAACATATTCTAAATTGATATTAATGTTTAAAATGTATCCCCACAGGAACACCTTGACCATAGCTTACTTTGCTCTTTCCCTAAACACGGCAAACCTTCATGGTAGCGCTTACTTCAACTGTTTCGTGTCGGCTTTGTTTGAGATACCAGCCTACACTTTGTCTTGGGTAATGTTTCGCTGGTGGTCCAGACGACTGAGTCTCTCATCAACCCTCTTCATGGGAGGAGTGTTTCTACTCTTCGTACAGCTCATGCCAGCAAGTATGCACCTTCGAGGAAGCATTTTCACAGTAGATTAATAAAGCTTTGTGCCTTTTGTCATTTGTTTGTCTATGTAGGATCACTCATTATATAGTATTTTTAGATGTAAAATGTGTCTGATTTCTCAATTGCAAGCAAACATAATTGCGGATAATTGAATTTGCATATTATATAACTCAACTTACATGTAACCTCTGAATGCTTTACCCGCTCTAGACCTGGTTTATCTCTCCATAACACTGGAGATGATGGGGAAGTGTGCGGTGACGACAGCATTTACTATTGTGTACGCATACACAGCTGAACTCTACCCAACAGTGTTGAGGAATACGGCCTTGGGGGCCTGCTCCATGGCCTCCAGAATAGGCAGCATCATTGCCCCATACTTCATTTACTTAAGTAAGGATGCTCTCACCTCTGCCTTATTTTACACTTCTTACATTCTCCCAAGCATATCATTATTTGGATGCACAAAGCTGTTTCTTACCCAACTGACCTCTTGTTAGAACAAGCTGGTGCCTCCACTGAAACAAAACAGAACAAAAGTCACAAGAACAAAGAATCTAAAAACAGGCTTGATTAGCAACCACATCGGATAGACTAACTCTTTCACTTCAAATTTAGAGGCTTCTATTTAAAGATGTATTGGATTTGATTTAAAGTACTGATGCAGCCAGATCAAATCCTTACAGTCTCTATACCTTTTGTCTTTTTGTTGTTTTTAATTGCTGTGGCCATGGTTGTTTTTCACTGTCTCCTCCTTTGATGTGCTGCCACAGGAAGCTATTCCGTTTCACTGCCTTACATCCTGATGGGAAGCATTACAGTTGCGTCGGGGTTGCTGAGCCTCCTGCTGCCCGAGAGCTATGGAATGCCTCTGCCTGACACCATCAGTCACATGCAACACTTCCCCGGGTAAAACTGCACCTTCCTGTCACCAAATCTCCCAGAAATCATTGATATTATTTATTAAACATCATTTGTATTTTAATTACAATTAACATAAACATTTACTGGATTTGGTTTTCCAATTTTCTTTTTTTAAAAGCAAATATGTACTTGGCTCAAAACTCATTTGTCTACTGGCATTACAAGTAAATCAAAAGAAAGAAACTATAGGTTACTTACGTAACCCCAGTCTCATAGTAACATCAAGTGAGATGTCTCACTATGGGATGCGCCTCATCGCGGAGCAAACAGAAGCATCAATCTCATTACGCCAATCCTGATTGGCTGGTGATCTTGACGTCAGCGTCAGGGGAAATCACCCCCTATAAGTAGCTTGCGCAACAACGCATGCGTCATTCAAAATAAGCACCTCTTCTCGCTTCACCATAGCAAGGAGGGCCGTCTGGTGAGACATCTCACTTCATGTTACTCTGAGACTGGGGTTACGTAAGTAACCTATAGTTCTCATTCATAACACTTCGTTCGATGTCTCACTATGGGATATTGTAGCTCCCGTATTGCCAGATGAGCTTATCTCGAAAATCGCCAACCGATCAGAATTTTAACAGGTAGGACTCCGACTCAACCAGGTGCCCAGCACTGCTTGAGTCAACCTGGGAGTAGAACGCCCAGACTGTTAAAAGACTTTCAATGTCTTGAAAGGGAGACATCCTGAACAGAGCCCAGGATGCCGCCAGACCCTGAGTCAAGAGAAAACTCACGAACCCGAGGGTGCCTGCGAGCTCTGACTTGTACGGGCCCCACAGCAATTGCCTCCACAATCCAGTGGGAGAGCCGTTGCTTAGTAACAGGCTTACCCTTGTGAGGGTTAGCCCAGGACACGAAGAGTTGGTCATTAAGACGAAGCTCTTTTGATCTGTCCATATATGTGTGTAAAGCCCGGACTGGACACAACAGATCCTGCTGCTGCTCCCTGGAGGAAACCAGCGGCGGAGGAAATGCCTCAATGTCAATTGGGGTACACGAACCAACCACCTTTGGTGTAAAGGCAGGGTTGGGCTTCAAAAACTCTCTCGTTTGCCCTGGGGCGAACTGAGTGCATGAGGGATGTACAGACAGTGCATGAATATCGCTGACCCGCTTGGCGGATGCCAGGGCCAGTAACAGCACTGTCTTGAGTGACAGATGTTTCATGTCAGCTCCTGACAGTGAGGAGCCTGCGCGCTCCCTTCATAAAACGGCAAACCAAAGGATGTTGGCTAGCCGTCTTACCCTCAAAGCCCACATGGCATGCAGCAATAGCAGCCAGGTACACCTTGATCGTGGAGAAAGCTCTGTGTTTATCGATCAAGTCCTGTAGAAATGATAAAATCACCCCGACAGGACATTGAAAAGAGATGTGTCCTTCTTGAAGGCACCACTCCTCAAACACCCTCCACTTACAGTCGTAAAGAGACCTGGTGGAGGAAGCTCTCGCACTCTGAATAGTGTTTATCACCTTCTAAGGGAGTCCCACTGTATTCAGATTGTACCACTCACGGGTCAGGCCCATAGTGGGTGAAGGATCGCCCCCCCCCCCCCCCCCCCGCCTGAGACAATCTGTCCCTGCGTGGTGGGGGCTGCCATGGCTGCCCGCACAACAGTTGATATATCTCCGCCAGCCCGTACGTTGCGGGCTAGGGCGGAAACATCAGAGTAAGTGTGTGGCGTTGCTCCTTCACTCTGGCCAGAGTTGGGGGTAACAGAGCCAGGGGTGGGAACGCGTACAGAGGACCCGGAGGTCAATCGTGTACGAGTGCGTCCCCGCCTAACAGTGCGTTTAAATCGTGCATTAAAGAGAACAGCTGTCATTGAGCATTTTTTCTTTATGCGAACAGATTTAACGCGGCTCCGCCGTAACGCACCCACAGCGGACTCACGATCCTTGGATGTGGAGTCCAGTCTGCATAGAGTGGTGCACCTCTGGACAGTAGTTCTGTCCAGAGGTGCACTGGACAGTAGTTCTGTCCAGAGGTGCACCACTCTCGGTACCTGTGTCGCTCTCAGTGAGAGGAGACGTCTGCCGCTCCAAGGGATCAGTTTGTGTGCCAGTGTGTGTGACTGGAGACAACGCAACCTCCCTTGGCGGTTCATACACGATATTGTGTTGTCTGTCCTCACGAGGACATGGTGTCCTCTGAGAGAAGGCAGGAAGCGTTTTAGGGTGGGGAACACCGCTAAAAGCTCTGGGTAATTTACGTGTGCCCGCTGGAGGTCTCTGCTCTAGAGGCCTCTCACCGGGCGACCCTCGTAAATACCCTATCAGCCTGTCTGACATGCGTCCGTGGTGACCACCTTCCGTGAAAGGACAGCACCCGTAGGCGCGTCCCACACTAGAAAAGTCGGGTGTAGTGCCACTACGCATTACATAATAACCAATAATTTAGTTTTATTATGAGACCCATGTTGAGTGGGTGCTTTACGAGGACATTTATCTGCGTAATCTGACTCTGCTCGGCGGGCATTATAGATAAAACCCTTCTTTCTAGGAGAGAGAGAGCCTCTCTCTCCAGAATATGGGTTGACTCTCTCTGGGCTTGTGAGAACAGATAAAGTATAACTGTTTTGAGAAGCCCAGGTAGATGTCGTGAGTATCTCCTGCTGTATGCTCCTTGGAGCCAGCTGAGATGTCACACTTACGGCTCCAGCCGGCACTGCGCATGTGTGTGCCGGTGGTGCCTTTACAGCTCCAGCTGGCACAGCGCATGCGTGTGACGGTGGAGCCCTTACGACCCCAGCCGGCACTGCGCATGCGCGTGACGGTGGTGCCCTTAAAGCCTAGGCGGTGGTGCCTTCACAGACCCGTCAATAATCCGCCTTTTGAGAGATGCCGTAGCTGCTCTCAAAAGGGGAAGAATTGGCGGGCTGTTTATTGGTTTTATTGATTTTCTTTTCATTTTTTTGAGCTGCGCCCTCGGCCTGAAGCCTGGATGCGTCAGCGGCAAATGTTTTATGACAGAGGAATCAATCAGCATGTGACATGTGTCTGTGCGGACTTGAGGATGGTGTTTAGGCATCTCTCGAGGCGGCGGGAACACAGTCACGGAGGGGGGAAGGAGGGGCTGTCACGCCGCTCGCTTCTTCTTCCTCGACTGCTGGCAGAAATTCTGGGTTGGCTGAGCCTGAGCTGCAGCCGGACCCGGAGATTTTCTCGGCCAACTTGCCCTTGTCTCCAGCCTGGGCTGGGGACTCGGGGTGGGCTGCGACCTCTGCTTGACCGGTGCTTTGAACCGGGCAGAGTTCGCTTGGGTGAAGGACTGCTGCTGCGAGGGCAGCGGCTGGACCCTTCGAGGGAGGCAGAGGTGGAGTGCCTCGTCCTCCTTCTTCTTCCTCTCGCACCTCCTTTGCATGGAAGCGAGAGCGGAGCCGAAAATTCCCTCGGGAACGATGGGCATATCCAGGACATCTTCCCTTTCTCGGTCCGGGAGGTTGGTGAGGTTGAGCCATCTCGCTCTTTCCTGCACCACCATGATCCCCATGACCTTGCCCGTGGCCTGGACGGCGCAGCGCTGGACACGGAGGCAAATGTCCGTGACCGCTGCCATCTCGTCCAGAGTGGCTGCTCCCGGGCTACCCAACAGGTCCTTGCAGAGCTCCGCTTGGTAGGCAGTTAGCAGCGAGGACACGTTCAGGGCCCTGGCGAACAGCGCTGCAGCTTTATAGGACTTTTCAGGACCGGGAGGAGTTGCCTCCCTTTGCCCGCTGTTTGGGGAAGATGCTTCCCCTCGTAGCGGGACCTGGAGGCAGGGTGGGAATGTCACGACGGCCACGACGGCCGTGGCCTTTGGCCGTGATGCCCTGTGAAAAAAAATGCAATTCACGGCCAAAGTGGCCTTTTGTGCCCCTGTCAAAAATTCCAGTGTAAATAACGCCAGTGAAGTTAGACTAGTGCGCGCAGTAGTATAGTCCCCGTGCCTGTGGATCAGAGCGATTGCTCTGCTGTGATTGTTCCGTCAGACATGCCGTGTAAACAACGCGAGTGAAGTCATATTAGTGCGCGCAGTCCCGCTGTTATTGTTCCGTCAGACATGCCTGTCGGTGCCCGACAGCCTCCTCCTCAGCCGCGGGAGCAAGAGAAGCACAGGTAAGCAAGCGGACCAAGCTGTTTTGATATGATGTGGTAGTATTTGAAAGGACTTAACATTTACGTGTTTATAGAAAGTACTATTGATAGGTAATTACCATTGTATTAGCCTATTTAAAGTCGACTCGTTAGTACATTTTGTCATGAAAACTAGCGATAGCTAGCTAGCTAGTTTGGATAGTGCTAACATCTTCCCTTCAAGGGGTCTACATCTAGTGTTGCTTCTACAAGCTAGCAGATAGCTGTCACCTTTGAATCTAGTATTTTTCTTGCTAAGCGGTTTTGATATAATACATGACTGACTTATGTGGTTTATGGCTGAACTTAACGTATACGTTTAAGAAACACTATTGCTATTCATTCAGCCATTTGTAAAACGACTGGCGTTGACGTTAGTGCTACACTTTTCCGTCATGTTGATTGACTAGCGATAGCTGGTGAGCTATCATCACTAGTTAGGAGGATACGTCTCTCTTTGAAGGAATTGTCGGGGTTACTTTTGGAATCCTTCTCATATGATTTTCTGGGCTTTTTGAACTAAAATTCTGACATTTCTGTGAGATGATGCATAATGTTTCAGTTTATCCTATAGTTAAGTTGTGGGTTTTTGCTGGCATCATGTGGGTGATTCAAACTCTGAAATAGCAGCTTGATTCACACTTGATCAAATGTAAAACAGCGCTGATGTAATCCAAGTATTTAGAATACGGTAATTAGATGGAGTAACGGAATATGTTACAAATGACATTTTAGAGCATGTATTCTGTATTCTGTAACTCCTGCTTAATACATCATTAATGTTTCTTGGTGAATGAGAATGTCACGGTATTAATCTGAAAGGTAAAACCAGCGTAATTTAACCAAACGGCCTTTGTGCCCTGTCATGTGGCCTTTGTGCCCTTGAAAAAAATGTGAACGGGAAGGCCAAATGGCCTTGCCCCTAAAATGACGAAATTCCAAGCCTGCCTGGAGGTCTCCTTGGCCATTTCAGGCCACGGAACGTTGAGTCTGACCGCAGCACGTTTGCACACGGCCTGCAGGTCCATGCTCAGACTGGGTGAAGCTGGTGTGCTGTCGCCCGGGAGAGCAGCCCTCGCTCCAGGCTTTGCAGCCTGGGCCGATGACATGAAGGTGTCCTCTTCTTGGTCATCCGACTCGGACAGGAGGAACGCCAGGGCGTCCTCTTCTTCGTCCTCCTCATAGTCCAACTCGAGGACATCCTCCGCGGGTGAGACCATGGTGAGGTCCAACCGGGAGCCCCAGCTTGTGTCTTGTCGTCACCGGGTCCCGGCCTGTCAGGGCGCGAGATCCCGGTTCTGAGGCCTTATGTGTAACCAGATGAAGGCAAACAACACACTATAGCAAAGCCAGCTTAACATGAATAATCATTTTATGAAATACGCTTCTTTATTTTCTGACAGTCTGATGAGAAGATCAATACCAGAAGGCAAATGTATTTCCAAATAATATAGATATTATAGTTATAATTATATTGCTCAGACTTAGCAAATTAGTCTTATTAAAATGGACATTCAGATTGATTTAAAGGGATAGTGGAAATTGAACCCCAAATAGTTTCGTTTGAACTTATATACAAGCATAATTACGTACCAAAACAATCACACCTGATTAAAAAAATATAATAATTGCCTTACGCATGTTAGAAGCACTTTATTGCAGCTTCCCCGAACTTTTTTAGAAACGAAATGATCGAGTCAGCCAAACCGGAAGTGAGGAAAACTCAGGAAGACGAAACAATAACAAACCATGGCGTCTATGCAGAATGAACGTGGAAGGGCAAATATACCAGACAAAGAAGAAGGATTGTACGAGGTATCCAGTGATGATAGCAAGTCAGAAACATCCTCTCGGCTTTCCTGCGAAAAATTTTGTTTTAGGAACTGAATCTGAATCCGGTTCAGTAAGCGACGATGGTGAGAATATTGAGCCAGACGATGGACCATTACGTCCTTATTTGTTCGAGCCCGAGGTGATGGAGTTAGTTCACGGCATGGGCAATGGCGAGGATGACCAGGAGCCAGGTGATGCACCCCTACGCACAAATAATCTTGACTGGTAGGTCCCTAAGCATAGCTCACGCTAGGCGCTATATTATATATTGCAAAAGTTGGCATGCATGCACTGTAGGCCTATGGCTATGCCCGAGGATGACTGCATGTAGGGTACATTTCATAACATACCAGGGTCAGGTTCACATAAATTATCTTGTCACATTTATTATTGTATATGTAACAGCCTTATGGGCATTAATTACATGAATACATTTAAATGAATTGTATACTAGCATGATATACAGCTAGAGCCAATCGGTCTTTTGACGTAGTATGGTCCTAATCCTAGGCTAGCCAGGCTGCCTGTCAAGTGTAGGCTGTACTCACAGTACTGTTAGTCTATCATGTCTATATGATATGAATGTACACATTCGACACTGTGTACCGGATTATCGGATGACGAGGCCTCCGGTCGCCTAATCGACAGGCAATAAATGGCGTTGTACACAATGGTACAGGCTAATGATGCATTAAATCAGCCAGAAAACATAATAAAATACTCGTGCCTCGTCCAATGTTTGTGCCCGTCTTCCTTTGTTTTCGTCATCACCCGAAGTATTTCGTTTCATTGAGAGGGCATGGTCGGGAGCAGTAAAATTGAAAATAAAATGAAACTAGGCGCATGAAATAAAAAAAAATGGTTTATTATGCTTATGTTTAATAAAAATACATAAGTTAAACCCAAAATTCGCGGATTTCCACTATCCCTTTAAATAAACAAACATCTTGGCAGTGATTGTGTTTTTTTTAATGATATTTTTAACTTTGTGTCACATTGTCATTAAGTGTCTGTCAGTGATTAACAGTGCTTGACTTAACTGCACGTATACAGTTTAATTAGAAACTAAATTGCATCTCTAGCCAGTCACACTGACTTAACACATTACATTAAACGTGTGTGGTGGTGTTCGGATCAGGGGGTCACAGGTTCACCCCAAATTTCTCCTGTGGGGATTGCCCACAGTATTGAGTATGTAAGTCGCTTTGGATAAAAGCGTCTAACAAGTGACATGTAATGTAGTACCTGATATTGAAGACAAATTGACTCACTCAGCTTAACAAAAAAGGAGCAAGGCAGCTTCCTATTCTGGAAACAGTAATGCAAACGCCTGTCACTGTGTTCCTGAGCACTGTTGGGTAAAGCTCTGCAGTGTAGGCGATAACATATATCGTTGGTGATAACAAGTTTACCCATCTCCAGAGCGACAGCCAGCTCTGATAAAGCTGAAACGCAAGAAATTGATTAACAACAGAATAGAATGAAAACAATACCTGCCCCTAAATTATCTACTCTGTTAATTATGAACTGCATTATGTTGGCCCAGGTTTTTACAAGAATAATGCATTGAATACAACATATTATATCTCTGTATCCAGCACAATTCTGACAATGTTATATTAGTGCATTGCTGAATCCGTGGAGTACTCTAACGGTACGTACGTCCACACAGCAGCTTTTAGAAAATCTTGGAGCTGGGCGTGTCTGACAGCTTGGGGATTTTTTGCGAGCAATGTGACCAACAACCAATCACATGAATCTCCCGCCCCCGACATACAAAGCAAAAAACCCCGGGGATTTTATGCGAGCAATATATAAACTCCCCAAACAGGCGAAAACCTACCAGTTTCACCCGCTATCTCTGCCACCTCCCTCCATGCCTGGTTCCTCCGGTTTGTATCCCGTTAATAGTTCTGGTCGTAAAGAACCGGGTGATTTGCTACCGTAATTTCTCGTTTGGAATATGAGGAAATGAACTGGGGTCTGGTTCTCCCAGCTTACACGCGGTTTGATTGGCTAGCGCTTCTACTGTCAGATTTGAATAAACGTGTTTGATTGGCTGACGCTTCCAGCTCAGCTTCAAAAGTTGAACATTGCTCAACTTTTGAATCCTGGAAATCCTGGAAATCTTCGCTCCCCCACAATGCAGTTCGGCGAAAAGCGAGGCAAAGTGACGTCATCCCCATTCAAAGTCAATGGGCAGAGAAGCGGTGGAAGATTCGTCTAAAGCTGCTGTGTGGACGTACCGTAACGGCCCCTACACACGGCGGCGTGCGTTGCCGCTTGGCGGTGGGCGTGTCTTGAGCTTGGGGAGTCAACGCGAGCAACACGACCAACAACCAATCAGATGAATGTCCCGCCCCGGACATACAAAGCAAAGCATTCATGCTACATCCATGCTGGCTAAATATACTGTCTATGCTTGTTAGCTGTCCATTCAAACGAAGTACACTGGATATAAACTCCCCAAACAAGCGAAAACCTACCAGTTTCACCCACTGTCTCTGCCACCTCCCCCCATGCCTGGCTCCTCCGGTTTGTATCCCTGTATGTAAAGAGGGACTGGTCATAGAGTACCGGGTGATTCCCTACCGCCACGATCATTTTCTCCTCCATTTTTTGACATATGGGAAATAACTGCGGTCTGGCTCTCCCAACATACACGCGGTTTGATTGGCTAGTGCTTTTACTGTCAGATTTTCATACGAGGGATTTGATTGGCTGATGCCTCCGTCGAGGAGGCAAAAGTAGAACATTGCTCTACTTTAGCAGCGAGCACCGCTACGCTTTGTTCCCACAATGCAGTTCGGCGAATCGTGACGTCACCCCATTCAAAGTGAATGGGCAGAAGCGTTGAAGCGGCAACGCACGCCGCCGTGTGTAGGGGCCGTAAGACTGAAAGCATTTGCTTGGAAGCATTGCAGTACCATGATGCACCACATCATGACACTGCTTACTTTGAGGCACCAGTTGAATACGATACAGTGACACTCCAAGGAATAAGATAAAGATGACAGAGTCGGCGTGGGAAGTATTTCAGTGCCAGCCAGCAGGAAATGTAAGCTGGAGGTTTTCCAGGCACTTCAACCTACCAAGACACTCAGAATATTCTCTGGGAAGACCTATGTAAGGAGGCCTACCTCCCTAGCCTGCTACCAGCATGATCCAGCCTGACATGGGCAGTGGCGTTTTCTCCTGGAGGCCAAGTTTTTTCGGATTGTAGTTATAATTTTAATAAATAAATAAAAACACTTTAGTTTCGGAAATTCTTTCTTGTGTGTTGCTGCTGTGCTGGCCTGTCTCTCCCCCATTCTCATTGAGTATTTTACAAAGAGTGAAACAGCGTGGACCCTCTAGATGTTATGGTGAAACAGTAGATAGAACTCTCTGTTGCGAGAGGAGGCCAGCCAAAATTGGCTTCCCTTGGTGAAAACAAATGGAGGGATTGACCAATCAGATGAGGCTCACTTCATGCCCCTGCCAACCTGTGGTTAGTCAGGGCCAGAGCCCTAGAGAGATATCTCTCTAGGGCTCTGGTCAGGGCCATGCCAAGGGAAGCCAAAGACGGCTGGCTTCCCTTGCCTCACAATCCAATCAAATCAAATGTTGCAGTGACGCGTCCTAAAACCCGGAAGTAAGCTGCGCGCGGTTTCCCTCGACAAAAAAGCAATGGGATTTCTCCATAGGATTTTGGAAAATAGCTCTAAATAAGGTTAGTGGAAAACGAACCTGTTAGATAAATGCACGTTTTGTTCAGTCGGATAATATCCACATGTCTACCCTACTTGTATAATTTTCGAATCATAAATCTAATCGATAGAAGATAGATAGCACCACTGCACCACTATCACCGCCGTTAGAAAGTAGCAAGCAACTGAAGCAAGTGCAATTATGGAGGGTGGAGATTTGGAGTATTTCATCAAAAATAATTGTACTAAACTTCCGCTACAGCAGCAACAACAAATAACATCTGATGACAGGCCAATGCCCAAACTGGAGCTGTGTACAGCGAGGAAAAAAGGAGCGAATCGGACGTAAAACATTAAAGGTCTCCTGATTTAGTTTGTGAATGAATGTATATTAGAGTTTCGGCTGGAGAGTGCGTGCGGACCATAGACTGTACTGGACAAGTTGCTGTTAGCTGACCGTGAGGCATGTACATGTCCATCAAAGTGACCACGCCCTAATTTATGCAAAAACTTTAAGGCTTAATATTAATTAAACAGATGAGTTGAGAAAAAATGCACCCCCCACACAGTAGTCATGAAGGGGGAATCTAACTATACAGAGAATATGGTTTTTTGAACCACGATGTAAACATGTTTATTTCTGCTGTAAAGTTGGGCATTTTAACATGGGGGTCTATGGAAATTGCTCCCTTCTGCAGCCTGCTCCTACTGGCCACTAGATGAACTGCAGTGTGTGGGACTTCCGTATTGGCGTCCCGGTGTTACCGTTTAACTGGTTACACTGGGGAACTCGTTACGTAACGTTAACGGTAGGAATGGGGCGTGTACTTTGAGGAGCCATTGTCAAATAACCAGGAAATACACATTTCGATCGCTTCTTTTGTTGTTTACATTTATATTTTGGTATATTTGGCTCCATCGGAACACTTTGATGCACATTCAGTACCAGTGTGTGAGGTTGTGGTTGCGATGCCGATATCCGGACGCGTACAGCGAGGACTACAAAATGACAATGAGGTGACTGGGGATGTCTGTTCAAAACATTGCAAACGTGAATAAATCATTTCAAATATGTATTTGTCTCCGACTTTCATTTATACATCGTTGTTAATGTGATGTTTAGTAGCTTTGATAGCTGTCCATACCTCCAGACAGCCTAAAAGACACAAGTTGTTTACTCACAGCCCGAATGCAGCATCGAGATCCGTGGCCAGCTGTGATCCTCTCCGATTAACTTGTGACAGGACTTCTTTAGCTATTCTCCAGCGAGCAAGGTTTTTATTAAATACCTCCATCCCTCTCATCACAACAAGACTCTACACTGTGCAGAAAAAAAACAACATCAATGAAAATAACCTTGCTGGATAGCTTAGAATGAAACAAACAAACTATCTTCCATGGCTGATACTGATGTCACAGTAACGGCTAAACCACAGACAAGTCCAGCGGGGGGGGCACAAGTTGAATCCATATAATGAAATTGTTATTTTATATATATGTATATACATATATATATATATATATATATATGTATATATATATACATGCTATATATATTTATATTTATTTCTATCCTACATTGTCTAGGGCTAGGCTATATAAACCGGCGGAAGTGTCACAACTTTCTTGGTTTGTGATATATATAGAGAGAGAGAGATAGCGACAGAGAGATAGATAGAGATACTGTAGAGATAGACATAGAGAAAGATCAGCTGTGCGTAAGTGAGTATTGTGCGTGCGTGTGTGTGTGTGTGTGTGTGTGTGTGTGTGTGTGTGTGTGTGTGTGTGTGTGTGTGTGTGTGTGTGTGTGTGTGTGTGTGTGTGTGTGTGTGTGTGTGTGTGTGTGTGTGTGTGTGTGTATGTGGGAGGGAGGGAGAGAATAGCTGTAGGGCTAACCAAGAGGGGATGGATTCAGGAGTTGTTAAACAACTGATGGATTTTATGATCCACGATATTTATGCTGATGGCTTGAAAAAAGAAAATTGTTGACAATTATCCTTTATTATCTTGTATGAATATATCTGGTATATTGCTCATTTTCCATAAAATAAATTGTTTTATTTGAGTTTGATGCATACAAATACTGTAGATGATGATTGTTGAAAATGCACTTTTACCATAAAACGCCATCACGACCAGTTGGTTGAGGCTCATAAAAACAAAACTGTGTAGACAGTAAAAAAAAAAAGTAGTTTGTGTCCCATTTGATAAAAAAATGCAAACAAATACTTTTTCCATAGATTTTTTCTTGGTCTGCCAATTAAAGGGTTAAGCCTATATGTTTAAGCAATTATGTCTGCCTTCCCCGTCTTGCACCATTAGGACCCACTGATATAAAATGCTTAACTGCCTAAGTTGCAACTATGCACTTTTTGGTGGGCTAAGCGCCAGCTTCACATATTTTTGGCTACATTTAAAGTGCCAAATGTAAGTTTAGATATTATGCAATGCAACGTTTTTCTTGGCCTACATCAGTGTTATAGAAGGAAAGACAACAGTGATAGTTATGTTTCAGAATAACATTTATTGGAAATAGTTGGAAAAATATCACTTTTCACCAGTTTGAGCTTCAATCTCAGGATCCATGTGTCTGTGATCCTCTCCAGAATGGAAGTAGTCATCACATACAGAGCATCAACTAGTTCCTGAACAGTGTCCTTCACATGCTGTGGAAATTGATGTGAGATATTGTACCAAAGATGTGTGTTACATTTGAAATGGCAGAAAGTCTTGTTGCAATTTCCAGACACTAAAAGAGGTCCTTTGAGTTTCAATAGTAGCAGTTAAGTGAATACTGTTCAGGCAATACCTGTGTTTGTGTTTTATAGTGATTTCTCTGTTTTATCCTTTCATAAATGTGACGACTAAAATGGCGGTAGACAAAGGGCTGTTAAGGGTTTTATTGCTATGTGGGGGAGGTGAAGATATGCAGGACAGGGTGATTGGTGTGGGGAGAATTTATTCTGCTTAGGATCTCAAGCAGGCCAAGTTTCAGAGAAGTCTATATATCTTGAATAAGTATATGTGTGAGTTTATACATTCCTGTGTGTTAATAATTGAAGGAACAAAAGGTACATTTTTCCTCTCAAATATAGAGGTTTTTTATAGATTTCTGAAACAATGTTCCCTTTTTCTTAAAAATAGATGAGCACAATAGTTTTTCTTTGACTTTTTACCTGTTTATCAAAAGAGTGTTTTAAGCTATTTGTGAAGAAGGAAGATGCAGAATTAATGGTGATTTCTGTTTTGAGTGTAAAGATTATCCCTGAGAATGTTTTCTGGGTTAAACCATCGATAGGCTTTGCAAATAGGGAGGGGCATTTCCCCTGATTTTTAATGAGGTGCATCCTGCAGGCCTTCCCAACACCTGTGGCTTTCAAAGCTGCCCGCGCTAATTCCCTGTGAGACAGCGTGTTGGTATCTCCCAAATGAAACTCCACCCCTTTGTTGGTTTTGGGACGTGCAACGTGTTGTTTTCGTCCTCTCTTCACGCGCGGCCCGGACTGGGAGGTCGGGGCAGCCTGTGAACCAACACACTCTCACTCCCTAAGCGTCCAATAGCGACGTTTGGTCAGTGTCCGTGGCGTCCAATTGTGACGCTCCTAGGCTCCTTCAGCGTCATAAAGGGACGCAAATAGCTTTCAACTGATTGCAATGTATTCCCATCTGCGTCGGGATTTGACGCTCATGGAAGCACGGCATTCGTTTATGTCGGCTGCCCTTAAAGGTAATGTGAGCGTCCATTCCCAGGAGTAAAGGATGGCAGAAGACACTACACTACCCAGAATCCCCAGCTATCGTTTGGACTACACCATGTGCTCTTGACAAACCCCGTGATAGTCCTCAAGCTCTGTGATTGGAGAGTGTGCTCCGAGGGTTAAGCCGATTCTCGAACAGCACTTGAAATGGGATGGAACCACGGCAGACTGTCCAAAACTGGATTTGAACGGGTCCACCGCGTCCCCCCTCCCCCACCCCGTCCCCAGAACTACACATGCTGGCTATTCTGTTTCGCAACATGTTCTCTATGGCACGTCTCTACTGGGAGTTGTAGTTTTAAAAGACGTTTTCGTATTTCCCATAATAAGAAGTTGCCAGTATTAAACTGTGTACATCCCTGGAGGTTTAGGGGACAGGTAACACTCACATTTAAAACATATAATTAATAAATGGGTGAAAATGGCTTGTGCCCATAATGGGCAGTAATATTAATATATATACCCACATGCCAGCTAAGGTCAGAAGAGCTTTATTTAACAGCTGGTCTTATGTGTGTGACCCCTGTGATAACATTACATTACATTAATTGATAAGCCTGAAACATGCACTTGTCAAGGTTCAGAGGCACATTTTGCAAATATGGCAGTAGCCATCGATCAGCTTAAGATAAGATATACTTTATTGATCCCAAGTTGGAACATTTGCGTTACATCAGCATGTGTAACAGTTAAATATGCAGTTGTGTTTATTTGAAAATCATTTAGTATAATCACATAAATTCTGTGTTTTATATTCAACAATTCTGTGTTCTTTATTTATTGATTGTTCAATACCTGACAAGGCCGGAGATGAAATATCTACATACATCTTATAAGAGCAATACATTATGTATAATATCAGTTAAAATAAGTGCTTCAACATAGTTAACATTGCTGGAGGTATGCACAAATATTGATAGATGTCTTGTAATGCACTATTGAGGAACCTGCAACCCAAGTTTTTCATTCAGTGCAGAACTACACCACAGTTGTGTAGGCCTATATGATATGTCAATAAACCTTAGAAAATCTTGAAATCTTGAACGGGATGTGCAAAATAGTCATTACATACAGTCTTTAATTAACAATTAGTAGAGAATAACGAGTAATGAATATACTTTATAGGGATCGTATTAATATCTAATAATAAAAATATTGAAATTCAATAACATGCTTTAACCACCAGGTGTCCCTTGATATCAGCTGTGCACCTTTATGGTGTAAATACAGCCTATCTACCAATTGGATCAAATATAAAAGTGAGCCGAATTAGTGTTGATACTGCAAGGAGACGTATTGTGTGAAAATAAATGTAAGATGTTGTTTAATGGCTGATATATTTATGATCCACGTCACGTTTTCAGTTCCTCATGTTTGTCTTCTCATCAGGGCTCTATAAATACAGAACTACGGCAGATATGTAATATGTAATGCAGCCGAACCGTGTATTACAATGCCGTTATGTGATGACTTTCAAAGAGAAAAGCAAGCACACTCGGAATAAGGTATTATTATAATTTTGGTCTGTTTCCGGTATTTGTTAATGACGATGTGCTGTGAGATGTGAGACTGGAATTGCACAGGGGGGAAATAACGTAGGCTATCTTTAGATGCAGATTTTGTTAAACTAATATGTTTAGGCTGTGGACCAACACTATACATTGACGGGGAAGGGGGTAGCAATAAAGATAACACCATTAAACAGTTACACAACATAACAGAAATAATATCGATAGCAGCGTCCCTAGCAACCACCTTGGTAACAATGAAAACGTCGCGATTTCCTGAAGTAATCTTCGTAATAACTAGCAAACTAAAGATCATGTACATCCACTGCACACATAATCTGAAATAACAACTCATATTTCTCGCATCAAATGACATCAAAACTTTAAAATAGGCATTTTACACCAAGAATAAAACGAATTTCGGCCATGTTTTCTTTTTCTGCAGGGAGAAATTTGAAGATCACGTGACATAGACGCCAGCCATCCGAATGAATGGTGAAAAAAACGGGGTTTGTCAAACAGAGCACATGGTGTAGGCCAAACGATAGCTGGGGATTCTGGGTAGTGTAGTGTCTTCTGCCATCCTTTACTCAGAAAACATATTTGTTTCTCCGAATCGAAGGGGAAAAATACAAAAGCATTGCACACAATTTAAACCAATCAATGTTGTGTAATTAACAAGGATAATCTGGTGTTTTTTAGTCGATGAGTAGTGCAGATATCACTGTAAAATCAATCGACAGTAAGAGGAGTACTTACTTCCGTGTGTAAAATGCTCCGTTATCCAATGGGAATGGATGCTCACATTGCCTTTAAGGGCAGCCGGCATAAACGAATGCCGTGCTTCCATGAGCGTCAAATCCCGACGCAGATGGGAATACATTGCAATCAGTTGAAAGCTATTTGCGTCTCTTTATGACGCTGAAGGAGACTAGGAGCGTCAAAATTGGACGCCACGGACACTGACCAAACGTCGCTATTGGACGCTTAGGGAGTAAGAGTGTGTTGTGTGAACAAGGCCAGGAGTAGGCATACTCCTGACATTACTCATATGATGGCTTTGTATGGTAATGTATTATATGGTATTGCATTATTACCGTTTATGATTAAAACAGATTTTTGTTTAACCCTCGTCCTGGTTGTTTTGAGTGTTTCTTCTTTTAAAGCAAGCTCATTAGGAACGGCGCGGAGGAAAGTAGTCCAAAACTCCTTCAATGCTGATATCCAAGAGAGGGAGTTACACAGTCACAAGATGGAGGAATAGAAAGCAGTATTCAATGTTTACTGCAGATTAGCTCCACGTCAGAAATGAGCATGCTTGAGGTCTCTCTCCATAGAGGCTGAATCATCATGTTAATCACATAGCTATCATATGCCTCAAACAGTCCTGATGCTCTTCTAGGTAATCACACATCCTGTCATGTTCACAGCTACAGTTAGGATACCTTTGTCATCATGTTAATCACATAGCTATCATATGCCTAAAGGGAGGCATGTGGCGCAGTGGATTAGTGCGTTGGTGTTCGGATCAGGGACACTTCACCCCAAATTGCTCCTGTGGGGATTGTCCACAGTATTGAGTATGTAAGTTGCTTTGGATAAAAGTGTCTAACAAGTAACATGTCATGTAATGTAAAACAGTCCTGATGCTCTTATATTTATTTAATGGTTTATTTAGCAGGGGCAATGCACAGTAATGAACACTTAAAACATTAAAATGTATCAAGCGTAACAGTGCCAGATTTAGCTTTCAGCTAATTTCCATCCGCAGTCCCTCACATAAAACAATTAAGAACATCACATTTTAAAAACATAGCAAAAACAAAATACATGATATGCAAAAAGTGCAAGAGAGCAAGAGCAACATACACAAGTATTTATGACATGGCAATACAATGTAGCAGCAACGACGTATAAAGTGCAATAAAAGATAAAAGTGTTATATAAAGTGCAAGAGGAGATACCCCTGTGTTAAAGTGCATTTAGCGGTGATTGCACGTATGTTTGTTTCTTAAACATTCTTTGAGTTGACCTTTGAAGCTATTGAGAGTGGAACAATCCCGTATCTCAGTTGAGAGGCTATTCCACAACGAGCTGCCTTTAACGGAGAGGACATTTTCTCCAAAATGCACTCAATCTTAAAAGAAACTGAAAAAACACATGTTAGAATATTGACAAACCTTTTTTTTAAGGTTAACATCACTCATCCAGCAGTAATAAAGTTGTTTACATTGAATTAAACAAGCAATGTATAGGTTGGGATCTTAGCTGTACTTTCTGTTTAGAGTCTGTGCTCAGAAGTTTCTTCAACTGCTCCCATAGTGCAAAGACATGCAAGTTTGGTGACTTAAAGTAAACATTTTCAATACCTGTTATAGTGAGTGTTTATCCAGTGATGTAGAGGTAACCAATCCAGGGTGTATCCCAGTCTTCCAGCCAAATGTTGGTCAGGAAATTAATACAACTTCTTACCCATTGGTCACCCTTAGGCCCTGAGTTAAGTTCCCCACAGGCCCGACACAGCTGGGATAGGTCATCTGTAAAAAAAAAAGATGACAAATACAGGCATTAAGGTAGTGAAATGCCAAACAAGACACAATATTTCTGTTTCCCTGGTCTAGTCCTTTATACCTGAGTTTTTCACGAGAGCCATTGCCATCTGGAACCTCATTGAGGCCACTCCTTCCAGGTCCACTGGGTACTGGACCTTTTTCTTTAGCAGTATTTGCTCTGCAAGCTTAAAAGGTCTGTGATAAGTATCTTCGTATTTTTTTGGAAATTACAGATGATTATATGTATATACATATATATAAAATAACAATTACATTATATGGATTCAACTTGTGCCCCCCCGCTGGACTTGTCTGTGGTTTAGCCATTACTGTGACATCAGTATCAGCCAATGTAAGATAGTTTGTTTGTTTCATTCTAAGCTATCCAGCAAGGTTATTTTCATTTATGTTGTTTTTTTTTCTGCACAGTGTAGAGTCTTGTTGTGATGAGAGGGATGGAGGTATTTAATAAAAACCTTGCTCGCTGGAGAATAGCTAAAGAAGAAGCGATCGAAATGTCCTGGTTATTCGACAATGGCTCCTCAAAGTACACGCCCCATTCCTACCGTTAACGTAACGAGTTCCCCAGTGTAACCAGTTAAACGGTAACACCGGCTCTTCCCCAGAGTTTGTCGCTTGGTGCGGACCTGTCGGTTAGAAAACAGGCGTGTGTAAGTCCTGCATCTGGATGATACAAATGTGTGTAAAATGATACCGGGTGCTGTAATCACTCATCTGGTTACGTTATTACATTGACCACCACACCCCCGACCCAAAAGAAAGGACGTATTATTGGCTTCCCCTAATTTTTTTCCCACGCCACGCTACTGGACATGGGTGGAGAGAAATGGATAGATGCATGGTGAGATAAACTTTGCTTGTTTTGAGTACAACCCACCACCAGAGAGGTATGTAGAGGAGGCCAGGCAGAGAGATAGCAATCAGGTAAAAAGAAAGCAAAGAGAGGCAGCATCATGTAGCCAACTGCAAAACAAAGACACACACACAGTGATGGGAACAATACCCGTACATCACCAGTCAAGATCTTAGTGGACAGGAAGAGAGAGAAATATATTAGAGAAGTTCAGGTGAAGATAATAGTGTCTACACTACCCTAGACTCATCACTTTATGAGCTTTTTTCAGCAGAGAAAAAAGAAAATCGTGGCTATTAATTTGATCGTTAAAACTGTAAAATAGTAGATTCTTCATTTTTTAAATCACCTCTATCGGGAAGATTGCATCGCACCAATTTTGAGTCAGGTTTTCCTCAGGAATCAGACAGTGGTGTCTGGGAATGTCTGTCAGGAAGACAACAGAGAAAACGCCAATCCATTGGGCACGATGCTGGCACAGAGCAGGAAGAAGACAACCTGCTGGAAACGTCCCCAGTGACCCAGAAAAGCAATTGTCTCATCGTAATCCTTCATATCATTATCCTAACTGTCCCCTCCAATGTTTTGCAGGTTTTTTTCTGCTGCAACAGACGAAAAGAGCGGTTTGCCCTCTCCAAAGCTGTGAGCTAGCCACGCCCCTGTACTAGACAACCTGGTCTCACCAGAATGCGTGACTCCACCACGACTCCTTAACACCGCATTACCATGAACTTTGTTACATTTACGTGTCTGCACCACGCAAACAACCCCAATGTAAAGTGAATGAGGCTCCTTTGTCGTGGTGCACACACGCATTTCTACAACGTCCTGCAGTGAGCTTTTATTCTATAAAACGTTTTTAATATCTACTTTATAGCTTATAGTAACTCACGGGAGGCTTCTTTTATTTTATTTGTATTCATAATAATTTTTATTTTTTGTCAGAATGTATTATGGTGCATTAGTTACGAATTGTTGTTCTCAAAAAACAGTGCATTGTGTGTAATACAACTGTGATTTTTATTAAATTAGTTCGTTTTTAAGGAAGGCCAGAGCTTCAGCTGTGTCAAATAGATTGTTCTCTTTAGTTAACGTTATTTAAAAGAACATTATATTCCGATTTGATCATGTCCCCTTTATTGTATTACGGAGAGCAATGTGAGCATCCATTCCCATTGGATAACGGAGGATTTTACCCCGGAAGTAAGTATTCCCTTTACTGTGGATTGATTTTACAGTGATATCTGCACTACTCATCGACTAAAAAACACCAGATTATCCTTGTTGATTACACAACATTGGTTGGTTTAAATTGTGTGCAATGCTTTAGTAATTTCCCCCTTCGATTCGGAGAAACAAATATGTGTTCAGTTTAGGATGGCCGAAGACACTACACTACCCAGAATCCTCAGCTATCGTTTGGGACTACACCATGTGCTTTGCTTGACAAACCCCGTGGTTTGTCCTCAAGCTGTTTTATTGGATGTTGGATGTTGAAGTTTACGCTGAGCGACAAACAGCATTTTGAAATGGAATGAAACCCATCGACGGCACACTATTCAAAACCGGAATCAAACGTCTCCTACCGCCCCCCCCCCCCCTTAGGTCACAGGCTCCTACAACAGTGCAACACAATAAAACAGATAAACAGAAAAAATAGTGTAAGTCAATACAAAAAGAAAAATAGTAAAAAGTGAAATAGTGCAATAAGAGTCTATACAAGGGATTGGAATATATGATATATTAGACAAATCATTTCTAAGTAGCAGCCAGATGAATGTTATTTAAAAGTTCAGGTGTTTAATAGTCTTATGGCCTGTGGGATGAAACTGTCCCTGAGTCTGGTGGTTTTAGTCCGGATGTAAGATAAGATAAAATGGTACTTTATTGATCCCAATTTGAGACATTGTTTTTGTTGCAGCAGCATAAAAGACAAGGCATTTTACAATAAAACAAAACCACAAATAAACAAGAATAGAAAGAAAAGAAAAGAAAATAGAAAATATACGTGTTGAAATAGAAAACATACATGTAGATATTATATATGCAAATATACATATTCAAAAATATATGACAATGGAATATGGAATATCAAATATTGAACAGATTATATATGTGTAAAATGTACAGCGAGGTTGTATTACAAGAGAAACTATGGAGCAGAGAGTTCTCTTCCAGCCAGAGGTGATTTATTGTACAGAGTTATTGCAGTGGGCAGGAATGTGTTCCTGTATCGGTCCTTGTGACAGCGGAGCTGCAGCAGTCTGTTGGAGAAGGAGCTCCCCTGACTGTCCAGCTGCAGGTGGAGAGGATGGGTGGGGTTATCCATGATGGACAACAGCCTGTTCAGTGTCCTCCTCTCCACCACAGCTTCAAAGGGGTCCAGCTTTCCTGATCACTTTATTGATCCTGCTGGTGTCACCGGCTCTGATGCCCCCCCCCCCCAGCAGACCGCAGCAAAGAAGAGTGCACTGGCCACAACAGACTAGAAGATCTCCAGCATCTTGCTGCACACATGGAAGGATCTCAGCTTCCTCAGAAAATAGAGTCTGCTCATCCCCTTCTTGTACACAGCGTCAGTGTTGATCCTCCAGTTCAGCCCATAAGTGCACTCCCAGGTGCTATAGTCCTCCACAACAGCCACATCCTCTCCTAGAATGCGGCTGTTGTGCCAGACGGCAGCAGAGAGAACAGTTTGTGGCTGGGGTGATGGGGGTCTTTTATAATCCTGAGGGATTTCTTTAAGGTTAACCTGGTACTTGTACTCCACTACATTTATTTGAGTTACTTTACAGATTCTGATTAATGATGTGAAATATAAACAACCCTCAAAGCAGACTTTAGTTACACCTGAGTAAAATTCAGGGAAGGTGATTGTCAAGTGCCAACAATCAGGAGAGATATTTGATTGGAGGACTGGCTTATAAAGCCAGTTGAGTAGCACTTGAAATGTTTTGGCTCTATGAAACCTGATGTGCTTTATGATTCTGTTTTCTTCAATGTTGTATTTTGTTGGTCGAACGCACTTATTGTAAGTCGCTTTGGATAAAAGCGTCAGCTAAATGCAATGTAATGTAATGTAATGATTGTTGGTGCTTGAGAAGACTAAATATGTATCTGCAGATCCCTATAAAGTATATACATTACTCGTTATTCTCTACAAATAGTTAATTAAAAACTGTATATAATTGCTATTTTGGACATCCCTTTTCAAGATTTCAATATTACTCTAAACGTGTAATAACGTGCTTTAACCAGTAGGAGGTTTGGGTTAAAAAGCTGTCAAGTTTACAGTGTTAACAAAATAAAATATACTGCTGTTTCTGGTTTAGTTTACGACGGATATATTTAGTTATTGTTTTGATATTTGTAACACAAAAGCGATGGAAAAAACCCACAGCAACACAGAAAAGATGGTCTTAACATGACCCAGCGGTCTAGTAGTTAATAAAAAACAATAATATCAAAACAAATTATTACTACTAACTTTATTGTGAAATTAAAACAGAACGGTAAAATAATAGTTTCCGGTCTATTCTGAGCCCGATCTCTGTAGATAAATAAATAACTACGATAGATGTGTAATATTTAATGCAGCCAAACCATTTATTACAATGCATTCATGTGATGACTTTCAAAGAGTAAAGCAAGCACTGCTGAATAAAGTATGATTTATCTTTTACGAAACGTTTTTTTCATATGGAATGCAGTTGGAGGTCAACCAATCACAGAGCTTGAGGCAACGCGGAACAATAGCTGAGGATTCTGGGTAGTGTAGTGTCTTCGGCCATCCTAAACTGAACAAATATTTGTTTCTCCGAATCGAAGGGGAAAATTACAAAAGCATTGTACACAATTTAAACCAATCAATGTTGTGTAATCAACAAGGATAATCTGGTGTTTTTTAGTCGATGAGTAGTGCAGATAGCACTGTAAAATCAATCGACAGTAAGAGGAATACTTACTTCCGGGTGTAAAATCCTGCGTTATCCAATGGGAATGGACGCTCACATTGCTCTCCGTAATACAATAAAGGGGACATGATCAAATCGGAATATAATGTTCTTTTAAATAACGTTAACTAAAGGGAACAATCTATTTGACACAGCTGAAGCTCTGGCCTTCCTTAAAAACAAACTAATGTAATAAAAATCACAGTTGTATTACACACAATGCACTGTTTTTTGAGAACAAAAATTCGTAACTAATGCACCATAATACATTCTCTGACGAAAAATAAAAATTATTATGAATACAAATAAAATAAAAGAAGCCTCCCGCGAGTTACTACAAGCTATAAAGTAGATTTTAAAAACGTTTTATAGAATAAAAGCTCACTGCGGGACGTTGTAGAAATGCGTGTGTGCACCACGACAAAGGAGCCTCATTCACTTTACATTGGGCTTGTTTGCGTGGTGCCGACAGGTATATGTAACAAAGTTCGTGACTCCACCACGCAATGCGGTGTTAAGGAGTCGTGGTGGAGTCACGCATTCTGGTGAGATCAGGTTGGTACTAGACCAATGCTAAGATTAAAAAAAGAGAGTTTTACAATATTTCTTAAGCTATCATTTCCTCTTAGGACTTTTGTTACTACCATCATGTATTCATAGTTTTTTTTTAACCTGTGCTAGTTAACTTATCTTTTTTACTGCTACTTATTTCTTCCATGGTTGTTGAGTCATTGGTTTTTATTTGATGTGTTTTAGCCTCTTATATTTAATGTTGCCCACTTATTTATTTTCTTCCCTTCCATGCACCATCTCTTTGCTGTTGTAACAACATGTTGCCTGCTGAGGAACAAACAATGTTTAATACCCAGACATAGCTGTCAGGGAAACAATCATGTATAAACTATAAACAAGATACCCTTATAGTACTTGTAATGAAAAGATCGCAATGTAGATCAAGTCAATCAAGTCAGGAAGTTCTCCCAGCAACATTGTTGTTCTTTTTTGAGTTTTTTATTGGATTTACAGGTTATATATTCCAAAGGGTAAACAAAGATATTGATAACAGATCCAATAGTTTTTTGACAAAGCAGTATGGTTGTCAAGTCCTTCAGGTTTTTGGGCTGTTTCAGTGATTTAGCCTGACTTGATAGGCTAGAGGGCAACAGAGGACGCTTTGGACAACTCGAATTTGTTCTTTTTGTCTTTATTTAATGAAGACAGCTCCAAGAATTCATCAGGTTGAAAACCTTCAAACACAAAGTACAAACAAAAGTTAGCTCACATGCTACACAAATTACAAACATTTTGCAGGTCTCACTGCATTCTCAATAATAACAATAATAGCACCACAAACTATGTTTTAATTAAAAAGGATAAATTGTTACTTTAAAACCACATCATTAACTTAAATGAATTAATAAGAGTGTTTATCCCCACTTGGAAACAAGCACCAGAGAATACCTCATCTGACCACCTGAGCCGTCTAAATTACACAGAAATCACTGGAGCACAGGCAGACCGCGCTACGTAAAAAACACAGCTGATTGCGCAACAGCACTCTCGCAAAGTGCGACAACAGATCAAGTAAATAAACACAATAACATACCAACGGCGTCTCCGGAGCCTCACACACACACTGTCGCCTGGTTCTCTCTCCGTGGCTTTGAGAACAAGAGACCGGCCATCTCAATCTGCACCCCTTTTTGTAGCCGTGTTGCCGGAAGCGGCATTCATATCTTTCCTCCTACAGCTCGCTTCTGAAAAGTAGCCCACGCTATCAAAATAAACAAATACCCTCTCCTGGGGGGTATACTGCGAAGCAGGATTTTCGCTTAGCCGGCTAAATTCAGGGAAAACTCCGGCTTTCCGGTCATCCGAAGCTGGTTCTCTTTTTAGCAGGCTAGATATCCATGGTAATATATGCTAAGCAGCTAACCTGGTCGGGACCAGGGGGGTATACTACGAAGCAGGATTTTCGCTTAGCCGGCTAAATTCAGGGGAAACTCCGGCTTTCCGGTCCTACGAAGCTGGTTCTCTTTTTAGCAGGCTAGATCTCCATGGTAACTTATGCTTAGCAGCTAACCTGGTCGGGACCAGGGGGGTATACTGCGAAGCAGGATTTTCGCTTAGCCAGCTAAATTCAGGGAAAACTCCGGCTTTCCGGTCATCCGAAGCTGGTTCTCTTTTTAGCAGGCTAGATCTCCATGGTAATATATGCTAAGCAGCTAACCTGGTCGGGACCAGGTTAGGTTGCAGGCTAAGAGCTCAACTCAGTGAAAGCACCGCCTGCTGACCAATCAGAGCTCAGTGTGCGGAGTTTAAAGCGATCAAGTCATATTACAGGAGAAAGGAAATACAGAAAAACTGCCGTCGCAGGAAAGACGGCCGGCAAAAATCAGCGACTGTGTGAACGTGAACATGAATAGAATATACACATGTGCAACACTCACAGTGTCACATACTGTATGCAGAAGTATTATTTTAAGCAACACATAAGTTGACGAAACACTCGAGACAAATGTAATTGAAGTCAGATCGTGTTTTAGACGGGGCAGTGATATCATAAACCTGTTAATGTACGCATTCAAACACTTTTTCTTTTACCAGCTGTATTCACCTTGCAGGTGCAGCTATGTGGCTTTGATCCTGGATCAAGTGTTTAAGTCATGGATGTTTAAAGTTTAACTTCTTCATTTTTGACTAGTATTAAAGTTCACTTTTCATTCAGGAAGTATGACGCTGTGCTGTCAGTACGCTTCTCCATGTTTGTGATTGGTCGAATGCTCCAAATACCACCCCTTTCATGTGAACGCGCACCTAACTAGATAGGACACTGCTGGCTCGAGCGATCCACTTGATAACCAGCGTCGTAGTACAGTTTAGCGAGAGCGCGTATGTTTTGGATTAGGCCAACCGGCTAACTCAAACATATCCAGGTTAGGTTGAACCAGGTTCGTAGTATAGGCCCCTGGTATTGAACAATACTATAATAATAATAATAATAATAATAATAATACTCTAAATGAAAACACATAATTATTTATCATTGACTTTCGTCTCGACAATGGTGTCACAACAAACATGCCAACTGTGCAACATTTGTCTAGTGAAGATGTTGTGCTTTTCAATGTTGTTCAAAAAGAAAATAGTGCATTGTTTTAATATTAAAGCTCTGTTTTGATATATGTAATTTTACTTAGCTTGCAAAGAGCGCACGCACAATTAATTTGTTCCAAAATTATTAAGGCCATATTTGTATCATAGTGCTCCATTATGCTAATTATCAATGTAAAAAATTATGTGCTGACCAGCCATATGAAGTATTATGATACTTGACCCTATACATCATGATAAAAGGCTTCATAGCCTTCTATTATTTTTGTGATAAAGCAATCTGAACCATCATAACATCTGTTACGATTATTGTGTTATGTCACGTTTTCTATGTCTTGGTTTGGGTGTTTTGCTGTTCTCCCCGTCATGTTTTCCTCTTGGTATATTGTCTGGTCCTTTTCCCTGTGTTTTTCCTCCTGTCGTTAGTTTCCCTGGTGTGTCTAATTTCCTGATTGTTTTCACCTGTCACTCCTTGTGTGTCTCCTGTGCTCTTCAGTGTCAGCCCCGCCCCTGATTGTTCCCACCTGTGTCTAGTTACCCTGTGTTTAAATTCCCCTGTCTCCCAGTGTTGAGTGTGGGTTCGTCTTGTGATTTGGCTTGTCCTCGGTGAGTGTTCTGTTCTACCTGTATATATATATATATATATATATATATATATATATATATAGCCTTGAAATAAAGGAATTCTTTTCACTTTAATCTGCATTTGGGTCCTACCTGCTTCCTTCGCTCTACCGTAACATTACGAACTTTTTTGATGCCACAGGCGGCTGCTAAGAGAAGGAGGCGCAAAGCTTAAGCTAGCAGCCATGCCTCCATGCTCCAGTACGGGCCCACGCAGCTTTGCGTCCATACTGGATTACCTGGCTTACACAGCCAGGGTCCAGGCTTCCGCTCCGGACCTTACAGCCAGGTCTCCGGCTCCAGCTGCCACAGTCCCATCTCAAGTTTCCTCTGGAGTCCCCTCCGGAGTCCCCTCTGGAGTTCCCTCTCCAGTTCCCTCTCCAGTCCCCTCTCGAGTTCCCTCCTCTAGTCCCTCCTTTAGTCCCTGCTCTAGTCCCTGCTCTAGTCCCTGCTCTAGTCCCTCCTCTCGTCCCTCCTCTTGGTCCCCTGACGAGTCCCCTCTCGAGTTCCCTTCTCTAGTCCCTCCTCTAGTCACTTCTCGAGTCCTCTCTCCAGTTCCCTCTCCAGTTCCCTGCACTAGTCCCTCCTCTCGTCCCTCCTCTCGTCCCTCCTCTTGTCCCTCTTCTCGTCCCTCCTATAGTTCCCCTTGCGAGTCCCCTCTCGAGTTCCCTTCTCTAGTTACTCCTCTAGTCCCCTCTCTAGTTCTCCTCTCGAGTCCCCTCTCGAGTTCCCCCTTGGTTCCCCCTTGGTTCCCCTCTCGAGTCTCCTCTCGAGTTCCCCCTTGGTTCCTCTCTCGAGTCTCCTCTCGGGTCCCTACTCCGGGTCCTGTCCCGTTGGAGGCCCCGCCGACTACTCTCCTGCCGGGGGTCCTGCCAACCCTTTGTCCTGTCCCGTTGGAGGTCCCGCCGTCTACTCTCCTGCCGGGGGTCCTGCCAGCTCCATGTCCTGTCCCGTTGGAGGTCCCGCCGTCTACTCTCCTGACGGGGGGCCTGCCAGCTCTTTCTCGTTGGAGGTCCCGCCGTCCACTCCCCTGCCGGGGGTCCTGCCAACCCTATGTCCTGTCCCGTTGGAGGTCCCGCAGACTACTCTTCTGCCGGGGGTCCTGCCAACCCTAGTTCCGGTATCGTTGGAGGTCCCGCCGTCCACTCCCCTGCCGGGGGTCCTGCCAACCCTAGTTCCGGTATCGTTGGAGGTCCCGCTGTCTGCTCCCCTGCCGGGGGTCCTGCCAACCCTGTGTCCTGTGTCGTTGGAGGTCCCTCCGTCTACTCCCCTGCCGGGGGTCCTGCCAACCCTATATCCCGTGCCGTTGGAGGTTCTACCGGGGGCCCTGCCAGCCCCATGTCCATCACGTGTCTCGCCAGGGTTCCTGCCAACTCCTGGTCCACTTCCGTGGGGGATCCTGCCGAAGCCTGTCCGACCGGCTCCGGTTTCTGTCCGGCTGACACCGGGTCCTGCCCGGTCACCGGAGCTGTCCCATCAGCGCTTTCCTGCCCGGCCTCCGGATCCGGTCCGGTCGACACCGGTTCCTGCCCGGCCTCCGGAGCTGTCCGGTCTTCGACCCTCGAGCCCGGCCCTCTGAGAGCCACGGCCTTCACCCTCGATCCCGGGCCCCTGAGAGTCACGGCCTTCGCCCTCGAGCCCGGCCCCCTGACTTTCCCGGCCGCGGTGGCCTTCGCCCCTCCATAACCCCCACCTTGGACTCTGTCTTGCCCCCGGGCCGTCCGCCCGAGTCCACCTTCTCGGCTTCTACCTTACCCCCGGGCCGTCCGCCCGAGACCCGTTCCTGGTCCTCTGCCTTGCCCCCAGGCCGTCCGCCCGAATCCCCCTTCCTGGTCCTCTGCCTTGCCCCCGGGCCGTCTGCCCGAGACCCCTTCCTGGTCCTCTGCCTTGCCCCCGGGCCGTCCGCCCGAATCCCCCTTCCTGGTCCTCTGCCTTGCCCCCGGGCCGTCTGCCCGAGACCCCTTCCTGGTCCTCTGCCTTGCCCCCGGGCCGTCCGCCCGAGACCCCTTCCTGGTCCTCTGCCGTGCCGTGGTCCAGGACGCGTCACTGTACCACTTGCATAGACCTCACAGCGGGTGGAACTTGTCATAAAGTCCGCGAATATAAAGCCCACCCATTTAGAGGGAAGATATGATTGGTCAATTGTACTGTCATTTGACATTACTCTCTCGTTGAGTTACTATTCTACTTCCGGCCCATGGGACCCCGGAAGCGAAACATTTACATTGAATTCAATGGAGAGAGAAAACGTATCTTTTGATCCCGTTTGAATTGTGCCACGAACTACACATATGATGTTTGTTAATCTTAAACAATAAGTTCCATGTCAAAAAAGTCACATTTTGTCGTAAAACTGTTGAAATATAAGACTATGAAAAATACGCGACTACAAATCCCAAATCCCATTCTGGCTCGCGTAAGTGATGTCACAGGCGATAATGCTCCAAGTGGTTGTGACTCGTAATTAAAGCGAAGAAGATCTCATAACTGATTTATTCCCTCCAATAAATAAGAGATTGCTAAAAATAAATTCACTTTTACAAGATGCCTGTGTGCTTTGTACCAGGTTGTAATCACATAAGTGATCATACCACTTGCTCGTTCTATCGATTCCCGTCTGATGAAAGGACCAGGAGTCGCTGGACCAACCATATCAGGTAATATACATGTTGTGCATGGAACATATATAGTCAAGTTAGCTACCTAGCTAGTAGCGACGAGTAGCGAGCACGTTAGTTAGCATTACATTACTTAGCCTTGTCACTTTTTGTAGCCTTACCATGAAGTTATTATTTTATTACATGAAGTAAACCAACATTTTAAACAGTCATGATGGTAAGTATTTCGTGAAACATTTGAAAAGTAGCCTACTGCGCCATCCACCGGGTGCTAAGGAAGCAGTCAGGGAGAGTCGAAGGCAGGCAGGGAGCTTTGCATGACATTCTTCTGGACGTGTTTCATTGTGATGACAGTAAGGGTGAGTCAATCTGTTTGTTGGAAAGACAGTAGTTGAGTGATTACTGAGAGAAAATTATTAGAAGAGATAATTATTCAAAGTGTTGTTACGTTAAAGTGTTGTTACTGACCTTTATCTCTTTTATTTCCTTTCCCTCACCTGTAACTGCTGAGACCCTGAGGAACATGCAAACTGACCTGCCCTGGCAACCTGATTTCCACTGTACGTTATAGTATTTGGTTATGGTATATTATTTATATACATCAAAGGCACAATGCACCCCCCCAGAGACACACATGTATTGAGTGTGATATTTTGCATAGGTCAAGTGAAATCATCTTTACACACTAGAAAACTGTAGGAGCGGCAACTTGTTTTGAAATTGAATTTTTAATATCCGATAATAAAGTTGATCTGTTTCTTTATTCTTCTCTCTTCCCAGCTCCATCCATCACCATTCTCTGTTCCTGCAGGTCCTGCTTGCTAATCAATGCTTTATTTTTTTACACAATTACAAATAAAGTCAATGTATTGTATGACATGAAGTTGTGCTTCATTCGGAGTCAATAATAAATTAATTCTGCCTTCAACTGCACAATGATTGTGGACTGCACCGACATCCATGTAGCTGCCCCCCAGTAAGATGAACCAAGCAAAGAGGGTCACCATCATGCCCAAGGACATCCAGCTGGCCCGCCGCATCCGCGGAGAGAGGGCTTAGACTGACCCGAGACCAGCACACCCAAACACAACGGCTCTTTTAAGAGCCACCTACAGTTTCAAAGAGTTGCAATCCTACGTTATTATAATTATTAAACTGGTTCATGTATCACTTAGTTTACTGAACCGTGATGAATGAAAGAAATTAGTGAGGTCGTGGTTTAAAGAAGTTACAAAGACATTAATATATGAGTAACAGGTCAGTGTAAACACAAGCTTCTGTCAATTATGGATCATTCAAACTATATACAAATAATATGTAATAAAGTTCTAAAATAAGTATATTCCTTGATAGCTTTTGGAGAAGGTTGTTTTTAAGTTTACTAAAATCTATCGTTTCAACTGTTTCACTTTATAAAAAGGAATAGGTGAGTAGAGCATTATTGAGTTTCTTATTCTGTCAGTAAATTACTAAACAAATTGATTGTACCTTTTTAATAATGACCTTACATGGTTAAGTTAAATTAACTTCAGAAAATCAAATCTGTTCTGAGAAAAAACTAATACATGTTTAAAGATAGGAACTTGCCATCCCACTGAAAAACAGTCCGTAGAGATTTAAAGGCGTAGTTGTAGTTCAGTCCAACGTTTCATTTGGATTCATTTCTCCAACAGTCAACTATTTTCATAAAGAATATATATATTTTTCAAAGTCAACTTTATTGTCAATCTTACTCAGTTTGTGTTTATAGACAGAGAGATCAAAAAGACTTTTAAATCAAATAAAATTATACAATTTACAGATATGTATACAAATATATATATATATATACACCATCATGTAAAATGATGGTGGACACTTCACCTCCAGCAGGGCAGATGGCTGCACAAGTCCATCGGGGGATGCTCCCAAAACACCGACTCACTCACAAAGAGACCAGACTCGAACACTGTCACCTGATAGGCCTGCACAAAAGCCTTCACCCCTTCGGCCTCGTTTACAACCCCCCGAGCACCCTCTTCATGAGGGACGCGCATGGAGTGGATGAAAGTCCCGAACGCAGCACAGCACCAAACTTGCTGGCTGTCAACCTGCCCCGCCTGTGTAACTGCCACTGAGGATTTGTCCGCTGTCCTCCGGTGGCTGTCTGGATGGCAGCTTGCTGGTCTCTGCTCAGTCGCATTGAGGCAATAATTGCCTCAAGCCCCCGACCCTCATGCCCCTTCACCAGCTCCGGCACGGTGACAATGGCCTGATGTTGAGGCCGCGGCTCTGGCTCAGGTGAAAAAAGCCATGCCATGCCACACTGTGCGCCCCTCAGTGCAGACCTGAACTAGTCTACATCCTGAGTGGCGATGTCTCTGGCCAGTGGGTTGTATGTCTCCTCTCACTGTTGGTAAAGTTGAGACACCGGCTGGACTACTTTGGAAGTGCCAGGCTTCCTCCACTGGCACTCAACATCTGTGGAGCTGATGATCTGCCACATGGCACATATTGCCAATGCTGCAGCGTGGCTGCATTTGTACATCCCCCGTGCACAATCACAGACAGCGCTCTGCATCGCGCCATCGTCTCCCATGCAGATCTGTACAAATAAAGAAAGTACCATGTTTGTTAGCATGCTATAATAGATTGAATGAGCAATAATACAAGGATGGTCCGGATCTGGGGGTGGGAGGGGTTATTTTTCCATAGTTTTGTCCTCTTGTCTGATTGTTGTTATTGTTTGTTTTTTCTGTATTTTTTTGTAATTTGTGTTGTACTGGTTGTGATTGTACATTGTATTTTTCTAAATGTGTATGAATACATTTTTGAAAAACATTTGATCAACAATAAAAAAGGATTTGGTCAAGATCTAGACTCAGTGTGTAGTTTATTAATTAATCAATGCTCTCTACATTAGGAAAACACATACCAGTGTACCCGAGGGAGTCACACACAGCTGTGCCTAGATAACCAAACACATTGACAAGATAACCAAAACCCTTGAATCTACACACAGCAAATAAACTCAAATGACACAACGAGATGTAAAAGGAGATCACACATACAGTATAGTCGATATAAAACTGGCCGCTTCAATCTGAAGAGCAACTAAAACAAAACACGGGAGTTTACCTTGTTCTTGTGAACACTAATGTTATCCACAGCAGACACAGAGACCACGAAGTTCTTAAGGAGAAAACTAGTTCCTGAAACAAAACACGTTAGTGTACCTTGTTAGCTAATGTTAGCTAGCTGACATTAACGTTACACATTGCACTCATATTACTCACCAACATTTTGTAAAGCCGGTCCCGCTGCTCTTACAGAACCGACTAACTCCCCTTTCGTGTATGTACAGCTCTCAACGTGTCCAGACTTGTAGTGATGTTCACCTCGTTTTCTACTTTTATTCTCATTCTGAAAGAAACAGGTGCAATTTGCTAACGTGACAGCCGTCTTTGTGATGGTGACGCGTATTGTGCGAGACCAGAGACCTGTAGTTCACTCAGCGGTTTCACACAAAAAAATGTGTAACTTCACCGTTTTACGACACATTTTTATTTGTTTGACTTGCAAAATATTCTTTTAAATTGACAAACATCATATGTGTCATTCGTGGCACAATTCAAACGGGATCAAAAGATAACCTTTCTCTCTCCATTGACTTCAATGTATAATTGTATGCTTCCGGGGTCCCATGGAGGCTCCCGGAAAGGGAGGGACTTCGCCTCTCTATAGCGGGCCCTCTGTGAATGTAGAGAGGGACCAACAAGCCCTCCCGTCTTCACATAACTCGCAGAGACAGCATTTAACCCTTCACATTCCAACAGAAACTGAACAGGCAGATTTCAAGGATTTATTTCTTTGGAAATATTATTTTCTCAAATGATTCCCCGGTATAAGGAGAAGGCAAAATTAGAAGAGGAAGATCTGGGGTCCTCCAAACATTTACAGGATGTGAAATCAGAGCATCCAAACTATTAAAATGGCAGCTAATCTTCACAAATTCAATATGTTAAGATAGGATCAAACACATATCTACTATTGAAGACGAGTTTACTCACTCAGCTGTAACAAAAAAGGAGCAAGGCAGCTTCCTATTCTGGAAACAGTAATGCATTGCAAACGCCTTCCGCTGTGTTCCTGAGCACTGTTGGGTAAAGCTCTGCAATGTAGGCGTACATCAGGGATGTACTGTTGGTGATAACCATAGACTGTATAAATAGAATAGACGTAGGGTCCGTGACGTCACCCATAGGATTCTGCAGAGTTGCAGAGAAGCCCTTAGTAGGCGGAGTCGGCCACTAACGGCTCGACAGTGACGTCAGAGTTCAACTCCCGCCTGCTCCAAATAAGGGCAAAGAGGCGGAGCCGAGGCGGGACCTGCTCCCACCGATCTGGAAGTTCCAGAGCTAGCTGAAGCTACCAAACTAAGCTAACATGTGCACACGGCCGTGGCATTTTACATTTCTAAGGTAAGCGGACATGAAACTATTCAGCAAAACTATAAATAATAATCTAAGTTATTGAGTTTTTAGCATAATACTTCAGAATCTTAAAATCCCTTAACATTTGTAAATTCAACACTGGAATCAAGCAAATACACTAATATAAATAAAAGGGTCGTGTTAGAAAACAATTCACTCACAGATCCATAATCATGAAGGTGGAACCTAACTATATTCATAATAATATTTATTGCATCCATGGGTAGAAACATGTTTTTTTCTGCTGTAAAGTTGGGCATTTTAACATGGGGGTCTATGGAAATTGCTCCTTTCTGCAGCCAGTCCCTATCGGCCAATATATGAACTGCAGTATGTGGCATTTCCGTATTGGCGTCCCGGCTCTTTCCCAGAGTTTGCCGCTTGGTGACAACAAGCTTACCCAGCATCTCCAGAGCGACAGCCAGCTCTGATAAAGCTGAAACATAAGAAATGGATGGATTAACAACATAATGTGAGTGTTTTTTTTATCAAATGTTCTCCTTTGCTTGAGTGACTCTAAAGCTTTATTCAAGTCCTCCTCCTTCTCTTAGCAATTATTCCACTTAAAAAGCCTTCTTAAAAATGAACTCTCTCTCTCTCTCTCTATATATATATATATATATATATATATATATGGTAATATTAATAACTAGAGAATTCAATTCCTGAAGAAATTGCTAGTGGGAATGCTTTATGCTGAATTGCAATGCTGAAATGTAATGTGTTAGACAAAAGTGAAGAATTTAGATTGAAATGATACATGAACACTGGGAGCTTGAATGTGTGATGAGAGAAGAAAAGAAAGTAAAAAGGCTTGGAAAAGCAGCAGAATATTTGAACTGCAAAGTTTTGAACTAACTTGACGGCGAATGATCTGTAATCAAGATGACATCCCATAATACGCTTAGATGCGTTGATGGCTGCATCGTTACCTGTGAAGTTTTGGGCCGTTTGGAGCATTTTCACTGAAGTTATGAGAAAACCGCGTTTCATGGTGAGCATTGTGTTGCCATGGCAACGGCATTTGATTGCCCTCTCTCTTCTCTTGATCGCCCTCTCTCTCTTCTCTTGATCACCCTCTCACTCTTCTATCACCCTGTCTCTCTTCTCTTGATCGGCCTCTCTCTCTCCTCTTGATCACCCTCTCTCTCTCCTCTTGATCGCCCTCTCTCTCTTCTCTTGATCGCCCTCTCACTCTTCTATCGCCCTCTCTTTTCTCTTGATCGCCCTCTCTCTCTTCTCTTGATCGCCCTCTCTCTCTTCTCTTGATCGCCCTCTCTCTCTCCTCTTGATCGCCTTTTCTCTTGATCGCCCTCTCACAGGAGAACTCTTCACTGTAGGGTTTCTGCCATGTCTCCACTTTAGTTTGACTCTCTCTCTTCTCTTCTCTTCTCTCTCTTCTCTTGATCGCCCCCTCTCTTCTCTTGCTCGCCCTCTCTCTCTTCTCTTGATCGCTCTCTCTCATTTCTTGATCGCTCTCTCTCATTTCTTGATCGCCCTCTCTCTTCTCTTGATCACACTCTCACAGGTGAACACTTCCCTGTAGGGTTTCTGCCATGTCTCCACTTTAGTTTGTCTCTTTCTTCTATTCTCTCTCTTCTCTTGATCGCCCTCATTCTCTTCTCTCTCTCTTCTCTTGCTCGCCCTCTTTCTTCTCTTGGTCGCTCTCTCTCTCTTCTCTTGATCGCCCTCTCTCTCTTCTCTTGATCGCTCTCTCTCTTCTCTTGATCGCCCTCTCTCTCTTCTCTTGATCACCCACTCACTCTTCTATCACCCTCTCTCTCTCCTCTTGATCGTCCTCTCTTTCTTCTCTTGATAGCCCTCTTGATCTTCCATGGAAATGGCATATGATGACACCTCATAATTGACGTAGAGCTGTTGAGGGCAGGACCATTAACCATTATCTGACGTCTGCTGCTCTGAGCATGTCAGTTGGAGTTATGACATCATCGTGTTCCATGACACAGGTGTTTATATTTGAGCTAACGAGGTATCCAGAGATCAAAGGTTTCCATTGTTCTGAATGAGAGATACACCTCTTACATATGAACATTTTGTTGAAGAACCGTAACAGATATCGGTGAAATTTCAAAGCGTGAAGCATCTCAAGGACCTTGAGTATCTGTAGTGTGCTTTTTGTGTACTTTCGGGTCAATAATGTGGCCTTTTTGGGCGGCTGCTGCTGTGAGGAAATATTAGCCTGAAAGTACAATGGGCTTTAATTGAGACATGTTGAAAGTTTTTGTCACTTCATGCTAGGGGTGTTGAAAATAATCGTTTCTACGATGCATTGCGATGCGGACGTGGACGATTCAGTATCGATGCAGTGACGGAAGATAATCGATTATAGCGTAGTAACGTTGCTTCCTGATTTTCCGGCCGCAGCTTTACTATAACGTTTTTTTTCTGTTACTTTAATATCAAATCGGTCTGTGACGCAGAGATCAGGGAACAGACGTGACAGCGGCACAGCAACACCAAACACGGAGCAGTCTGTTTTATCCATCAACACAAGAACACCAGTCCAGAACCAACAGCAGAAGGACCCGCTCTGAATCACTCCGTGTCGCTGCGGCTCAGAGACACAGGGATTTATGTTTTTCAAAAATAATCGCGTTACAATCATGTCAGGTTTTTGGTGGATTTAATTAAGTCTTGGATTGCAGAGTATGAATGCCCTCTAGCAATTTTCAGACGATATATACGTGTGTAAAGTTTGTGAAGGCAGGAGAAAAAAGCTCCCGCGATCACCATCTCCTCTGTTCCTCCAAGCCCCGCCCCCTCCCTGAAAATAATGAGTGACAGGCTGATAGTGACCCGATAGAAACTTTATTATTCACTTAATCACTGAGATATAATGAAGCTAACTTAATCTCATACATTCATGGGATTTATGTAACAGTAAGACAGAGAATGTAAGTGTGCACCCACATGCAGTATTTTAGTTTGTATATGCTGTTGTAAATACTCCTGTTGTCTGCTGTGTTCAGACTCAAGTCCTGTGTGTGATGCCACATTCAGGACATGCAGTGTCTTTTCTTTAACAGAAGACTGTTGCTAGAAGCTGCAGCTCGACTGCAGAAGCATTAGTTTTTTGTTTTTGAGGATGGAACCACTTCACACACAGATATAGGGAGGCTAGACCTATACAATTCATTTATTTTGGTTTATAAATTAATTTCAAGACATTTATGTTATTGATTTCTGAAGCACTTTCTAAATAATAACAAGAGAGTTCATATGTATTTACTGCATGTATGCATTGATGAAAAATAAGCCATGTGCAGTAATATAGAAAATTGAGGATGCAACGCATTGGTATGAATCGTGATGCATCGTGATGCATCGGGATATCGAATTGAATCGAATCGTTGACAGGATAATCGTAATCGAATCGAATCGTGAGACCTGTGAAGATGCGCAGCCCTACTTCATGCCCTCAAGAGGCATTTTGTTAAATTATTTTTTGCTTAATTATTTGTCATTTTTCAAGCTACGAGATGTTTTCCTACATTTGTCATGAAGAATTATGTCTCAGGAATGTAGGGTTTGGGAATTATGGCAGTTTTAAAACAAATATATGAAGGCACATTTCAAGATTTCCTACACTCTAGCTGTGACATCACACACTCTAGTTTAGTGGGAATGCTGATACAGCATTCCAACTTTCTGTTATTTAGTGGGAATGCTGTTAACAGCATTCTCACTACTTGTTCTTGTATACGCACGAAAAGTTTATTATTATTATTCCGCCGACTTATTTAGCTGCGCTTCTTCTCCCGCATTGAACATCGCAGAAACTCCGTTCAAACATCAAAACGTTCAGCTCGGTTGGGAATCGATGGCTATTACTTTTCTCATTCATAACTTTCATAATTCCAGAGATACATCCCATAATACATCATATTTTTAACCATTGAAGTCAATAGAGAAATTCTTCAGACTTCAACAACTGCTAACAGAGCACTTATATACTAATAAAGGACTGGCTTATCTAAAGCCAGTTGAGTAGCACTTGAAATACTTGGCTCTATGAAACCTGATGTACTTATATGATTCTGTTTTCTTCAAGGTTGTGTCTTCCTGGTCGAATGTACTTATTGTAAGTCGCTTTGGATAAAAGCGTCAGCTAAATGCAATGTAATGTAAACAAATCTTCATGTGAATTCAATTGCTAACTGTTCATTCATACTTTCACTCAGAAACTCATTCCAACTTTAAAATGTTACACATCTTTCTGACATTATTCCTGTAAAACAACCTTTAAATCTGATTCTTACTTTTAGTGATATTAAAACATTGTTCAGACCGTGTTAAAGAGGTTTTCTTCAGATTTTAACATTAACTAGAGTGCGTGATGTCACAGCTAGAGGGTAGACAATCTTGAAATTTGCCATCATATATTTTTTTTAAACTACCATAATTACCAAACCCTACATTACTGAGACATAATGTTTCATGACAAACGTAGGAAAACATCTCGTAGCTTGAAAAATGACAAATAATTAAGCAAAACAATTAAACAAAATGCCTCTTGAGGGCATGAAGTGACAAAAACGTTCAACATTCCTCCATTAAAGCCCATTGTACACTGACCAAAAATATAAACGCAACACTTTTGTTTTTGCTCCCATTTTTCATGAGATGAACTCAAAGATCTAAAACATTTTCTATATACACAAAATAACCATTTCTCTCAAATATTGTTCACAAATCTGAAAACATCTGTGATAGTGAGCACTTCTCCTTTGCCGAAATAATCCATCCCACCTCACAGGTGTGGCATATCAAGATGCTGATTCGACAGCATGATTATTGCACAGGTGTGCCTTAGGCTGGCCACAATAAAAGGCCACTCTGAAACGTGCATTTTTGCTTTATTGGGCGGGTCTGGGGGGGTCCGAAAACCAGTCAGTATCTGGTGTGAGGGGTAGGGTTAGGGTTAGGGTTAGGATTAGGGTAATGTTGTGAATCGAGTGGCCTGTGTTCGTCGTCCATAACATACGCCTGCCCATACCATAACAGCACCACCACCATGGGCCACTCGATTCACAACATTGACATCAGAAAACCGCTCACCCACACGACGCCACACACGCTGTCTGCCATCTGCTCTGAACAGTGAAAACCGGGATTCATCCGTGAAGAGAACACCTCTCCAACGTGCCAGACGCCATCGAATGTGAGCATTTGCCCACTCAAGTCGGTTACGACGACGACGAACCGGAGTCAGGTCGAGACCCCGATGAGGACGACGAGACGGTTTCTGACAGTTTGTGCAGAAATTCTTTGGTTATGCAAACCGATTGTTGCAGCAGCTATCCGAGTGGATGGTCTCAGACGATCTTGGAGGTGAACATGCTGGATGTGGAGGTCCTGGGCTGGTGTGGTTACACGTGGTCTGCGGTTGTGAGGCCGGTTGGATGTACTGCTAAATTCTCTGAAACGCCTTTGGAGACGGCTTATGGTAGAGAAATGAACATTCAATTCACGGGCAACAGCTCTGGTGGACATTCCTGCTGTCAGCATGCCAATTGCACGCTCCCTCAAAACTTGCGACATCTGTGGCATTGTGCTGTGTGATAAAACTGAACATTTTAGAGTGGCCTTTTATTGGGGCCAGCCTAAGGCACACCTGTGCAATAATCATGCTGTCTCATCAGCATCTTGATATGCCACACCTGTGAGGTGGGACAAGTCTTTATGGTGTGATCTGATACTTAACCATTTATAAAGGCTATTTGAAGAGAATGGTTTCACAAACACAACGAAGCTCCTCAATCTTAATTATAATACATATAACCATGCAGTCTTCAATTTCCTGTGTCAAAATGTTGAATTTATAAAAATGGCTTGACATCGTGCTTCACAATAAGTTAGGTGGACATTTCATACAATAATATATCAAACAGAATCACACACAATAAATGATAAAAGTAACTTTATTTAAAACAACATCTTATTGAGCAATCATGTGAGTATAAAGAAAAATACAAATACAAATCACAACTATAACCTGGATTCTTTATTCTGATAATCAGTCGCGCTCTCTCCATTTTCATCTTCCTTTGCTTTCTCCCGTCTTCCCCTGTTTAAACATTAACAGAAGATTTAGCAACAGTTTAACAGCAGTGCTATTAAAGGTCATGTTGGACTTTACATTTCTCCTGACATTACAAACAGTCTTGTGCTGCATGTGAAAGAGAACAAAGCTTCCAAACGTGCAACATGCATCATATACTGTAACATAAAAATATAAATAACAGCAATATAGTAACCAATTTCGACGTCGATTTGCTCTTCATTGAAGATAAAAGCAAAAAAAAAAAAATACTTGAACGTGTCATTGCCTCACAACTAAAATCCCCCCTCAGCTCCAATGACCTCTTTGAGCCATTTCAATCTGGTTTCTGATCAAAACACAGCACCAAAACAGCTCTTCTCAAAATCACAAACGACCTCCTCCTCTTCTCTGACCTACACTGCACTCTCCTGGCTGAAATCCTACCTCACCGACAGACATCAGTGTATCAACATCAATAACTGCACCTTCTCCACTGCTCCTCTGTCCCAAGGCGTCCTCCAGGGTTCGGTGCTTGGCCCCATCCTCTTCATCCTCTACATGCTCCCTCTTGGCAAAATCATTCGTCGCCACAACCTTCAATTTCACTGCTACGCCGATGACATCCAACTTTATATCTCAACAAAAACCATCATGCCCACAACACACTCCACTCTCACCAACTGTCTCTCTAAAAGCATGGATCCAAACAAACTATCTCCAACTGAACAGTGCCAAATCAGACATCATCGGCCCCCCATCCCGTACCAAAACCATCCAGAATGTCAACTTCACCATTGACAGCAACACTCTATCCCCCCCCCCCCCCCTCACATCCGCAACCTCGGAGTCATCTTCAACAGTCAGCTGAAATGCAATCACCACATCAATCACATCACCAGGACTGCCTTTTTCCACCTCAAAAACATCACCCGTCTCCGCCAATCACTCTCCTCCTCTGCTGCTGAAACCCTGATTCATGCATTCATCACATCACGACTCGACTACTGCAATAGCATCCTCTAGGGCAGTGGTTTTCAACTGGTCAGGCCACGGGACTCACTTTTTCCTTTGTCAATAAATCCCGACCCGAAATTTGAACCACTCAAATCTATTCAACAAAAAATCGTGCTGTAATATACACTTTTCAGCATACAATATTAATTAAAGTGAAGTACAGTGCATATATCCCTTATATCCCTTCACAGAACTAAAGTATGCTTTTAAAGAAGGTTTAATGAGATGATGGAATCAAAGCTGAACTGTATAACATAAAAAGGCAGACATGCTAAAAACCCAACCCCAGAAGGGGCTCTGGGAGAGATTTTTAGAAATACTAACATATAAGCACACATTCTGGTACACTCTGAGAAGAAAATAAATAAATCTATTACTACCCGACATAATAATATGTTATGCCATTGTTTGTTTTTCACTTTGTTCTGACCAACACATCCTCACTCCCAGGTCGGCCTATGTTGACGTTATGTCAAGTCCCCTGCCGGCTTTTTCCAACGCAAGGGGGGGGGGCCTTAGAGTCCATTTTCAATGCAAGGGGGGGGCCCTTAGCGTCCATTGTCAGCTTTCCGGGATGTCCATATGCTTCTATGGACGCTCATGGAAGCACGGCATTCATTTGTGTCAACTGCCCTTAAAGGCAATGAGAGCGTCCATTCTCATTGGATAACGGAGAATTGTACACCCGGAAGTAAGTATTCCCCTTACTGTCGATTGATTTTACAGTGATATCTGCACTACTCATCGACTACAAAACACCATATTATCCTTGTTAATTACACAACATTGATTGGTTTAAATTGTGTGCAATGCTTTTGTATTTTTCCCCTTCGATTCGGAGAAACAAATCTTTTTTCGGAGTAAAGGATGGCAGAAGACACTACACTACCCAGAATCCCCAGCTATCGTTTGGACTACACCATGTGCTCTGTTTGACAAACCCCGTGATAGTCTTCAAGCTCTGTGATTGGAGAGTGTGCTCCGAGGGTTACCGAGCCTCGAACAGCACTTGAAATGGGATGGAACCACGGCAGACTATTCAAAACTGGATTTGAACGGGTCCACCGCGTCCCCGTCCCCCCCCACCCCGTCCCCAGAACTACACATGCTGGCTATTCTGTTTCGCAACATGTCCTCTATATGGCACGTCTCTACTGGGAGTTGTAGTTTTAAAAGACGTTTTTGTATTTCCCATAATAAGAAGTTGCCAGTATTAAACTGTGTACATCCCTGGAGGTTTAGGGGATAGGAAACACTCACATTTAAAACATATAATTAATAAATGGGTGAAAAGTGCTTGTGCCCATAATGGGCAGCATTAATATATATATACACACATGCCAGCTAAGGTCAGAAGAGCTTTATTTAACAGCTGGTCTTATGTTTGTGACCCCTCCTCTTGTTCATTGATAACATGACATTACATTAATTGATAAGCCTGAAACATGCACTTGTCAAGGTTCAGAGGCAAATTTTGCAAATATGGCAGTAGCCATCGATCAGCTTAAGATAAGATATACTTTATTGATCCCAAGTTGGAACATTTGCGTTACATCAGCATGTGTAACAGTTAAATATGCAGTTGTGTTTATTTGTAAATCATTTAGTATAATCACACAAATTCTGTGTTTTATATTTAACAATTCTGTTCTTTATTTATTGATTGTTCAATACCTGACAAGGCCGGAGATGAAATATCTGCATACATCTTATAAGAGTATAATACATTATGTATAATATCAGTTAAAATAAGGGCTTCAACATAGTTAACATTGCTGGAGGTATGCACACATATTGATAGATGTCTTGTAATGCACTGTTGAGGAACCTGCAACCCAAGTTTTTCATTCAGTGCAGAACTACACCATAGTTGTGTAGGCCTATATGATATGTCAATAAACCTTAGAAAATCTTGAAATCTTGAACGGGATGTGCAAAATAGTCATTATATACAGTCTTTAATTAACTATTAGTAGGGAATAACGAGTAATGAACATAATTTATAGGGATCCTATTAATATCTAATAATAAAAATAATGAAATTCAATAACATGCTTTAACCACCAGGTGTCCCTTTATATCAGCTGTGCACCTTTATGGTGTAAATACAGCCTATCTACCAATTGGATCAAATATAAAAGTCAGCCGAATTAGTGTTGATACTGCAAGGAGACGTATTGTGTGAAAAGAAATGTAAGATGTTGTTTAATGGCTGATATATTTATGATCCACGTCACGTTTTCAGTTCCTCATGTTTGTCTAGAGGTCTTCTCATCAGGGCTCTATAAATACAGAACTACGGCAGATATGTAATATTTAATGCAGCCGAACCGTGTATTACAATGCCGGTATGTGATGACTTTCAAAGAGAAAAGCAAGCACACTCGGAATAAGGTATTATTTTATTTTTTAAAAATGTTTTCGGTCTGTTTCCGGTATTTGTTAATGACAATGTGCTCTGAGATGTGAGACTGGAATTGCACAGGGGAAAATAACGTATCTTTAGATGCGGATTTTGTTAAACTAATATGTTTGCGCTGTGGACCAACACGATACATTGACGGGGAAGGGGGTAGCAATAAAGATAACACCATTAAACAGTTACACAACATAACAGAAATAATATCGATAGCAGCGTCCCTAGCAACCACCTTGGTAACAATGAAAACGTTGGACGCAATTTCCTGAAGTGAAATCTTCGTAATAACTAGCAAACTAAAGATCATGTACATCCACTGCACACATCATCTGAAATAACAACTCATATTTCTCGCATCAAATGACAACAAAACGCATTTTAATGGCCAAACTAACTTTAAAATAGGCATTTTACACCGAGAATAAAACGGAGTTCGGCCATTTCTTTTTTCTGCAGGGAGAAATTTGAAGATCACGTGACGTCAAACAGAGCACATGGTGTAGTCCAAACGATAGCTGGGGATTCTGGGTAGTGTAGTGTCTTCTGCCATCCTTTACTCCGAAAAAAGATTTGTTTCTCCGAATCGAAGGGGAAAAATACAAAACCATTGCACACAATTTAAACCAATCAATGTTGTGTAATTAAAAGGATAATCTGGTGTTTTTTAGTCGATGAGTAGTGCAGATATCACTGTAAAATCAATCGTCAGTAAGGGGAATACTTACTTCCGGGTGTACAATTCTCCGTTATCCAATGAGAATGGACGCTCTCATTGCCTTTAAGGGCAGTCGACACAAACGAATGCCGTGCTTCCATGAGCGTCCATAGAAGCATATGGACATCCCGGAAAGCTGAAAATGGACGCTAAGGGCCCCCCCCCTTGCGTTGAAAATGGACTCTAAGGCCCCCCCCCTTGCGTTGGAAAAACCCGGCAGGGGACTTGACATAACGTCAACATAGGCCGACCTGGGAGTGAGGATGTGTTGTTCTGACAGCTGAACTTGTCTGTGTGAATTACTTTAAATTGTGGGTAAGGGTAGATAGCCCCCATTGTTCTGTGAGCTGTCAATCATCAAACCGGGGGTCATATTTCATTATGTGTTCATTTGTATCTGAAGTTGTACCCATGGATGTATAAAGAATAGATGACTTCCGGCAACAATCTTGATTCTGATTGGCCAGCAGACTCGAAAAAACATCAGCAAAGATGTTTTATTGAGAAGATGATCACTCCGTGACAGAAGTTTTCAAAACCGTTTAAAGTCTCCGGTACTTCCAGTCCAACGCCTACTGCATGCACAGCATTAGAAATCGGGCTTTCAAAATAAAAATGTGACATTTTCCCCAAAATAATCTTTTTTAAATAATCTTTGTGTTTCAATTTTTTGTCTTTTTATTTTTTTATTTAACCTTTATTTAACCAGATAAAAGCATTGAGATAGAATCTAATTTGCATTGCTGACCTGGTCAAGAAGGCAGCAACGTTACACATAACACATAACACAAACATATAAAATACAGAGAACATAACTAAGAAAACAAAAGACGAAAAAGCAGTCACTACATTGTGCACATTAGGACAGTAAGAAAGGTGCACTACTTATTACTGCAAGAGCAGCTAATGGCAAGGACTTCGGACAACTTCAATTTAAAACATGCTATTGAGACAAGTGCGTTCAGTTTGAGGCGTAATTGAAGGTCATTCCAAGACCAAGGACCATAATAAAAAAGACTCCTTTTCCCAGCCTCAGTCCGCACAGCAGGTACCTGGAACCGTATCCAGGCACTGGATCTGAGGTTGTAAGAGTCACAAACTGGAGCAAATCTGGCACATATGTACAGTGGAAGCTTATCTAAAATGGCTTTATACATGAATAAAAACCAATGCTGCATCCTACGCATAGTAAGTGAGGACCATCCAGTTAGGCTATACAGTTTGCAATGATGAGTCCTATAGGGTGCATTTGATATATAACCAGTGTTGTGCTAGTTACTGAAAACCATTAACTAGTTACCATTACTAGTTACTTCATTTCAAAAGTAACTCAGTTACTTTACTGATTACTTACACCAAAAAGTAATGCGTTACTGTGAAAAGTAACGTTTTAGTTATTTAAAAAAGGGCTCCCATTATATTAATGCCCTTATAGCCTTCATTTCAGTACTGTTATTGCATTGGAGAATAATACAATCTGTTGATCAACTTGACATGCATTATATGCAATCTGGATAGCATCGATATTAGCTGGCTTTACATTTTTGTATATTCTTTCTCCAGGTAGTTGGAAAAAGTGTTCCGTCCCATATGCCGTGTGCTGCCCGGACATGCTATCATGCTAACTAGCTCCCTGAAAGCGCGTGACTCCACTGTAGCAATAGCCTGCATGTGTTCTACAACATACCGTGCAATGGCTTTATCGACTTTTCCCTGGCTAGCAGTCCCTTGGTTAAAATCCAGCCGCTGTTGCTTAGGTGCAGGTGGAGGTGGAGTGGTGTCGGCTGAGTCTCTGTGGTCTTAGCTACTAGCTTCGTCCCAGCATGTTGTTTTTGCAGATGTTTTAAGAGATTTGAATGACTGGTTTGGGCAGTCGATAGGCTCTTTGACCCGCCAGGACACAACTTACATTTAACTAAAACGTTATTTTCTTTGTGCTCGACAAAAGTGAAATAGTGAGAATATCTCCAGGTGGAGAAACTAGACTTGAGCTCCGCCGCCGCCATGATAGTCTTGTTAGTAAACAACACAAACACGCCCACAGGAAGTATTTAAGTACATTTACTCAAGTACTGTACTTAAGTACAGTTCTCATCTCTGTTCACCTGGCTGTTGACTATATAAAAAAACTAACGCAGTAACGGAGTAACGCACCATGTAGTAACGGTAACTGAGTTACTGAATTTAAAAAGTAATGCGTTAGAGAACTAGTTACTGCCAAAAATAACGGCGTTACAGTAACGCGTTACTTTGTAACCATTACTGTCCAACCAAAAGCCAAGATATTTGTAGGTATCGACAAACTCAACAGAGACGCCATCAAGGGTGTCAATGGAGAGGCAAAAGGACGCTAGACATCCTGTGGCCCGAAATGGCCAAGGAGACCTCCAGGTCCCCAAGCAACGAGGACAAAGAGGCAACTCCTTCCGGTCTTCCCGGAGATGTTGGATGAGGTGTCGGTCTCGTGGAGAGAGCGGCCCTTTAGCAACAAGGCCCCAATCCAGGGTGCCTCCTCCCTAGACTGTGACGGAATGGAGAGGCTCGGCCTGCTCCGCATACCGCCTATGGAACCGCTGGTTGCAGCCCACCTCCTACCGAGGATGGGCCCGTCGCCAAGCAGGAACCCCACGCTGCCAGCGAAGGCGGACCGATTCCAGACGACCATGACTGAACGGTCCTACAGAGCCGCAGCGTTGTCCGCCAGGGCTCTGAACGTTTCCTCGCTGCTAACCCCATACCAAGCGGAGCTATGTGAGGATCTGTCGAGCAATCCTGGACTGGCCGTTCTGGATGAGATGGCCGTGGTCACAGACATTTGTCTCCGTGTCCAACGCTGCGCGGTCCAGGCCATGGGCAAGGCAATGGGGATCATGGTGGTGCAGGAAAGAGCTAGATGGCTCAACCTCACCAACCCCCCAGACCGGGAAAAGGAGGATGTGCTTGACATGCCCATCGTTCCCGAGGGGATTTTCGGCTCCGCTCTCGCCTCCATGCAGAGGAGATGCGAGTCGAAAAAGAAGGAGGACGAGGCCCTCTGCCTCCCTCGAAGGGTCCAGCCACTGCCTTCACAGCGGCAGTCCTTCGACCAAGCTGCCTCGAACCCTGCTCGGTTCAATATACCCAAACAGCAGAGGTCGCAGCCCGCCCCGAGTCCCCAGCCCGGGCAGGAGACGAGAGCGAGTTGGCCTAGAACATCTCCGGTCCCGGCTGCAGCCCAGGCGCAGCCGACCCAGAATTTCGGCCAGCAGTCGAAGAAGAAGAAGCGAGCGGCCTGACAGCCCCTCCTTCTCTCCTCTGTGACAGAGCTGGAAGTCCACGGTTCCCCAGCTCTAGATGTGTTCCCGCCGCCTCGAGAGATGCCTCAACACCATCCTCAAGTCCGCAAAAGCACATGTCACAAGTTTGTTGTTGTTTCTAAAATAAACCATTTTCTGCTGACGCATCCAGGCTTCAAGCCAAGGGCGCAGCTCAAAAAAATGAAAAGAAAAACAATAAAAACAATAAACAGTCCGTCAACTGTTCCCCTTCTGAGAGCAGCTACGGCTTCTCTCAAAAGGCGGATTATAGACGGGTCTGTGAAGGCACCACCGTCACGCGCATGCGCAGTGCCGGCTGGGGTTGTGAAGGCACCACCGTCATGCGCAGTGTCGGTGGGGATTGTCGAAATGGGGTACCACCGTGTTCAGACACTAGAGGGCCCCATAACACAACAAATAGAGACTCAGAGGGTAAGAGACGTGACATCTCCGCTGGCTCTAAGGAGCATACAGTGGGAGATGCTCACAACATCTGCTTGGGTTTTCAAAAACACTTGTAGCCAGTCTCTGCATTCCCCTTATTCCACAATAAGACATTAAGGGCCATGTCAACACAGACACCTGTCAGCCCGCACTCTGCTCTTCCTCAGCACCACTCCCCCTCCCTCCCGCTGAAATTATGAATGAAAAGCGTAGTAATCATAGATAACACGGCAGGGTCCGTGACAGTTTGTTTTCATCTGATTTCAAATAAACAAAGTCTTGGTTTTAAGAATATTAAACTTGTTTCGCCAAATTCAGATGATAAAAATAACTTTTAAGCTTGTAAAGGCATAATTACAAGAGGCAACTTAACGTCACAGCAGGCATAACAACAGCTGGTGTTTCTTGTGTTTGTTTCCCCGGCACACAAATGCACACAGATTATTTTGCGGTATTTGAAATCATCTACGCAGCACGCGACGTAACTAGGAGTCTAGTGGACGGTATCAGTACTACAAGTAAAAAAGATAAATGTTTTTTTTAAAACATTTTTTTATTAATTACGTTGTTTATAAATTAATCTGAGGGCCGCAAAAAGAGGAGGCGGGGGCCGCATGCGGCCCGCAGGCCGCCATTTTCCCATCCCTGCTCTACGGCATACCATCCAACCTGATCAATAAACTCCAACATATCCAGAACTCTGCTGCCTCCTCACCCACACCCGCTCCCGAGACCACATCACTCCCATCCTCCAGAACCTCCACTGGCTCCCCGTCCGACAAAGAATCGACTTCAAAGTCCTCCTCATTGCTCACAAAGCCCTCAACAACCAGGCCCCCCCTACCTCACAGACCTGCTGCACCACCACACCGCCTCCGCTCATCAGAAGCCAACTGCACTGACCTCACCACCTTCAAAAAACTTACAAAAACTCACCTCTTCAATCTGGCTTTTAATGTGTGATTGTTTTTGTATTGCTTGATTTTAATTTGACTTTAACTAGATATATTTATTTGTTACACACGGCATCTATTGCACGTCTGTCCGTCCTGGGAGAGGGATCCCTCCTCTGTTGCTCTCCCTGAGGTTTCTTCCATTTTTCCCTTTAAACTAGGTTTTCTTTGGAAGTTTTTCCTTGTACGATGTGAGGGTCTAAGGACAGAGGGTGTCGTATTGTCATACTGATATTCTGTACACACTGTGAAGACCACTGAGACAAATGTAACATTTGTGATATTGGGCTATATAAATAAACATTGATTGATTGATTGATTGTTCTTTTCTTTTCACTATATCTGTAAAGCGTCTTTGAGCACCTGTAAAAGCGCTAACAACATACATCTATTATTATTATTATTAATCAGTGAGAGTGGTAAAGAGTTTCCCCTTAACTATGATGATACATAATCTTAATGTGATCAAGAGGACTTGGAACTACATCTGTAGTAGAGACGTGTATAAAGAAACGCTGTGACGAGTAGACATGCAGTATGTGAGTAGTGCAACTTGCTGGAGTGTAGTGTACGCTCACCTGCATATCAGCTGCATTTGTGCCATGGTTTCTGGTAAAGGCTTTCCAAAAGTTTCTGGCAGCAGGAAACACAAGAGGGCCCCACAAAGGGCAAACCCACCCATCAATATGTATGGTAATGACTTGTTGTATTGTCCTTTAAAAAAGCAGAAAATACCACAATAAAGGCAAGGAATGACTCATTAAACAAATATAGTTACTTGTACGACTGTGTGTATTGTAATTGAGATGAACAAAATAACAACGGTTCTATGCTTTCTGAACAATTATTTTTGAGAGAATAAAAAGAAAAAAACTTGTTTCAGCACATTTTCAGCAAACTAAAGCTTGAAGTAAAGACAAGAGACCAAGGGCGTTCTTAATGCAGTAGGGCTTCAATTAAAGATGTCGATTTTTAAACCTTTTTTTTTTTTTAATGAAATGTTAAAAAAGTGAACAATCGTGATTCACAGTGCGTCATAGGCTACAAAAATGCCTTTGGTTTGCTTATTCTGTCCGATTAAATCCTTAGAGAAAAACCCATTTGACTTTTCTTTACTTTTAATTAAAAAAGTAAGTATGCCGTATACCTTAAGCTTCAGATGTTCAACTTACGCTTTCGATATGTCATAACAATGTTTACATTTGAGAAGAACCATCAAATATTTGGCTTTTTGCTTCCAACAAGGCAGAATCAATTGTTTGAATATCGATTAATTCTTAGTAGCTGGACAAATCAACTCTTCAACTGTACAACAGCTGCAGCTCTACACTACAGAAATAAGAAAATAATAATAAACTGAATTGATCAGAAAGAAATGCCCTCACACTTGCTAAACGCTCAAAATATAAAACGTATTACTTACCCAGGTAAATGATAAATGGGGAGATGATGCTTCCAATGCGAGCAGCCATGGAACAACAGCCCATCGCTGTGCTTCTGATGACGGTTGGGAAGAGCTCCGATGAGAATGTGTACACCACACAAAATGCAGATGTCATGCCAAATCTGCCCAAAATCTCCAACAACACAGGCACAATCTCTGAATCTATAAGGCAATAAGAAGAAGAGGCATATGAAATATACGATACATCCAACACATCTAAAGTCCATTCAATTAGCCTTGTTTTTCCTTCTGACTTGTGAAAATTATATATTTTAATTGTTTTACTATTGTCCAATACTTTTATCACCAGCAAAACTAATGAAATTCCTAACAGTCTAAGCTGTACAATTTGGATCTATTTGGATCCTAAGAGTGTACGCTGCTTGTGATTCGTCCTTGGAATGTCGCCACACAAACCCAATTTGTAACACTTTAAATGCAAGGGTTGATCATTATTTTATCTCAATTGGCCAAAATGACTTAACAGACGTTTATATAAATGAACATTGTAATAGAAGATGGTATTTTTCTTTTATATATATGTTTAAAATCACAACTGTTGTCAACCAGAACTATGTACATGTTGTTGTTCATGTTATCCTGCAAAGATTTAGCATTCCGTCCATTAAGTGTGACAGAACAGTTGTATTCAACCTGATCTCACCAGAATGCGTGACTCCACCACGACTCCTTAACACCGCATTGCGTGGTGGACTCACGAACTTTGTTACATTTACGTGTCTGCACCACGCAAACAACCCCAATGTAAAGTGAATGAGGCTCTTTTGTCGTGGTGCACACACGCATTTCTACAACGTCCTGCAGTGAGCTTTTATTCTATAAAAAGTTTTTTTATATATTTTTATTTTTCGTCAGAATGTATTATGGTGCATTAGTTACGAATTGTTGTTCTCAAAAAACAGTGCATTGTGTGTAATACAACTGTGATTTTTATTAAATTAGTTTGTTTTTAAGGAAGGCCAGAGCTTCAGCTGTGTCAAATAGATTGTTCCCTTTTAGTTAACGTTTTTTAAAAGAACATTATATTCCGATTTGATCATGTTCCCTTTATTGTAATATGGAGAGCAATGTGAGCATCCATTCCCATTGGATAACGGAGGATTTTACCCCGAAAGTAAGTATTCTCCTTACTGTCGATTGATTTTACAGTGCTATCTGCACGACTCATCAACTCAAACACACCAGATTATCCTTGTTGATTACACAACATTGATTGGTTTAAGTTGTGTGCAATGCTTTTGTAATTTTCCCCTTCGATTCGGAGAAACAAATATTTGTTCAATTTAGGATGGCCGAAGACACTACACTACCCAGAATCCTCAGCTATTGTTCCGCGTTGCCTCAAGCTCTGTGATTGGTTGACCTCCAACTGCATTCCATATGAAAAAATAACGTTTTGTATAAGATAAATCACACTTTATTCAGCAGTGCTTGCTTTACTCTTTGAAAGTCATCACATGAATGCATTGTAAATATTACACATCTGTCGTAGTTCTTTATTTATCTACAGAGATCTGGCCTCAAAATAGACCGGAAACTATTCTTTTACCGTTCTGTTTTAATTTCACAATAAAGTTAGTAGTAATCATTTGTTTTGATATTATTGTTTTTTATTAACTACTAGACCGCTGGGTCATGTTAAGACCATCTTTTCTGTGTTGCTGTGGGTTTTTTCCATCTCTTTTGTGTTACAAATATCAAAACAATAACAGAATATATCCGTCGTAAACTAAACCAGAAACAGCAGTATATTTTATTTTGTTAACACTGTAAACTTGACAGCTTTTTAACCTATGCTTTTAACCTGTATATATAAATGGATGTAGTGTCCGTGACGTCACCCATAGGATTCTGCAGAGTTGCCGTGAAGCCCTTAGTAGGCGGAGTCGGCCACTAACGGCTCGACTGTGACGTCAGAGTCTAATCAGAGCCTGCTCCAAATAAGGGCAAAGAGGCGGAGCCGAGGCGGGACCTGCTGCCTCCGAACTGGAAGTAAACAGAGCTAGCTCAGGCTAAGAAGCTAAGCTAACATGAAATACATGCATACCAAGTTACTGCTAACAGTGTAGTTCCCCTATATAAACGTTACATTCATATTCAAATGAGACAATCTGCAAGAGAATTAGCTATATTTTGTTATTCTTAATGCTTGTCAGTCACACGTTGAGAAAAGACGGACTCCACCGCCCGGACCTAACGGAGCCGCAGTGGGCTAGCTCTGGGACGCCGGCTGGAGCTAGCCCCCTGCGGCTCCGTTAGCTCCGGCGGCCACCACTGGGATAATTGGGTCCCCTATTAACATTTTCTCCCGTTTAGCATTATGGGCGTCATAGCCATAGACTATAAAAGTCTTACCCAAGGCTGAATCATAAACTAAAATGTATATGTATGCATAAAGGGTTACGTCCTTAGCTGGCTAATAAGTAACAAGCTAAGCTACCAAGCACACAAACACCTGCGAACGGGGTTAACATGTATAATATTATCATTTTAGACTTCTTGGAAGTTCTGTTAGTACATTCAAGCGCACAGCACGACATTTTAATTGTCTGGTATTTGTAACAATATTCCCTAAAAGGCACAATCACCACGAACACGGCCAAAGTTAAAGGGTCAAGTACAGTACTATGACTAACTAACGTTGTAGACTCTATGGTTGTAGCCTAGCAGAGTGGACAAGTTGCTGTCAGTGTTGCCAACTCCATAGTAAGGAAAGTAGCTATTAGCTGTCCGAAAAGTCGTCAGAAGTCGCTAAATGACGTCATCGCCTAATTTGCATATCATGTAATGGCGGCTGTAGGAGAGAGCATGGTAGAGCAACCCAGTCTCACGGCATTTCGTGTTCACCAACACGATTTTTAATCTATTGATTCGTGTTCACCATCACAATTTGCCCCTTGTTGCACAGCACGATTTTAAAAGCAATGTATTTCTACTGGTAACGTGTTTCGTGCCTGCAGGCTGCAGCACGTATTTTTCTCCGGTCGGGTCGTGGAAGACCGGAAGCTGTGTGGTTCATAAAAACATGTTCTTACTCAATATCAAGCCACAGTTATTGCCTTTATTTTAAATCGTATAATTTCGGACTTTTGTTGTCGTCTGTGAGGAAAATAAATGGGGCTCAGAGCCTCAGGATACTGAAATCTGTATTTTTTAAATCTTTTTTTCCTTCTAATTTGTTATTCTTTTCAAAATAACACACTGTTATTTACTCACCAATAACACACAATTATCCTTGCTTTTATTTATTGGTTTGATTCCATAATCTCGGGCTTTTTTGGCGTCCGTCAGGAACTGAATTTCAAAATAAATATAACCGGAAACAGACGTAGGCATTTCGAGCGATTACCCAAGATCCTCAGCTAAGGTTTTAAGCTCTCTGATTGGATGTGTTAGCCGCAATGCATGCTGGGAGTTGGTGTTTATATTATATGAAATCCGGAAAACATTTTAAAAGTATAAAATAATACTTAATTCCGAGTGCTCTTGCTTTTCTCTTTGAAAGTCATCACATAACGGCATTGTAATACACGGTTCGGCTGCATTACATATTACAGATCTGCCGTAGTTCTTTATTTAGAGAGCCCTGATGAGAAGACCTTTGGAAGAAATGGCGACGAAACTGAATACTTGACGTGGATCATAAATATATCAACAATTAAACAACATCTTCAATTTCTCTTCACACAATACGTCTCCTTGCAGTATCACCACTAATTCGGCTGACTTTTACATTTGATCTAATTCATAGATAAGTTATATTTACACCATAACGGTGCACAGCTGATAGAAAAGGACTGTAGTTTTTAAAGATATTACTGATTTCCTTTGAATGTAAATACTGAGTCTGAAATAGTATAGCAATATGCTGTAAAATGATGTGAAAGCATGCATAAAATTATACATCTTCAGATGTTGTACATACACACTAATAATACAAAGTTGTTATGGCTGTGTGTACCTTGTGTGCACCTCCTAGTGGTTAAAGCACGTTATTGAATTATTATTTGTTTGTGTTATATTTGATTAAAAAATATTAAGAGTACATACTTTCATAGGGGGAAAGTATAAATATAGAAATATAGAATATAAAAAATCAAGAAGATACTATAAGTGATCTCTACAATAAAACAGTTTAGTGCAGGATGTACAAAGATATTAATAGGAGGAGGTGCAAAACAGAAAAACGGATTAACCTTTATTTAAACATTAAATATTAAGCCTGACAAAGTAATTAACGTCTACTATATTGCTTTCCTACAATGTTAACTATGTTGAAGCACTTATTTTAACTGATATTATACACATGAATTATACTCTTATGTATGTAGATAGAATAAGAAATGTGCAGAATATGACAGTTTAATGGTGGTGGTACACACATATTGATAGATGTCTTGTAATGCACTGTTGAGGAACCTGTGACCCAAGTTTTTCATTCATTGCATAACTACACCGTAGTTGTGTATGGTATGTCAATAAACCTTTGAAAATCTTGAAAGGGATGTGCAAAATAGCCATAATATACAGTCTTTAATTAAGTATTAGTAGAGAATAACGAGTAATGAATATACTTTATTACTTGTTTCCATTCATGTCAATTTCAGATACATGTTTAGTCTTCTCAAGCACCAACTATCAAATATCTCTCCTGATTGTTGGCACTTGACAATCACCTTACCTGAATTTTACTCAGGTGTAACTAAAGTCTGATTTAAGGGTTGTTTATATATTTCACATAATTAATCAGAATCTGCAAAGTAACTCAAATAAATGCAGTGGAGTAAAAATACCAGGTTAACCTCTGCATTGTAGTGGAGTAGAATTACAAAGTAGCAATGAGCTGTCATGTGGGTATACATTAATGCTGTGCATTATGGACACAAGTGATTTTCACCCATTTATTAATTATATGTTTTACATTTGATAACTCCAATGTGTTTAATAATGGCAACTTCTAATTGTGGGAAAAACGAAAACGTTCAGTAGAGACGTCCCATAGAACATTTTGCGAAACACAATAGCCAGCATGTGTAGTTCTGGGGGGGTGTTCAATTCCAGTTTTGGATAATCTGGCGTGGTTTCGTTCCAGTTCACACAGCTGTTTGACGCTCTGCGTAAGGACTGTAGTCCTAAACGATAGCTGGGGATTATGGGTAGTGTAGTGTCTTCGGCCATCCTAAACTCAGAAATGTTGACAATCGCAATGATGCTCGAAATGTCCCTTATAGGCCTACGTCTGTTTCCGGTTATTTTTATTTTGAAATTCAGTTCCTGACGGACACCAAAAAAGCCCGAGATTATGGAATTAAACCAATAAATAAAAGCAAGGATAATTGTGTGTTATTGGTGAGTAAATAACAGTGTGTTATTTTGAAAAGAATAACAAATTAGAAGGAAAGAAATATTTAAAAATACAGATTTCAGTATCCTGAGGCTCTGAGCCCCATTTATTTTCCTCACAGACAGCAACAAAAGTCCGAAATTATACGATTTAAAATAAAAGCAATAATTGTGGCTTGATATTGAGTAAGAACATGTTTTTATGAACCACACAGCTTCCGGTCTTCCACGACCCGACCGGAGAAAAAGACGTGCTGCAGCCTGCAGGCACGAAACACGTTACCAGTAGAAATACATTGCTTTTAAAATCGTGCTGTACAACACGAAAAAAAGGGGCAAATCGTGATGGTGAACACGAATCAATAGATTAAAAATCGTGTTGGTGAACACGAAATGCCGTGAGACTGAGTTGGGTAGAGGGGAGTACAAAAAACGTTCCCAACCCTTCAAGGATCAAAACTTGAAACAACCGGAGTTAAAGACGACAGTAGATCAGAAATGTCTTTGCCTTTTGAGTATGTGTTTGGGTTTTAACATGCTTCTTGATGTCAGACAGTTTGGCATAGAAATACAATAAAGGCAGTATGCCCGTGTGCCATCTCCAATAAATGGCCATCCTTTATACTCAGGGTTTGATTCCCACTCCTTTCTGTATTTTTGAGAATACAATTTAGACTGTGCCATGATGTTTGTCACAGAGAGACACACACACAGTGGACGAGGTGATTGAGTGACTGAGGCTGTGTGAGTCAAAGCGAAGCAAAGGCAGTTATTTATTATAGTGTGAAAGTGAGTGAAGAAACATTTACATTTAAATCCCGCTCAAAACCAGGACTGCTTGGCATTTGGCGCATGCGCAATTCATTTTCAGTCTCGACGCGGGGGAGTGTGGTTGTCTCCTCTCTGTTCTGACTGCAGCAGCAGCTCTGCTGCGGCCAGGCAACTGTCAGTCTGAGCGCCTGTGAGTACTATGGGAGGGAGGCGGGGCTCACGGCAGCACCCGCGGCTCGTTAACTGCAGAACAATACGTGAGTCTCCAAACACCAGAAAAGTCCCTAATAACACCATTATACATCGTTAGATTAGTCGTTAGTCACTTTTGACACAAATAAGTAGCCGGAGGGTTTGGAAAGCCGCCAAATTTAACGAGAAAATCGCCAAGTTGGCAACACTGGTTGCTGTTAGCTGACAGTGAGGCATGTACGTGTCCATCAACGTGACCACGCCCTAATTTATGCAACAATTTCGAGACCTAATATAAATAAAAGGGTCGTGTTAGAAAACAATTCACTCACAGTAATCATGAAGGTGGAATCTAACTATATCGATAATAATATGTATTGCATCCATGGGTAGAAACATTTGTTTCTGCTGTAAAGTTGGGCATTTTAACATGGGGGTCTATGGAAATTGCTCCTTTCTGCAGCCAGTCCCTAGCGGCCCATGTATGAACTGCAGTGTGTGGCACTTCCGTATTGGCTTCCCGGCTGTTCCCCAGAGTTTGCCACTTGTTTTTAACCCATACCTCCTACTGGTTAAAGCATGTTATTACACGTTGAGAGTAATATTGAAATCTTGAAAAGGGATATCCAAAATAGCAATTATATACAGTTTTTAATTAACTATTTGTAGAGAATAACGAGTAATGTATATACTTTATAGGGATCTGCAGATAAATATTTAGTCTTCTCAAGCACCAACAATCATTACATTACATTACATTTCATTTAGCTGACGCTTTTATCCAAAGCGACTTACAATAAGTGCGTTCGACCAATAAAATACAAGCTTGAAGAAAACAGAATCATATACAGTACTGTAAGTACATTAGGTTTCATAGAGCCAAAACATTTCAAGTGCTACTCAACTGGCTTTAGATAAGCCAGTCCTCCAATCAAATATCTCTCCTGATTGTTGGCACTTGACAATCACCTTCCCTGAATTTTACTCAGGTGCAACTAAAGTCTGCTTTAAGGGTTGTTTATATTTCACATCATTAATCAGAATCTGTAAAGTAACTAAAATAAATGTAGTGGAGTAAAAATACCAGGTTAACCTTAAAGAAAGCCCTCAGGATTATAAAAGACCCCCATCACCCCAGCCACAAACTGTTCTGTCTGCTGCCGTCTGGCACAACAGCCGCATTCTAGGAGAGGATGTGGCTGTTGTGGAGGACTACAAGTACCTGGGAGTGCACTTATGGGCTGAACTAGAGGATCAACACTGACGCTGTGTACAAGAAGAGGATGAGCAGACTCTATTTTCTGAGGAAGCTGAGATCCTTCCACGTGTGCAGCAAGATGCTGGAGATCTTCTAGTCTGTTGTGGCCAGTGCACTCTTCTTTGCTGCGGTCTGCTGGGGGGGCAGCATCAGAGCCAGTGACACCAGCAGGATCAATAAACTGATCAGGAAAGCTGGGTCTGTCATCGGCATCAAGCTGGACCCCTTTGAAGCTGTGGTGGAGAGGAGGACACTGAACAGGCTGTTGTCCATCATGGATAACCCCACCCATCCTCTCCACCTGCAGCTGGACAGACAACGGAGCTCCTTCTCCAACAGACTGCTGACAAGGACCGATACAGGAACACATTCCTGCCCACTGCAATAACTCTGTCCACTAAATCACCTCTGGCTGGAAGAGAACTCTCTGCTCCATAGTTTCTCTTGTAATACAACCTTACTGTACATTTTACACATATATAATCTGTTCAATATTTAATATTCCATATTCCATTGTCATATATTTTTGAATATGTATATTTTCTATTTCAACACGTATATTTTCTATTTTCTTTTTTTTCTATTCTTGTTTATTTGTAGTTTTGTTTTATTGTAAAATGCCTTGTATTTTATGCTGCTGCAACAAAAACAATTTCCCAAATTGGGATCAATAAAGTACCACCTTATCTTATCTTATCTTATCTTACATCCGGACTAAAACCACCAGACTCAGGGACAGTTTCATCCCACAGGCCATAAGACTATTAAACACCTGAACTTTGAAATAACATCCATAGCATTAATCTGGCTGCTACTTAGAAATGATGTGTCTAATATATCATATTCCAATCACTTGTAGCCTATAGACTCTTATTGCACTATTTCACGTTTTACTATTTTACTATTTGTATTGACTTGCACAATTTTTTCTGTGTATCTGTTTTATTGTGTTGCACTGTTGGAGGAGTCTGTGACCTAAGGGGGGGGGGGGGGGGGGGGGGGGGGGTAGGAGACGTTCGATTGCTGTTTTGAATAGTGTGGCGTCGATGGGTTTCATTCCATTTCAAAATGCTGTTTTGTCGCTCAGCGTAAACTTCGCGCACTGCCACTCCAACAACCAATCACAGAGCTTGAGGACAAATCACGGGGTTTGTCAAGCAAAGCACAAGTCCCAAACGATAGCTGAGGATTCTGGGTATCGGCCATCCTAAACTGAACACATATTTGTTTCTCCGAATCAAAGGGGAAAATTACAAAAGCATTGTACACAATTTAAACCAATCAATGTTGTGTTATCAACAAGGATAATCTGGTGTTTTTGAGTTGATGAGTAGTGCAGATAGCACTGTAAAATCAATCGACAGTAAAGAGAATACTTACTTCCTGGTGTAAAATCCTCCGTTATCCAATGGGAATGGATGCTCACATTGCTCTCCGTAATACAATAAAGGGGACATGATCAAATCGGAATATAATGTTCTTTTAAAAAACGTTAACTAAAGGGAACAAGCTATTGGACACAGCTGAAGCTCTGGCCTTCCTTAAAAACTAACTAATTTAATAAAAATCACAGTTGTATTACACACAATGCACTGTTTTTTGAGAACAAAAAATCGTAAATAATGCACCATAATACATTCTGACGAAAAATAAAAATTATTATGAATACAAATAAAATAAAAGAAGCCTCCCGTGAGTTACTATAAGCTATAAAGTAGATTTTAAAAACTTTTTATAGAATAAAAGCTCACTGCAGGACGTTGTAGAAATGCGTGTGTGCACCACGACAAAGGAACCTCATTCACTTTACATTGGGGTTGTTTGCGTGGTGCAGACACGTAAAGGTAACAAAGTTTGTGAGTCCACCACGCAATGCGGTGTTAAGGAGTTGTGGTGGAGTCACGCATTCTGGTGAGATCAGGTTGGTTTTATTCATCTATAGAAAGCAAAGTATTACCTGTTGGGATGATGTGAACACAGAGGATCATCACGCCTCCGAAGAAGAGTGTAGAAGATTGGCACAAGTGCCTGGAGCAGTATTGGAGCAGTAACAAGGCTATTATGTAAGCCGGCAATTGTACTAAGCCAGACAGGAAGCAGTTTAAAAAAGGGTCTCCGTTCAGGTTTGATGTGTTGAGGACTAAACTGTAGTAGCCAATGGTGACAACAATCCTGCAGAGACATTCAAGACAACAAATTCAGTACACGTAGGATGGGAGACACACATTTGGGATGGATCTGTAATATTTACATTGTTTTGTAGAGTGATTTTTGAGTTAAAGAGAAGATTATAGACATACCACAGCATTGAGCACAGCACTGTAATGGAGAACATATTGCAGCTGCTCACAATAACTGAAAAGTTGTATTTCTTGTCTTTCCTAGACATTGTATCGTCAATCTTGGAAAAAGAAGAAAATGAATTTGCAACAATTAAAAGCATCAAATCCTAAACTGTGAAAATAGCCCTGCCACTCATGAAACACACATTTGACACTGGCAGTTTTTAAAATAAAAAACTTGGATGTTAGAATCAGTCAAATGTAGTTGAGTAAAAAGTACAGAATTCACAAAACAGAATAGTATATTGAGTTGATACTTGACTACAATTACCTTAGTGAAATTGCTGACATGAAATGCAATACTCTCAAAACATGGACTTAAAATCACACTGTACAATTTACATTTATATCCAATGTAATATTTAATATTCCATTCCTTACTTACTTACTTACTTACTTACATATTACTTATATAAGTATGTATATATAAATATAATATCCTGCTTTATATTTATATTATGTATATATTCTACTTTTTAATGCTATTTTATTGCTATTGAGATGACATTTTGGAATGTTTATTTCTATACATTCGTATTGTATGATGCCATGTATTTTTATTCTGCTGCAACACAAACATTTCCCAACTTGGGATCAATACAGTACTTCTTATCTTATCTTACAACAGGAAGACTATGCTATGTAAAAAACACAATAAGTAAACTCTTTTTACTTTTACTAACATTCTGAGTCAGGAATGGTTTATTTGTATAACTAGCAGCTTACCTCAGCTTGTGTGAAAATGGCCTTTGGAGGCTCCACATTGTTGCTCTTAGCGGCTCCTATCAGTATGGCCTCCGCCTCCTCCACTCTGCCCCGAGACAGCAGCCAGCGAGGAGACTCTGGGACTAACCTGCAGAACAGGGAAACAACAATATCAGCACATGTACATAGTTCTTAATATACCATTTGGACTAAATGCAAAACATTTTGACAATGTTTACCTATAAGATTAAAGCATATGGAGAAAAGAAAGCCTTAGTGATGAATAACTAGTTGGTTTAGCAAATACACATCTGGTCAATCACCACTGTATCTCACAGAAACATGCTACTTTCTTAAAGTTTCTACTTACAAGTTCCTTTCAATATAAATGTGTTCTAACCATGCAAGCAACGTACTTTTTCTGTATGAGAGAGCAAGCTTTAATACAATACATATACATTACTTACTAGGGATTGCCATGAGTTTATACTGTTTAACAGCACTTTTTTGGCTACATATACAAACTTATTTATTGATAAATACAATGATAAATTGACCCTGTTCTCTACCAACGTTTTGAATGGGACGCAGTGTTGTTACTGCTATCTATGAACATCTGAACAGTTTGCAGGAGATATGCTCCTGTTTATATGCTTTGTTGACGAACGCTTACACAAGCTGATCGTGTCTGTTGATCCGAAGTAACACATATGAGAGAAAATAAGATGTATGAGGTAAATGCAGTTACATTTTTGGCTGATCCGCAAAGTGCAGAAAAGATAGTTTCAACCACAGACTGGCAAAAAGCTCTTAGACTTTTATTTAATTCAGAGCCACAGTTGAAGATCAGTGTTCTACAGACACTACACATTCTGAAAGTGTTGGATGCAGCCCTGATGTTAAATGTCCCTCCCTAATTCTTACCACCATATTGGGACGTAGATCAGTCCAGATGCAGCCATGGGAATCAGCAGCATCCGCCAATCACGGAGGAAGTAGGCTACAGCTGGCATTGCCAGGTAACCCATGGCTGAGCTCATAAACACACCCATGGAGCAGAAGATCACTCTGGACTTTGGGCTTAGTATTTCAGTTCCTGTACCAAAATAAATGAGAGCGTATCAATAAAAACCTGAGACTGGAGTTTCTGAGTGATTTTGCCAGTCAGTTCTGTTGGGGGACTTTATGTGCAACCCAGTCTCACGGCATTTCGTGTTCACCAACACGATTTTTAATCTATTGATTCGTGTTCACCATCACGATTTGCCCCTTTTTTTCGTGTTGTACAGCACGATTTTAAAAGCAATGTATTTCTACTGGTAACATGTTTCGTGCCTGCAGGCTGCAGCACGTCTTTTTCTCCGGTCGGGTCGTGGAAGACCGGAAGCTGTGTGGTTCATAAAAACATGTTCTTACTCAATATCAAGCCACAATTATTGCTTTTATTTTAAATCGTATAATTTCGGACTTTTGTTGCTGTCTGTGAGGAAAATAAATGGGGCTCAGAGCCTCAGGATACTGAAATCTGTATTTTTAAATATTTCTTTCCTTCTAATTTGTTATTCTTTTCAAAATAACACACTGTTATTTGCTCACCAATAACACACAATTATCCTTGCTTTTATTTATTGGTTTAATTCCATAATCTCGGGCTTTTTTGGTGTCCGTCAGGAACTGAATTTCAAAATAAAAATAACCGGAAACAGACGTAGGCCTATAAGGGACATTTCGAGCATCATTGCGATTGTCAACATTTCTGAATTTAGGATGGCCGAAGACACTACACTACCCATAATCCCCAGCTATCGTTTAGGACTACAGTCCTTACGCAGAGCGTCAAACAGCTGTGTGAAATGGAATGAAACCACGCCAGATTATCCAAAACTGGAATCGAACACCCCCCCAGAACTACACATGCTGGCTATTGGCAAAATGTTCTATGGGACGTCTCTACTGAACGTTTTCGTTTTTCCCACAATTCGAAGTTGCCATTATTAAACACATTGGAGTTATCAAATGTAAAACATATAATTAATAAATGGGTGAAAATCACTTGTGTCCATAATGCGCAGCATTAATGTATACCCACATGACAGCTCATTGCTACTTTGTAATTCTACTCCACTACAATGCAGAGGTTAACCTGGTATTTTTACTCCACTGCATTTATTTGAGTTACTTTGCAGATTCTGATTAATTATGTGAAATATATAAACAACCCTTAAATCAGACTTTAGTTACACCTGAGTAAAATTCAGGTAAGGTGATTGTCAAGTGCCAACAATCAGGAGAGATATTTGATAGTTGGTGCTTGAGAAGACTAAACATGTATCTGCAATTGACATGAATGGAAACAAGTAATAAAATATATTCATTACTCGTTATTCTCTACTAATACTTAATTAAAGACTGTATATTATGGCTATTTTGCACATCCCTTTCAAGATTTTCAAAGGTTTATTGACATATCATACACAACTACGGTGTAGTTATGCAATGAATGAAAAACTTGGGTCACAGGTTCCTCAACAGTGCATTACAAGACATCTATCAATATGTGTGTACCACCACCATTAAACTGTCATATTCTGCACATTTCTTATTCTATCTACATACATAAGAGTATAATTCATGTGTATAATATCAGTTAAAATAAGTGCTTCAACATAGTTAACATTGCAGGAAAGCAATATAGTAGACATTAATTACTTTGTCAGGCTTAATATTTAATATTTAATGTTTAAATAAAGGTTAATCCGTTTTTCTGTTTTGCACCTCCTCCTATTAATATCTTTGTACATCCTGCACTAAACTGTTTTATTGTAGAGATCACTTATAGTATCTTCTTGATTTTTTATATTCTATATTTCTATATTTATACTTTCCCCCTATGAAAGTATGTACTCTTAATATTTTATAACACAAACAAACAATAATTCAATAACGTGCTTTAACCACTAGGAGGTGCACACAAGGTACACACAGCCATAACAACTTTGTATTATTAGTGTGTATGTACAACATCTGAAGATGTATAGTTTTATGCATGCTTTCACATCATTTTACAGCATATTGCTATACTATTTCAGACTCAGTATTTACATTCAAAGAAAATCAGTAATATCTTTAAAAACTACAGTCCTTTTCTATCAGCTGTGCACCGTTATGGTGTAAATATAACGAATCTATGAATTAGATCAAATGTAAAAGTCAGCCGAATTAGTGTTGATACTGCAAGGAGACGTATTGTGTGAAGAGAAATTGAAGATGTTGTTTAATTGTTGATATATTTATGATCCACGTCAAGTATTCAGTTTAGGCGCCATTTCTTCCAGTTTTTCCAAAGGTCTTCTCATCAGGGCTCTCTAAATAAAGAACTACGGCAGATCTGTAATATGTAATGCAGCCGAACCGTGTATTACAATGCCGTTATGTGATGATTTTCAAAGAGAAAAGCAAGAGCACTCGGAATTAAGTATTATGTTATACTTTTAAAATGTTTTCCGGATTTCATATAATATAAACACCAACTCCCAGCATGCATTGCGGCTAACACATCCAATCAGAGAGCTTAAAACCTTAGCTGAGGATCTTGGGTAATCGCTCGAAATGCCTACGTCTGTTTCCGGTTATATTTATTTTGAAATTCAGTTCCTGACGGACGCCAAAAAAGCCCGAGATTATGGAATCAAACCAATAAATAAAAGCAAGGATAATTGTGTGTTATTGGTGAGTAAATAACAGTGTGTTATTTTGAAAAGAATAACAAATTAGAAGGAAAAAAAGATTTAAAAAATACAGATTTCAGTATCCTGAGTCTCTGAGCCCCATTTATTTTCCTCACAGATGACAACAAAAGTCCGAAATTATACGATTTAAAATAAAAGCAATAACTGTGGCTTGATATTGAGTAAGAACATGTTTTTATGAACCACACAGCTTCCGGTCTTCCACGACCCGACCGGAGAAAAAGACGTGCTGCAGCCTGCAGGCACGAAACACGTTACCAGTAGAAATACATTGCTTTTAAAATCGTGCTGTGCAACACGAAAAAAAGAGGCAAATCGTGATGGTGAACACGAATCAATAGATTAAAAATCGTGTTGGTGAACACGAAATGCCGTGAGACTGGGTTGTTATGTGAGATCAATAGCCAAGTAATCGAATCACTACATTGATCTGTGTTTTGAAAGCTTGCATTCCACACTTGAATACACCACCGTTTTTATCTTAGGCCCCAATACGTTTTGAATCACAAACTTGTGTTTTACCTACCAGGTTAGAGAGGTCAACATGACATCTACAAACTTCTCAAGCAGTATCAAACATAACATGTTCCAAATCCTGACTTGAAAACATACCTAGCACAAATGCAATGGTATAGTTGGAGAACCCGCCAGCACCAACAAAGAAGAAAATGAAGCAGAAGATCTCCCAGTTTGGAGAGAATATCTGTGCAGTGATCGCCACTGTCTGAAGAATCATCATGAGAAAGAGGGCTGGCCTCCTTCCATACCTGTGAATGAAATACAGTTTAGTGAGTTAGTAACTGCAATTCTAATATTATAATTGATTGTTAAAGTATTCAGACTATGAAGTACCAACCTGTCAGACAACTGGCCTGAGATAAATGCTCCCACTAGCACACCGATGTAATTGATCGAGGTAGACAGTGGAAGTTTGTACTTATTGTCACACACCAAGTCCCACTGCAAACACAACATGTTTTCTTTAGGGCATAGCTGTGTGAAAATGAATCACCTCTATTTCATATGCGTCGCATTTTTATGATGAACTAAAACACAGTTTAATCACAGTTATAAAGCTGTACAATAACCAAATGTATATCATATAACAGTAGTAATATTCAAAACCTAGTAGAAGAAGTAGCTGATGCAAAATATCAAACAAATATAAATGTTATGAGTAATATTGGCCGCAACAACACACAACAGGTCACTTTTGTGTTTACATCATTATAAGCAGCAGTCGTAGTAATCACATTGTTGTAAACATAAATTATAATAATTATTCTTCTTTTGTTGATTCTAGCAACTTTTAGCTTCCTGAAAACTAGACACTTAGATGAAACCGTAACACAAAAATTACACTTCAGAGCTTTGAATTGATGTCAGACACTGAAGATGAATTGAAAGTTACGGCTGTAGACTTGACAAAACACTTTCCGAGACACCATATTGACACAGCCTCTGCCAAAACCAACTCTGACGTTCTCCCATGTCACTGACACTTAACCACTTCTAAAAATATAATCAATATTATACTTCATGACATCCCTGTTATTGACGGAAGAAGTGATCATGTTATGGTCATGTCTACACAGCTGTGGTTAAATGCCAAGTACAAAGAAAGCGCCTTCCTTATCACACTGGTAACTCTCCCAAGGCCGTTTGCCTGTGTTTGGAAAGAGAATTCAGAGGAGAGCAAAAAGCTAAACCGATTAGAACATAAACTAAATGGCCATATTAATAATTCCCTATCAGACATAACAAATGATATGACCATTTCTCTGTGGAAACCACAAAAACATGCTCAAAGGGAAAATAATTGATGACTTATTATCACTCACTGTAGCTGACGCTCAAAGGTCCCTTATTATTGTTTTGTCCTTTTTTGAAGAGTGTTTAATGTATGCTTGAACATTGGTTTATTTTGTAAAAATGATAAGAGTTGTCTTTCCGGAAGTCATGTGACCTCTTGCAAAGGATGTTTATATTGTGTTTGGAGAGAGTAAAAGGGCGGTAAAAGTGTCAACGATGTGATAACGATAATTCTACTGCTGGTCTACTAGGCAAACACGTTTTCACGGTGTTTCATGAATGAGCAAAGAAGAGAATAAACGTCATTGTGGACATCAGTTCGATGCGTAATGTTATTTCAAGACCAGAGTAGTTACAGTGAAAACGTAACCTAATCCATCCGAATCGAGGTATTCGATCCTGCTGCCAGCTACAGGCTAGAGTGTGCTACGCTATTCCCCATCCTGCTGCAAGCAACAGGCTAAAGAGGTGAGACCCTGTTCTCAATCCTGCCGCAAGCTACAGGCTAAAGTGTGCGAAGCTATTCGATCCTGCTGCAAGCTACAGGCTAAAGACGTGAGACGCTGTCGCTGTTCCCCATCTTGCTGCAAGCAACAGAAGTCGCGTATCATGTGCAAAGCTGCGCTTCATCGGACGGTGTGCTGCGCATCCCGTGCGGACGACGAGCTTCATCAGACTGTGTGCTGCGCATCCCGTGCGGACGACGAGCTTCATCAGACGGTGTGCTGCGCATCCCGTGCAGACGACGAGCTTCATCAGACTGTGTGCTTCGTATCCCGCGCGGACGAGTGTGGCTCTTCAGGTTGAACTGTACTTTGAAATGTAAACCTCAAATAATTGATGGATAGTCCCACAAATAAGGTAAAGGTAATAAAGACCTATTAGTATAAAGTAAAGAAAATATATTTAAAGTTCCTGTAACTGTTATTGTTAAGGGTTATTACTGTTAAGAATTGTATTTGCTAAGTGTTAAAGGTATTCCAAGAGTTGCCATTCATGCCTGTAACTTAGTCTGTCAGTCTGATTTAATGTCGCTACATGAAAAAGAGCAAAGCTCAGACTTTGAAGCAGAAGAGAAAGATGAGAGAAGAAGTGCTGCATCTAAAAAATCAGAGACAAGAGTAAGGAAATCCTCTCGAGAGAGACGGCTAACAACAAAAATGCAAGAACTTAAAGAGCAAGAGTTAACTCAAAAGGAAAATAAGTTCAAAACGGTGTATGAAAAATGGAAAAATGCAGTAAGAGACATTCGTACAATAATTAAAAGAGAATGCTCTGAGAGTGACATGTGTAACATGATGGATGAAGTTGAGGGGCTTGAATCCGAATTAAAGGACTTATATGACAACATGCGAATTAATACAGCACCTAATCAGGAAATTCGCAGGAAAATGGATGCATGCTCAGCTGTAACTGCAGATCTACTACAGCTAATGAGAGTAAGGTTAACTGAAGATGCAGGCGACTTTGACGCTGAAGCAGGAACATCAAGGTTATGCATGCTGCTTAATAATGAGTATGCTCGGTCCATATATGGATCTACAGCATCTAGAGCCACTGCACCTAGCTACCGTTCAGATCATCTCTCAGAGTCACCTAGTATGTCAGCCAAGAGAGCAGAGACAGTTGCACAGTTAGCTGCAAAGAGAGCTGAAATGGATATGGAAGCTGCTATTGAAGCTCAACGTCAGCAATTGAAGAAACTTGAAAATCAAAGAGACCTTGATGTCATTCAGGCAAAGTTAAATGTGTATACCGAAGAAGAGAGAAAGGAAAGGAGTGAGAGGCGTAGTCCTGTACACAGCCAATTGAATGATGCTAACCCATCTTCTCCTCACTCTGGAAGTCAAGAAATGACTAAAAATGAGGCACATTTAGTACAGGCGTTGCAAGAAGCAATGGCTCTCACCCGACTTCCAGTCCCAGAACCCACCGTATTCTTTGGTGATCCATTGAAGTTCACTGAGTGGAGCTCAAGCTTTAAAGCTCTAATAGAAAGGCAATGCTCTAATCCTGCAGATAGGCTGTTCTACCTGCAAAAGTACGTAGCAGGGGGGGCGAAATCTGCCCTTGAAGGTAGCTTCTACAGAAAAGATGAGGAGGCCTATGAACAAGCATGGGATAGGCTGAATGCCAGATACGGTCATTCCTTTGTTGTGCAGCGAGCCTTCAGAGAGAAACTCAACGGATGGTCAAAGATTGGGGGAAAGGAATATCTCAAGTTGAGAGAATTTAGTGACTTCCTCCAAACATGCAGCAACGCTATGCCTCACGTTAAGGGCCTACAAGTTCTTAACGACTGTGAAGAGAATCAGAAGATGCTAACCAAACTTCCTGATTGGTTCACATCAAGGTGGAACCGTTATGTCACAGAACAGCTGGATTTAGGCAATGATTATCCAAGTTTTGCAGAGTTTGCCAGGTTCATATCAAAGGAGGCCCGTATAGCATGCAACCCAGTGTCATCACTATATGCTCTGAAACCCTCAGCAGAAATGCCTGTAAGAGAAGCCAAAGGGCCAAAAGCAAACACATTTGCCACCGACGTGGGGGATTCAGAAACACCTTGCATTGTAGCTAAAACCAACGTTGAAGAAACCAAGTCAGAAGATGCAGAGAAAGTGAAGAAAGGGAGCATGCTAACACAAAACACTGAGTGTTTTTGCTGTGGAGAAAATCATTCCATATTCAAATGCCAAAAGCTACTGGAATTGACTGTGGAGGAAAAGAGAAAATGCATACAAGAAAATAGGCTGTGTTTTGCATGACTGAGAAAGGGACATGTCTCCAGAGACTGCAAGAACAGAGCCATGTGTGGCATATGCAAAAGGGGTCATCCAACTCCTTTGCATGAAGAGCGTTCCTCAGCGGACAAACCCTACACACACAGCAGGTTTGAAGGAAATACATCCTCACTATCATGTTGTGTGAATGGAGGTGAAGGTGGGAGCACATCAATGATCGTGCCAGTGTGGATTTCATCATCTAACACTCCTAATTCTGAAACTCTGGTGTATGCTCTATTGGACACCCAAAGCAGTCACACCTTCGTAGAACAGGAGGTTTGTGAGAAGCTGCAAACAGAGATGGAGCCGGTAAAACAAAAATTATCGACTATGATGGGAAAAGACTCAATTGTAAAGAGTCAGAGAGTTTGTGGACTCAAAGTCAGAGGGTTCACCTCAAATACATCCATTGATCTGCCTCCAGCTTATACAAGGGATTTCATTCCACTGGAACGTGCGCACATTCCAACCTGCAAGACAGCCATGAAATGGAAACACCTTGCAGATATAGCTCAAGAGATGCCTCCACTTATAGATTGCGGTGTTGGATTACTGATTGGCTATGACTGCTCCAGAGCACTGGCCCCAAGGAAAATCATCACTGGTGGCGATTACGAGCCCTATGCCATTAAGACTGACCTTGGATGGAGCATCGTAGGAAGTGCATCGCAGCGTGTGAATTCTCAAGATGTGACTGGACTTTGTCATCGGGTATCAGTCAGAGAGGTGCCACCTGTAACGCCATCAGCGGTTATCAAGGTGCTGGAGTCCGATTTCGCGGACACCAAGCCAGGGGACAACAGTATATCACAAGATGATATTCGCTTTCTGCAGATCCTAAAGGAAGGAATCCAGCAAAACAAGCAGGGTCATCTAGAAATGCCTCTTCCATTTAAAGCACGACCTCTACTCCCAGACAACAAAAGGCTGGCTTTGATCCGGCTAAAGCACCTTAAAAGGAAACTGGAAAGAGATCCCAAACTCAAGGCCGACTATCTGAAGTTTATGGATGGCGTCTTCAAAGATGGCGACGCAGAGAAAGCAGAAACACAACCAGAACCAGGACCGGATCTCGCAAATGGCCTTCTAGCTCCATTCATTCTTGAAGGAAAGAGGGTTCTGTGAGAGATGTGTGGAATCGGATAGGATGATCCACTGCCAAGCGCGGTGAAGCGAAGGTGGGAGAGTTAGATGAATGATCTGGAAAATCTTGAGAAGATTCAGATCCCAAGATGCATCACACCTACAAACTTTGGTGAGCTACTGAGTGTCGACTTCATCACTTCTCTGATGCAGCAGTCGGGGGGGAAAGGGTGAACGCCTCAACAAGTCACCCGTTGTTGAAAGACCTATTCAGAATAGTGTTGTCACGATACCAACATTTTGGTTTCGATACCGATACCAAGTCAAGAATTGCGATTCCGATTCTTTTTCGATACTTTTCTTAAAAAAAGGGAAACACGGAATATCGGCTTTAAAATTAGGAATAACAGATGATTTTAGCAGTCAGAACAACTAAAGCAGCAGTGTTACTAAGAACAGAAACCCCAAAGAGTCACATCTAATATAATATATAAAAGCATTTATTTTAATTGTGTAGCAGTGAGTTTAACATTTTGGCAGCACTGTTGAGCATTTTGAAAATGTATTTTCATGCCTCTGTGCAAGGCTTAGTCTTTCTATCTGTATAGCCACTGGTGAAGTAACTAAATTCATAAACTCAAGTACTACTTGGGTACAATTTTGAGATACTTGTACTTTATTTAAGTATTTCAATGTTTCTTTTGCTACTTTGTACTTCTAATCCACTACAGTTCAGAGGTACATGGTGTACTTTTACTCCACTACATGTATTAATCCCTTTAGTTACTTCACAGATGTGGATGAATTATGTGAAATATAATCAAGTGTTAAATCAGACTTTAGATCCACCTGGAGTAAATCCACAAGATTCAAACTAGCTGCACCTTTACCAGCTTTGAGAACACTTTCATGATCAATCATTATAAAACACAGCACATATATTATTCTGAAATGGACCAATCTGCACAATGACTACTTTTACTGTCGCTACTTTAATACTTTTACTTGAGGAACATTTTGAATGCAGTACTTTTACTGTAACAGAGTATTCCTACACTCTGGTGCTTCTAGTACAAGACCTGAGTACTTCTACTTTTACTGTCGCTACTTTAACTATATTTTGATGATAATACTTTTGTACTTTTATTTGAGGAACATTTTGATTGCAGGATTGTTCGTACATTCTGGTACTAATACTTTAACTCAAGTACAAGACCCGGGTACTTCTATTTTTACTCAAGTACAAGATATATACTTATACCACCTCCGTTTATAGCCTATGAAAAAAACTAATAGAAAACGAAGGCTAAAGCTAACGTTAGCAGATAGTGATGCTAGTTTGCTAGTTAAGTTTGCTCAACGATAATATTGCGACAGAAACACTTTTCAGTGCACACATCATGCTCTGCCGCTGCGACAGGGAGCTCTGCTCTGAACACCTGAACGGCCCGTTCACAGACTTCTGGCGTCTTTTTTGTCAACAAGCCGAGGCGCAGCGGCAGTTGCACTTCCACTTGCAGCCATGCTTCTCGTTTTCCACATGCTCTGGCAGCTAGCGCGTGGCCGCGTGCACGAGAGAGGGGAGGGACTTAGAACGTGCTTGAGAGGAGAGGGACTGCAGGCACGGCTGCAGTGCAGGGAGTGGAAGCAGAGCGCTGAACACACACGGCTCTTATTAAAACGGCGCTTTTTCACGGGAGTACTTTTCCCCGTCATTCTTACCCGTCATTCTTACCGATACTAATGAAACGGAGGAATCGTACCGTTTTTAACGAAAGGGTATCGCGGTACCTTTCAAGTATCGGTACACCGTGCAACACTAATTCAGAAGTTAGTTGTTCTAATGGAGAGCAGTTAGGAAGCAAGCAGTTGCTAGACACTTATATATTTCCTCGTTAGGCTAAGGGATTAATAAAGTTGATGTAGCCTGAGTTAAGTAAATGAAAATTGATTGCTCAAATATGTAAATGATATTGTGAACTTGCATTGTTCTATATGTGAGTTAAGGGAAAGACAAACAAGCGAAAAGAGTTGAAAATTACCATTGATTTATTTGATGAAGATCATATTATTGTATGTACAGGGCCCCCTCCCTACAGGCCAATCACGCAGGCTGCATGGGGCCCGTCTTGCCCCCCCCCGCGAGAGTGAGAGGTGACAAGGGGAGCACGTCTGTAACCCGACACCGTTGCAATGAATCGACATCTGACCAATCACGGCTTTGATACGGCCACTAGTGCAGGTGAAGAGATGTCGGTGAAAAGACAGTTTCAGTCAGTCCGGCGCAAGCAAGAGGGGAAAAAACTAAACATGAAGAAAACTAGAGCATCACTCGAAGGTGGGTTATTGTATGAGTCAAATGTACAACTTGCGAATGTTGTATAAGTCAAATTGCCAATTGCCATATTAAAACAGCAGCTGCAATTCACGACATGAAGGAGGCAGTCTCTGCATAGCATATAGGCTAATGGAGATGCAGTTATTTCCAGCATTCTTTATTTAACATTCATTGAAGTATGTGATGCCTTTTATCTGCTAATGTACAGGAGGAAGAGTGATACACTGTCTGTCTAGTTGGCTTACATAACAGTTCAAGTTTACAGCTTAAAAAACATGGAGCATTTTTTCCCCTCATTCATTTTTATGTCAATTTGCACATTTCATGGTGATGCTCAGCCTCTCCCCTTAACTCCTAGCAGTCATCATCATGGTGATGCTCAGCCTCTCCCCTTAACTCCTGCAGTCATCATCATGGTGATGCTCAGCCTCTCCCCTTAACTCCTGCAGTCATCATCATGGTGACGCTCAGCCTCTCCCCTTAACTCCTAACAGTCATCATCATGTCAACCACAACACAGAGAAATACTGAGGAGAAATGTGTGTGTAGTTGTTGATACATTGCTGACAGAGGGAACTAGAATACAGATTTAAGAAATATCAGTTTTTGAGCATGTCATAAGCATGTTTTGTCTTGACTATATTACAACTATATTATAATAAAATAATATGGTATTTATATTATTGAATTGATTATTATTATTATTATTATTTATTATTATTATTATTATTAGTAGTAGAAGTAGTTTATTTGCATTAATTATATTTTAATCTTCTAGGCTAGTATTTGGCAGGAAATGCAGACGCATTCACCTGTAGACGCACTGAACGACATACATGCACATTTACCATTTACCTCACTGTATAAAAAAGTAACTGTGTTGATAATAATAATAAACAGGAATTATATTTGCAAAGTAGCCTACTTTGTTTCCAAAAAAAAGTTTTCACTCCTGTCGGTTGGGGGGGGGGGGGCTCATCTCACAATGTTGGCCAGGGGCGGCCCTGTATATGTATTGACATCTGCATGTGTTTGAAGGTAATTTTGGTGGGAGTGTAGCTCACGCTCAAAGGTCCCTTATTATGGTTTTGTCCTTTTTTAAAGAGTGTTTAATGTATGTTTGAACTTTGTTTTATTTTGTAAAAATGATAAGAGTTGTCTTTCCGGAAGTCTTGTGACCTCTTGCCCCGGATGTGTATTTTGTGTTTGTGAGAGAGTAAAAGGACGGTAAAAGTGTCAACGATGTGATAACGATAATTCTACTGCTGGTCTACTAGGCAAACACGTTTTCACGGTGTTTCATGATTGTGCAAAGAAGAGAATAAACGTGATTGTGGACATCAGTTCGATACGTAAAGTTCTTTCAAGACCAGAGTAGTTACACAGTGACCTAAGCCTCTGCCTCCTGTAAAGCTTCACAGGTCCGTCGGTTATGTCCTGCGGCTGGGCGGCTCGGCCAGCACCCAGTACAATCAGTCATAGAAAGTTCGAAGATTGAAGACGTGAAGACGAAATATGTGTTTTGTTTTGATGTTTTGAGGTACGCAAAGGCGCGTAGTGACAAAAGTGACGTTATGCAATTCAGATCTTTGCCGTGCACCTCTGATCATATTATTGCCCCGAATACCCAGGCCAGGCGACACCACTACATGACTATTACTAACCAGCGGCAATGTTAAAACGCTGTTTACACATTAATGAATTGGTCATAATAACTCCATAATATAATTCTTTAAAGTGATTCATTTAGAATGAAGTTCTTTTCTGTGTACTTCTACACTTAAGTATTGTTTTTACTTAAGATAATGATCTGAATGCTTTTTCTTTTACCATTAGTTGTTTCAATATTAGAGAAGACAGTAAAGGCTTGTTGGAAATGAGAAACCACAACACTCACCTTTAACTACATTATAATCATGGATGTGGTCTCAATTGCCTTGATGCCATTAAAAGTCTAGTGGCTCTTCTCTGTATCAACATTTAATTACCTGGCAGTCTATTTCTGTAGTATAACACATCCACCCACGCACACACGCATATATGCTGTGCTACATTTTTACAATATATTTGTGTCACAAGCATAAATGGTTCTGCAGCATAATTGCTTCATTATCAGTGAAGACCAGCACGCACATATCAAACCACACGTCGCTCTAATCATCTCTTCACTTTGGAGTGCACGGCCTTCCTCCTCCGCACACCACACCCATCGCACACAAACACATGTGCTGCATTACACAAACGCATTCATGACAATTTCCTGAGCCAACATTAACTAGAGGGAGTAAAATCACTGGCTCTGCTGGTCTTTAAATGGAAACCATTAGAGGGGAATAAAGACCTAGTGAAATAGAACATACTTAATGTCATGTGGGTTTCTTAAGTGTTTCTCTCTACCTTGATAAAAGTATTTTTCTTAGTGTGCATCACTTAAACATGAAGGGTGTGTTTCCTGATGGTCAGCATCTTTTTCAGTTATTCCCAATGAGGGAATAGCGTACGTGGCGCTCAGACTTTTTCGGGTCGCCACTCCAAACGCCTCAAGTTAAAAATCTCTGAACTATCAGCTGTTTGAGCGGTGATATGTTTTCAAGATATTGTTGCCAGAGAAACAAAAGCAACGCGCAGCGGGAGCGTTTCCACAGGGCCCATCCAGCACTATCCTACCAGAGAAAAACACAATATTTATATATATACTAGGGCTGTCCCGAGTAAAATGTTTGGCTTTGAAGATTGAGAAGTAACCAACAGCGATTATTAAAAGCTTTGGCCGGGAGTGCGGTGCCGGGAGTGCGGTGCCGGGAGTGCGGTGCGGGGAGTGCGGTGCGGGGACTGCGGTGGGGACTGCGGTGCACTGCGGTGCGGGACTGCGATTGACGCCGCAGCCTTGAAAAACAATACGCATTCATTTTTCAATTCCTTTTTTTTTTTACCATTTTGTTCTATTATTTAAAATGTATTCAAACAAATTCAAAAAAGGTATGACATGTTACATGCACGTTTGTAATCCCAAAAGTAAAAACACACACTGATGGTTACTGATGGTTGACAACAGATAAAATAAGATTGTTCTTCTAAATAACAATCTAAACAAGCTAAATAATGATGCAGTCAAACGCAAGCCTCTACCTTCCAATAAAAATCAATGCATTGCAGCTTGAATGCCTGCATATGCTGATTTGTCCTAAGGCTGTGCAGCTGTTGGGAACTGAGACAACAGAATGGGCTTCCTATCTACACACTGCACCATCCAGGGGCAGTCTGGCTCTCCACAAGAAAGCCATTTAATCTCCAGTAGTCTGCATGTGATCAATCTCCCGGCACAGTGTTACTGCAGCGCAGGCCATTCCTCATCATTTTGAGAGAAAGGTATTGACCAGGCCAAGACAGCCTCTGTACTGCATTAGTGAGCCAACGGGATAAGAATGAACAAAATTGTCTTTTGTATACAACACATCCGGTGTTTGTTTTCTTTTTGTGTTCTTGTACATGTATGTGCATGCTTAAGCCAACCAAGGGAATATGTAGATACTGGAGGGGTGAAAGACAGCAGGATAACTAACAAGAACATGTTTATAGTCGGCTTGTTTGCATATTGATGTCTTGTTGGTTGATACAGCTGGCTGTATTCTCTGCTTATCATCAATACATCCTGAGTTAGATATTGCTGCTTAGTGGTCCATAAGAAAAAAACAGGCACGAAGAACAGCACAACATTGTTAATAACCATAAAATGGAATTGAGTTAGCACAACAATGCATGAGAAGAGACAAAGGCGGAGTCTGAAAAAGCTCTTGAATGGGTAGCATCATTTTAGACGCGTCAAGTTGAAGTTTCGGGGTGATCAATCGTTTAACTTGAGAATGGCTGCAGCCATATATTAGTGAGTGTAGATGTCTATGTGTTTATCTGTCAATAAACTGTTAGACTCTTTCCTCTAGAAAGCCTGGGGAGTATGAGACAGACATGACAAGTAGAAACAAGGCCTCACTACGTCTTATTTGTGTGGGACATTTAGCCAATCTGCCTGACAGAGAAATGTATAGATGGGCACATTTCAGTTTTCAAGTGTCACTGAAATTGCACCGGTATGATTTGTGATATGAAAGGAGAGCGCCTTGACAAATAAATTAACTGACTGGATTTTGTGTCCCTGTCTTTGCACTTATAATGAGGTTATTCAGGCGTCAGCTCCATGGACTTCATCCCCCACACTGCCTTGGGGCCATGTCCGATTTACGGTTATCCATGACGGGCTCTTATCAGGGATTTGAAGCAGGACTTTGCAGAGTCATCTAGAATATTGGCTCTATCGTTGTTATCCCCGCTCAGAGAAATAGCAAGAGGCCAAGGTTGGGATATCACAAGTCATTCATGGAGAAACGTTCAGATGAATACAATCACAACACACACCCACGCACACACACCACACATACACCACACCGCGCACACAACAACACACACACCACACACACACACACCACACACACACACACACACACACACACACACACACACACACACACCACACAACACACACACACACCCACACACACACCCACACACACACACACACACACACACACACCCACACACACACACACCACACACACACACACACACACACACACACACACACACACACACACACACACACACACACACACTGACATATCCTGCTGGGATCATTTAGCAATGCCCTGTCACATCAGCGTATGTAGACAGCAAGCTGACTGCAGTGGCTTTTGGGACACCACGCTACATTAGACCAGCAGTCACAGCTGGTGCCACTCTCTGCGGCTCTGAGTCTAATCTGTTTTTACAACTACACTCTTCAAAAGGCCCAATCTATTGTATAGTTGCATATGAATAAAAGGCTACTTTACATACATTGCTGCAGATTTAGAGTAGTAAGATTAAGAAAAAAATCCCCCTTAATAAAAATATTCTGCCATTTAAACTTACCATTCAATAAAAATAGGATGGAAATACTGCCATTCAAGCAAACATGTAAACAAACCTCAAAACATTTTTTAGTGAGATTATGTTGTGTCCAGCTCGAGTCTTTGTATTATTATATGATCATGATTCATTTAAGAGTGTAGGCAAGTTCCAATTTTGTGTTTTCTTTGCAGAGAGACTATCCTTTCACTTACAATGTACCTTTACAGTGTAGTCAATAATCACATTAAAGGCAACTGAACCAACTCAAGCACTCCACAAATGTACTGTAAGAAAGTGCCTCTGCTGGGTTAAGTGTAAGACGTAGCGGAGCTCCCGGTCTTGTATTTAATCCGAGTGCAGAGTGTTGTTTTCCACTGCAGCATGTTCACTCATCCCTGCAGGCTGTGTTTAAGATCCATTATTCCAGCTAACAGACCGGTCAGCGGGCCTTGGATGTGTTTAGTGATGTGTATTCTCTCATGACATTTGGAGTGCATAAATGGACAATGTGTTCATGTGACGTTTTCTTTTTTGTCTCTGCATGGGACAGCAGAGGCTGTGAGGGCGCAGAGTCACAGCTGTGAGCAATTCATAATCACGGCTATTGTGTTTTTATGTTCTGGCAGCGAGTCTGGGGCAAAAGGTAACCCACACTGGGCGTCTGTGGACCATTCTCATGATGATACATACTCAACCTTTGATCAGGTGACACAATCACCATATTCCCATGGATTTAAAACATGGGCATGTTAAACACACTACTGTATCATGGCTCAAATGCTATACTTTTCTGAGATGAGATATTAGAAATGTGGATGGTATAACTCTGGTAAGATTTAGACTCTGGCAAAACTCAGATTTAGTTGAGTTTGACTTTTGGGTTAATGTCGCTTTCTAGGTTGATCAGCTTAAAATTGGGTAGTTTCAGATGAAAACATCATATAGTAATATTTGTCTGTAATCTTCTGATCTAACCCAAGCTAATAAATGCATGTAATGTTCCCTACTTTCATCCTAACGTTCTTTA